>NW_027530209.1:1882705-2206409 GCF_008692635.1 Crocuta crocuta | reverse complement strand
GGTCAGAGAGAGAGGGAGTCACAGACTGAAACAGGCTCCAGGCTCCGAGCTGGCTGTCAGCACAGAGCCCGACGCGGGGCTCGAACCCACGAACCGTGAGATCATGACCCAAGCGAAAGTCGGACGCTTAACCGACTAAGCCACCCAGGCGCCCCATAAAATACAATTCTTAAATTCAGACAACTGATAGCTGCCAGAGGGGACAGGAGTGAGGGGATGGGCAAAATAGGCAAAAGGGAATGGAAGATACAGGTTTCCAGTTATGGAACTGATAAGGGAGCATAAGGCAAGGTGAGGGCAAAGTACAAGCCANGAAAAAAAAAAAAAAAAAAAAAAAAAAAAAAAAAAGGCAATATTACCCATAGCCTAATCTCCAGAAACCTATCCTGGAGCCCTAATATCACCTTCATCAAGATGTAATGGGGTTTAAATGTTTGCCACGGTGATGTGGGAAACAAAGGCAAATGAAAAATTAAATTCCTTTACTTCCTACAGCCCACTGACAAGTCCTTGAAACACACGGAGTGACCTTCCTCTAGGAGCTCAACTGCCTCAATGATGGTATCAGGGCAAAAGGGAATCTTGGCTTAACACTATCCTGACCCCCCGGGATCCTGTGAGTCTCCTTCAACACATAAAAATCTCTTTGCACACCTCCTTTGTTTTTAACCCCCAACTATACGTTGGCAATTATACTCTAAACACATGGCCCCTGATGGACATCTGAAGGGCCTTATGACTGAGGTTTTACTAAGCAGTAATAATGTTTTCCTAACAACAGCTGGCCCCGCAAGGTCCTGGAAACGTTGCTTCCAAAATTCCTTAGACTTAAGCTGTTTCTAACCCCTTTCCAACCTGAAGGTACACACTCAGTCACTCTTAACAACCCCAGTGCAGCTCTTTCTGCCCCTAGGTCCTGTCCCTGTGCTTTAACAAAATCATCTTTTTTGCACTAAAGACATCTTCAAGAATTCTTTCTTGGGAAGAATTCTTTCTTGGCCATCCATCGGCCCCTAACCCCACCATCACTCCCAAACCTCAGCAGTATGACTAAGTCACAGGGATAAAAAGTACCGCATAAGGAATATAGTCAATCGTATGGTGATAGTGTTGTATGGTGACACTTGTGGTGAGCACAGCGTCACATACAGACTTGCTGAATCACTACGCTGTACACCTGAAACTAATGTAACATTGTGCATCAACTTTAATAAAAATAAATAAAATAAAATACAGATCTTGATGAAAGGAGGGCTAAGTAGTGTTTTCCTGCCCCAAAACATGCACTTTAAAGATGGAGAACCTGAAACACTGAGTGGAGAAAGGTCATGGAGAGGCCCAGGCTGGATCAGAATGGCAGGTGTCTCCGAGGTGGGACAGCTCACCCACTTTGACCGCTACACCCCTGTCTGTCCATAGCCAGCCTTCCCATCATGGCCTTCACCATACCTCACCTCCCACCCTTCCCACAGGTGGAGAAAAACGTGGAAAAAAGGCACCACTTCTTTAGAGGGACAGAGATGTACTTGAGAATTCAGAGAAAGAATAGACACCACAAGTTTTTAATTATTTGAGATCACTGATACCTTCAAGAATCTAATGAAAGTTTCTGGAGCCTCTCCTCAAAAACGGAAATGTGAAGGGGCGCCTGGGTGGCTTAGTTGGTTAAGCGTCCGACTTTCGCTCAGGTCACGATCTCGGGGTTCGTGGGTTCGAGCCCCGTGTCGGGCTCTGTGCTGACTGCCAGCTCAGAGCCTGGAGCCTGTTTCAGTCTGTGACTCCCTCTCTCTCTGACCCTCCCCTGCTCACGCTCGCGCGCTCTCTCTCTCTCTCCTAGAAATAAATAAAACATTAAAAAAAAAAAATTTAAAAAAAAAAAAAACGGAAATGTGTTCATACAGACAACACCATGCACAGTTTCTGGACCCCTGAATCCCACTGAGGGCAAGGGCCAAATCCACCTCTTTCCTGACACCGTCTAGCTCTCAAACTCCTGAAAGCAAGTAAAGGGTCTCAGGAAATGCAAATCTGAATGCTCATGCTCGACTCCTCAAAAAGAGAACAAACTAAGTAAAACATAAAAAGTAATGGCACCCTACCTGTAGCTTGATGTAGAAACAGCAATTTTTTAATAAAGTTGAAAAGTTTAAATATTATGACATTTAAAATTCTAAAACAGTAGCAATACCTCTGAGAATAATCTAACATAAAATACCTAATTTGATGCTGATAGGAGGCTTTTGAAATATAATAACTTTCCATATGGTAAACAGATTCAGGAATTTGTAGGGATAATAGAGAACAGTATGAAATTTTGAATTTTGAAAATAAAGACTTATTTATAATAAAGGAGAGGAAATTCTGTTCTATTTTTTTACCCTCACATTATTTCTTCTTGCTTTTCTTAATCATGCTTCCTTTTATTTCCCACATTTGAGCTCAGGTTATTGATACAGGAAAGATTAAAGATTTATTAAGCTGTCAAATAGAAATAACTTTTCAAATGTCAAGCAAAGTTTATGAGAAAAAAAAATCCCTCATACTAAACAGTAGTTTGGAAATGTGATCTCCAGAAAATATCAAAGACCTTCAAGAAAATATGCTGATTGTTTTTGTTCAGATCTGATTTGTTGTTAAATGTATAGAGCTGCAAACCTAACTCAGTTATGGTTCATGTAAAGGTTTCTTCCATAACCTGAGTCTAGCAGGCAGAAATCAACTTCATCAGAAATGCTTTAATGCAGACTCTTATTATATAAGTGATGAATTTTGACCTCACACTGATTTTCTAATTTTTCTTCTCCTTAGCTCCCACAAACCAAGGTTCTGAACACAGGGGATCACAGAGGAACAAGAATGAAAAAGTTCTGACATTCAAGATGTACCTCTGACTAAAATTATGATGAAAATGGTTCATTATCCAGAGTTAATATATCGGGTAGAATAATATCCCTTAGCAGTACTTCCACAGAGTTCCAGTCTCTACATAAAAATTCATCCACCAAGATGCAATCACTTAGGGAATTTGTCCTGAGGCCAGGGCTATACCTGAGTGCACAAGTGCTTGTGGCCCCTATCGTCATCACAGAAGAGGAGAGGTGCCAAAGGACTGCTGGGAAAAATAAGGCTGAGGGGATCAGCCATTGGCCTAACTCACAGAGATGCCAAAGATGTGGCAGAGACTGCTAATTTCCCCTTAGTGCTCAGTCTTCTCTTTTTTTCCTTTTAAAAATAGACTCATGTTTCTTTGGACACACAGTCACCTAAGTAGAGACTTTATTTCCCAGGTTTCCTTGCTTTGGGTATGGTTTACATTGTATGGATGAAAGTGTTGTATGTAAGGTTATCATCAAATATGTTAAATTTTACAAATAAAAGCAAGTTAAAATCCCTGAAGGATATAATTAAATTAGTTTGTAATTGGGACTAATCCATCAAAAACTTCTGAAAATTATTTTAAAACTTTACCAGATTTGTAATATAAGTTTTGTAAAGAAATTAAAATTTTAAGAAACTATGTTTCAAATATATTTATTTTATTATTGAATAAATTTAGTATTCAATTACTGATTAAAAATGTAATATGTGTTAAAGGCTGCAAGGCTGTTTGGGGTATCCTAAATGATTAGCACTTGAGATTTTCAGGGAGGCATGAAAAATGAGATGTGACCTTCCAAAAGGTCTGAATCACTGGCTAATTCACTGATGCCCACAAGTTTACATACTCTATTAAATCTCCAGGCAGATGACAGCTACCCAAGACAGATAATAACAAATTATTCTCCACAAAAACAATTGAAGCTGTACACAGCATCAATTGACTCATCTTTTCTTTGTTCCTGGAGAACAAGTCCGAGCTTTTCAGTTCAGAGATCACAGCTCTGTATCTCTGAGGTCTTAATAATTTCAGACTGATCATGAATACCACATTCTTTGATTAACTCTGACCTTTAGCAAAGAGAGAGAACAAATGAATGAAAAGGAATACAGTTGGCAGTTAAAAGAACTGCCTTAAATATTGCTTTTCTCATATACATGAGGCAAAATATGGATCAAAGTGTGCAAATTAAATCATGATTGGATGGAAGAATTTCTTAGTGCAATATGGTTCTTTTCAGGCCTCGAGCCAGTAGCTTAGTCTAGTCTAAATGTGAACACTCAGCCAAATTCTTTGAAGTTTCCTTTTTCCCTAATACTCTACCATTTAGAAAGAGTTTCCACCAGCCTTTTAGAATGTTGAAGCACAATCAGAGTTCATGAAATTTGATTCTGGGAGTCTGATTTGGTGGTGACAGGAGGGGTATGCTGAAATCCACTTGGTAAAGAGTACTGGCTTGGAAGGCAGAAAAAGTGAACTTGTGTCCTAAATTTTCCAGTTACTAACTGGGTCAGTTTGTTAAGTCATCTCACAATTTGAGCCTGGGTTTCCTCATTTGGAAGAGCTTTTTAAAGAATCAAATGACTTGATACATAGTCATGGGTTTTGCAAACTGAAGAGTGCCATCTAAATATAAAGAATTGTACAGACTGAAGTTTATTGAATAAAGTCTAGAAATATAATCCATAAGTGGAGCGTTTCTAATAGATTATAATATATCTGTTCAGATGTGCCCTTTAACACTTCTAAGGGACTTGTAATAGGACATAAAAAAACTGTGGTTGAATTAAAAACAAATTTTTTATAAGTCCAGACCAATGCCTGAACGATCAGGTTGCTGGGATTGGAAAAGCCATGAAATTTCCAACCAGCTGCTCATAAAAACATAAGGCATTCTGGAACATAATTTATATTACCAAGCTAGGTGACTACTTACTAAAGTCTATCTATCTCCAGGTTAGACTTTTTAACTTAAGCTCAGATTAAGCTCAGTAGTTTTTTCAACTACTTGTCAAATGCCTCCTCCTAGAGGCTGTATAGACACCAAAATCTCCATTTTCTCCCATGCCTGTCTCTGACAAGATATGTCCCTGCCTCCACACACAGCAATGAAAGCCATGAGTAGTGAGGAACATAGAAGTGTTCTTGTGATTTAATTTTCTTTGAGCACCGGGTAATGTCCAACATATGTAAATATAGAATGTGACCTCTCACCTCCCACCATACATCCATACACACTACCTATACTATGAACGACTTAAGTGGAACACACTTGCTCTGGAGCAGGAGTGTTATAAAAATTCTACTGTACTGAGAAAAGGTACAATTTGCTTTAGTTGGTGAATAGGATTTGTTAAGCAATGTTAGTGATAGTGACTAAACAATTTGAGATTGCATATATTTAGAGTTTTAGTTTGCTTTTTTTTTTTTTTAATTTTTGAGAGACAGAGACAGAGCAAGAGTGGGGGACAGGCAGAGAGAGAGAGAGACAGAGACACAGAATTTGAAGCAGGCTCCAGGCTCTGAGCTGTCAGCACAGAGCCTGGTGTGGTGGTGGGGAGGGGGAAACACAAACCCATGAACCACGAGATCGTGACCTGAGCCCAAATTGGCTGAGCCACCCAGGTGCCCCTGTTTGCTTTCTATACAATGCTGACTCGAGTCCTCTTAACACTATCCCCCCTCTCTGGGCACTGTGGGTGGACCCTAATAGAAGAGATAAAATGGATGTGCTGACTTACAGTTACATGCAACAGAGGCTTCTGGAAATTACAGAAAGGAAACCCTAACCTTTCCTGGTAACTTCATAACATTTAAAGAGTTGATAGTTCCATTTGTCTGGGAGAAAAATTTATAAGTGGTTGCAGGATGATGCTGAGCTACAGTAGATGAAGAGATGGAAGTCATTTTTTCCCTGTCTCAAATGATAGAAATCTTTTCAGTTTGCAGTAATGGCGGAGGTGGGGGGAGCCAACCCACACTTTAAGGGCAAATAACTGGAAGTCAGTGCAGGTGCAAGCAGCACTGGTTTGTGCCTTGCACCGGAGAGCTGCAGCCCTTTGTGCTCTCAGAGGAATGCTAAATGCAACTTTATTAATTTTACTTTGTAGGAACTTGGATGAGATAAAAACCTGAGGCTTTGCAGAGTCCCCGGGTGGGATTTCCCCAAACACTGCTTAACAAGGTCTACAGCAAAGCAAAGACTCTCATCCCAGCCAGGCAGGGCCCGAGGGTCTGGAAGCAAAACTCCAGCACAAATAACAGCATGGATTTGGAGATCTGACAAATTTGCTAGCTTGCCATAAAGTCTTTCTTGCACTGAAGAAAACTTTATTTTGCCTCACCTTAACTTTAAAAAATGTGTGTTCTTTCTTTGCAGGAAAGCGCCCAACATTTTTACTTTTTAGACTTTGTTTTCCTTGTCCTAATGTGTTGTTTATCTCCCTTAGATTAACAGGACAGTATGTTTCAGATGGAATTGCTTTCTTAATTGCATGTTTTTTAATGTCAGTACTTAAAACAAATATCCATCTCCCTGAGACAAATAATTCAAAATTTTTGTTTTCAATAAATGATGAGGTTTGGGTTTCTAGTATTTCTGTCTTCAAAAGGTTGCAATCCAGAAATTCTCATATATTTAAAGATGAAGTAGCTTACATGGCAATGTGCTAAACAGTGAGGGAAAGCCATCCTAAGATTAAAATTTAATGCAAATAAATGTCATACAATACCACCTTCTTCAAATCAAATTCTGACATGGGCTAAGAATACTTGATAACTAGTAACTTGATAACTAGCATCCTTGTTATTCTTCTGTATTTTGTAGGCCGATATAATATGTCCATAAAATATGTCAAATCTCTCTTAGTTCNCACCTTCTTCAAATCAAATTCTGACATGGGCTAAGAATACTTGATAACTAGTAACTTGATAACTAGCATCCTTGTTATTCTTCTGTATTTTGTAGGCCGATAAATGTCCATAAAATATGTCAAATCTCTCTTAGTTACAAGGATCAGAGAACCAAACTGAATTTGTTTAGCCATTGTTCCATTGAACTTTAGAGATAAACATTAAGAATTTCAAGATGGTGACGTGAGAGTATAAACCACAAAGATAGGGGTGGGTTTTGTGAGCTGGAGAGTAATGGATGGTAGCGTGGGTGAGAGAAAAAAAATGCCTTGTTCTGAGAGATATAAACCTAGGGTCCTATTTCTGTTTTGATCCTAATTACCAGCATGACCTTGGGGAGGCCTCTTTAATGGCTTTCTTACTAAGAAACCAAGCATTTTAGACCAGACTCACTTTTCACATTATTCAACAAAGGACTTCCTCTGAAGTAATTTCAGTTTATGCTCTTAATGAGGCAGAAGACTTGATGCAACTTTAAAATGATAGTTTCCAATCTTCATTTACAAATGGCAGATTTCAAAAAAAAAATTCTGTGTTTGGTCTCACCCACTATGTTAAATTCAAACACCCACATACACATAAGCACACGCACACCTACACACATATAAATTAAATATGTTCAGACGATTCATTGACTCTGAGGCTCACTGAGATCTATCCAAATTCAATATAGAGCCTAATCCCCTATTTATCAGATTTGAGACCAGAAACTTTGATAGATTATCTGCAAGGTTTAACTCTCTCCCTTTTCAGAAACTTAAACATGTCTGAAGAGTAACAAATGCAAACTTAAAAACTTTTAAAAAATGACAGTTTTAAATAAGAAATCTGGTTTTTTTAGAATGTCTTATTTATTTCTAGGAGAGAGAGAGAGAGACAGTGTGAGCAGGGGAGGGTCAGAGAGAGAGGGAGTCACAGACTCTGAAACAGGCTCCAGGCTCTGAGCGGGCAGTCAGCACAGAGCCCAACGCGGGGCTCGAACCCACGAACCGCGAGATCATGACCTAAGCGAAAGTCGGATGCTTAACCGACTAAGCCACCCAGGCGCCCCAAGAAATCTGGTTCTTGTGAAACCCTAACTCGGCAGTCCATTGCCAGGTTTTAATAGCCTGTAACAGGACTCAAGTAACACAATGTCAAGCATACTGTAACTTAACACTTCCTTATTCCCACTTTCCTGGAATAGCCCCTTCTGAACTCCACGGGTCCGTCCTGTGCAGGGGCCTACAGGGAGCTTCTGCCAGAAGAAGGAGGTCAGTTAAGTCACTGGTAGTGTCCCCTATGAGACCCTAGGTTTGTCAGACCAGCACTGCGCCGTGAAAGGGTAGGCTTTGTGGTGATACTTAAGTGACAAAATCAGCTCATAAATGGAAGTGGGGATTAAAGGGGAGAGCACAGGGGTATGATAATTAAAATATAAAGATTGCTGTTTCCAGCTCCTTTCATTGGAATTCTAAGAAGTTGGGGAAATGAGAGTGGAATGGAAACTTTGTAGAGGAAATAGCACTGGAGACTTGGAACAGAATAGAAGAGACAAGGACTTCATTCTCATATGTCCTGTTAAGTGCCCTTTATGAAAACCTAACATATTACATCAGACTCTTACATCAGTTATGGTTTGCAGTAGAAAACAGCATGCAATTCCTCTGGACTATACCATAATAAAATCCAAAAGAGCAAGCGCTCTTAAAGTCAATATACCAACAAAGGGAAAAAGTTCACAACAGATCATTTTAGAACATATGAAGAGTGTATATTGTGAAGCATGAATTTATCAGTTTCCACCTCTTCCTTTTTTTGTAGGGCATTTTATTTAATTTTTTTAAGCTTGTTTCCTCATCTGCAAGTTAGAGCTAAGATTGACAGCTATAAGTTTGTTCTTAAGAAGTTTTATAGAATGTGCTTAGGTAGCTCTATGCCAAGCATATATAGTACATGTGTAATAAAGACTATTATTATTACTGGAACTATTTCTATATAATCAATCATTGTAGCCAAAGTTGATGTTTACCTCTCCAATGTCTGTTAGTCTCTTATATAAATGAACAATTTTGTACAGGTGTATATTCCTCAAGGAGGGTGACCCTTTCTTCACCTCAGGCTAATTCCTGACAAATCCATGGCAATTCTAGTAACCTCATTCCCCCTGCTAGGGATTGTGTTGGACAAGGGCAAGAAAACAATCTAGCCAATGAGACATGAGAGAAATGTGCCAAGGTGCACTTCTGGGAAAGATGTGTTTTGTACAAGGGACACACAGACATAATGCTTCTCACACATTGGATGTTATGTCGAGGTAGTTTGGAACTGTGGTAGCATCTTGTGACCATGAGGGGAGCTATTTCTAAGGATAAAACCAAGAAGCCAAGGATACCAGGGGCAGAATGACAAGAGCAACTCATATCCCTGATGAGGCCACTGAACCAGTGAATTAGTCAACTGCGGAAGAGCCATCTTGCCTCTAGATTTCTTGTCATGACCTAAAATTTCCTTGTTGTCTAAGCCAGTTCAATCAGTAGTTTCCTTATAGGTGGAGGTATCCTAATTATAGAAACAAAGTACAAAAACAAATAGAAAACAGGGAACAAATGTCCTGTTCTCAATGTTGCTTCCAGTTGCTTCAAAAGCCAGCAATACAGTGGCTTTCAAACTTTCTTCCTCTCGTATCTCCACCCGAAAAACCTTCAATAATCCATAAAGGACACACACATACACAAATAATCAAGGGGGATCTCCTTAACTCTTAGCACTGTGGAAAATCTGTCCCTACAAGAAATCATGGATTGCATCCTCCCTCTTCTACTCAGGCAGCCATTACCTCCCTCCTGACTTGGAATTAGCCCCTGGAAAGCAATGAGAGTATCACGTCACCTTCAGACAGAGTGAGGTGGGAAGGAGAGAACTGGAGCAGGAGTTCCTGGAGCCGAGGAAGAGCAGGCAGGGGGACAAGTATGGGGTGATGCTAGCCAAGGGCCTCCTTCCCTACTGATGGGATTATCTGGGGGGAATCCCCGGTCAGGCAGAAACTACAGCAAATTCTTGGAGCCATGTACAGCCAACGAACACCAACTTATCTCCTGGGTCAGGAAGGACTCCTGAAGAAACAAGCCAATGCAGGATGGCTTGAAAATTAACTTTATTCTGCACTTCTTTTGGAATTTTATTGACCGTTCTCATTTGAACTCACATAACCTTGGTTATATCTAGCGGTCTGCCTGAAACATCTAGTCACACCAAGAGTTTATTTCCCACAGGTTAACCCCTTATCTCAAAGTAATTTCCATAATTTCTTTCTGGCTTTAAGGTAGTATCCCAAAAACCATCATAGCTTATGTCACCTTGAATTTATTTATTTTTTTGCTTCGTAAATCTGTTACCTTGTCATGCACAGTGAGGGTGTTTTTTTTCCCCACTCACTTTGGATCTCAGATCCCAAATGCAAGATATTATTTCCAAATATAGCTCAGAAATAATATTAGGCTTCTTAGTCTCTCTCTCTCTTCCTCTTTCTCTGTTTCTGTCAGGTTTGAGGACAATTGTCCAGCTATCTAAACAAACAAATCAAAGAGGAAAATAAAACTATCATAACCACCAACAAAAAGCCTTTTACAAAAATCTATTTCACAAACAGTGAGAGATATTGCAGGATTTAAATAATCTTATTGTTTTCCTTTAAAAAATATAACACAAAAGACAGTTTCATTGTAATACAGACAATTCAGAAGTACACTGAGACAAAGATGCCCCAAGAAAATTATAGACCAATATTCCTGATGAAAATAGATGTAAAAATCTTCAACAAACTATTAGCAAACTGAATTTAACAATATATTAACAAGATCATATATCACAATCAAATGGGATTTATTCCAGTTACACAGGATGGTTCAATGTCCACAAATTAATCAGTGTTACACCACATTAAAAAATGAAGGATAAAAATCATTGATCATCTCCATAGATGCAAGAAAAGCATTTGGCAAAATTCAACATCTGTGTATGATAAAACTCTTAACAAAGTCGGTATAAAGGGAACATACTTCAATATAATAAAGGTATGACAAGCCAACAACTAACATCATACTCAATGGTGAAAGGCTGAAAGCTTTTCTTTAGGATCAGAAACAAGATAAGGATGCACTCTTGCTACTTTTAATCAACATAGTACTACAAGTCCTCGCTGGAGCAATTAAGGAAAAAGTTACAGGGCATCCAAATTGGAAAGAAAGAAGTAAAACGATCACTATTTGTAGACAAAATGATATTGTATATAAAAAATGCAAAAGACTCCACAAAAACTCTTATTTTTAAAAAAAAAATTTTAATGTTTTATTTATTTCTGAGAGAGAGAGAGAGAGAGAAAGAGAAAGAGAGAGAGTGTTAGTAGGAGAGGGTCAGAGAGAGAGGGAGACACAGAATCTGAAACAGGCTCCAGGCTCTGAACTAGCTGTCAGCACAGAGCCTGATGCGGGACTCGAACCCACGAACCATGAGATCATGACCTGAGCTGAAGTCAGACACTTAACTGACTGAGTCACCCACGCACCCCCACAAGAACTCTTAGAACTAAAAAGCAAATTCAGTAAAGTTGTGGGAAACAAAACATATAAAAATATATTCCATTTCTGAACACTAATAACAAACTGTTGGAAAGAGAAATTAAGAACACAATCCCAGTTACAACTGCAACAGGAAAGATAAGATACCTTGGAATAAATGTAACCAAGGGAGTGAAAGACCTGTATAATAAAAACGATAAAACGTTAATAAAATAAACTGAAGACACAGATAAATGGAAAGATATTTTGTGCTCATAGATTAGGAGAATATTGTTGAAATGTCTATATTCCCCAAAGCAATCTACAGTGTCAATGCAATCTCTGTCAAAACTCCAAAAGCATTTTTTATAGAAATAGAACAATGTCAAAATTTTTATGGAACCACCAAAGACCCCAAACATCCAAAGCAATCTTCAGAGTGAAAAAAGATGGAGACATCACACTTCCGGCACCTTTGTGCACTGTTGGTGGGAATGTAAACTATGTAGCCAGCATGGAAAACAGTAGATTCCTCAAAAAAATTAAAAATAAGGCTACCATATGATCCAGCAATTCTACTTTTGAGGATTTAGTTGAAGGAAACAAAAACATCAACTTGTCTAAGATTTAATGTTCATTGTAGCATGATCCTTACTAGCCAAGACAAAAAAGCAACCTAAGTGTTCATCAGGAGGTGAATGGATACTTTGGCACATGCACATGTATGCATGCGCACGCGCGCACACACACACACACACAATGATATATTATTCAGTCATTGATCATGAGAAGGAAATCTTGCCATTTGTGACAACAAATGCATTTCATGGATGAAATGCAAGAAATTATGGTAAGTGAAATAAATCAGACAAAGAAAGACAAATACTATAGGATCTTTGATCTCACTTATAAACGAAATCTAAACAAAACCCAAAAATCCCCTAGAACTTATAGCCACCAGAACACATTGGTGGTTGCCAGAGGCATGGAGGGAGTGGGGGAGGGGAAAATGGACAAATGTGGTCAAAAGGTACTTTCAGTTATAAAAGAAATGTCATGACAATGTAATGTACAGCATGGTGACTATAGTAATACTGTACTGTAGGTTTAAAAGTTAAGAGAGTAAATCTCAAAGGACTCGTAAGAATAAAAATTTTTGTAATTATGTGTGGTGACAGATGTTAACTAGAGTACTGTGATGATCATTTCACAATATATGCAAATATCAAATCATTATGTTATACACCTGAAACATGCCAATTACATCTCAATTTAAAAAAAGAATTGACCTAACAACAACAAAAAGTAAGCATATCTACTAAAAAAGTAAATGTTCTTCACTAGTGTGAAGAATACCACTGCTCTATTTCCTTGTCTTAGTCTTTTCTTAGAAGTTACCAGTATTAAGAGTCGGGTGTACACTTTTTAGATATTTCTCTTTGCACTTCTGTAGTTGGGTGGAAAAATATTTATCAGAGGGAGAAATTGGGGGAAATTAAGGAGTATTCTTTGTACAGAGGGGGTGATGCATCAAATTTAGTTAGCATAGATAAGATCAACAAGACCTTTAAAGAGATGGAGTTAAAACAAGGGGAGAGCACAACCAAGGAATGGGGAACATTTTTAAAACTACATATAAAGACAAAATCAAGGATGGGATTTGACCAAAGAAAACTAAAATTCTAGGTAAAGACAGCAATCTGCATAATCCATTCTCCAATACTCCAGCTGTGGACCCCGAGTTTATATAATGGCATTCTAATGAGATAAACCACATAAATATGTACAAACAGCTGTTGGAAAAGGGGGTGCCTACAGACTCTAAGTAGGTTTACTTTGAAGGATGGCTTAGGGAAGAGTTTGGTATAGAGATTTGTGATGTCAGGGTAAGGGACACCTGGGTGGCTCAGTCGGTTAAGTGTCCAACTTCAGCTTAGCTCATAATCTTGCAGTTCATGAGTTCAAGCCCCGCATCAGGCTCTGTGCTGACTGCCTGAAGCCTGGAGCCTGCTTCAGATTCTGTGTCTCCCTCTCTGTCTGCCCCTCTCCCATTCGTGCTCTGTCTCTCTCAAAAATAAATAAACATTAAAAAAAAGTGATGTCAGGATAAAATGACATAATGATTCTAACAGCTGACACAGGTCTCAGGTCTGCCTGATCTAATGGGCTCCTGGGTGTTGCGGACTTGTTTCCTTCCTGATCTGGGTCAGAATTGGTGTTAAGTCACAAATCAGGTAGTTGAATATGTCCACCTTATGGACTTGCCTGCCTGACATCTTTGTTTCCTAAAAACCTAGATGATAGCGAACCAAGTTGGGGGGAAAGGCACTTGTTTATTCTCCTGGTGGCCTAGGTAATGGCCCCCTCAAAGCACTGTGTGTGTGTGTGTGTGTGTGTGTGTGTGTGCGCGCGCACGCACGCGCACGCACTGCTCCATGTTCCCTTGTTTCATTTGGAAAAGCTGCTTGTAGGAAGTATGACTGACTGAAAAGTTCTACTTTTTCATCCTTTGTCTTATTATTCATTTGGTCTACAACATACATATGATGTTTGAGCTTCAGAAGCGATCTGTTACCATAAAGTGGATTTAAAGAATTCACAGGGCTGGAGAGAGAGACTAGGAGCCTGTGTTTGTGAGAGTTTTGGAGCGCCCATATCTGTTTCAGATTGCCTATCTCTGTTGTTATTCTGTTGTTGTTTTTAATGCATTTCTCAAATGTTTAACTCCCTCTGTTTCAGGTTTTTTGTCATATGAAGCCAAACAACCTTTATAAACCATGCTTTCTTCTGTTTTTTTTTCCTTTCTCTTCTTTATTGGATTAAGGTTGTTATTTTACTTGTAGATGTTGCATTTTATTGTCTGTAATCATTTTAAAGTTATATACCCTTTATCTATCCTTAAGTGTCCACCATTAATATTTTGAAGTATATGTTGAAGGTATGTTTTTATCTTCCTGTTTAGAATGAATTCTGGTCCCTACCTTTTCACTGAATGGGTCAAGAACCTAATCATTGCGATGCCTGATGGCTCAGTCAATTAAGCATCTGACTCCTGATTTTGGCTCAGGTCATGATCTCTCCGGTTCGTGAGACTGAGCCCTGCCTAGGGAGGGCTCAATTCCATGCTGGGAATGGAACCCGGTTAGGATTCTCTCTTTCCCTCTCCCCTGCAGAAGTGTGCATTCTGGCTCTCAAAACAAAATCAAAACAACAACAAAAACAAAGACAAAAATAAACCAAACCACAAAAAACAGAACCTAATCATTTACTGACTTGCCTCCTCATGCAGTGCCCCACATGCATCACTTTTAATTATTCTTGTTCTTTGCCTCTTTATTGAGGCCTCTTTACTGAAGTGTGATTGGCTTGGAAAAAGCTGGACGTATTTAATGTATACAACTCTGAGTGTGGGGACACATATACTCAGATCATTTTAAATTCTTGATTATTATTAAGACTCTCCCAATGTTATTATGAAGTATTATTTTAAACATATATTTTATATTTAAAGGGATATATAATAGGAAGATTGGTAAATACATACACTCATATGTTTGATTTAACCTACACATAATCACATATTTATTAAAAGGTATTACTCATATGTGGAATTTAAGAAACAAATGGGTAAAGGAAAAAAAAGAGATTGTCAAACAAAGAAACAGGCTCTTGGCTATAGGAACAAACTGATGGTTACCAGAGGGGAGGTGGGTGGGAGGATGGGTAAAATAGGTGATGAGGACTAAGGAGTGTACTTATGATCAGCACTGGGTGATGTATAAAATGTTAAATCACTCTATTACATACCTGAAACTAATATTACAGTGTATGTTAACTAACTGGAATTTAAATAAAAACTTAAAAAATGCATTAAGTAGGGCATAGGGTTAAGACCACCTCTCAAAAAAGGAAAAAAAAATAGTTGCTCCCAATTCTTTCTTATTCAACTCATCAAAACTCCATGTTGTGCATGTGTATGTACCATCCACTATTCACCACCTTAAAAGCTACATGGCCAACAGATGCAAGTAAAGGTTACTTCTACATCAGAAAATATAGAAGAGATTATTGTAATTGTCTAAGATTTAACATATTTTAAAGTCACAGATACTATAAACACTGTGAATAAAGAAAACCGCAGCTTAATAGTATGCTATAATCAATTCCCATTGAAGAATTCAACTCCAATTGAATAATTAAATTCTCTTCTTTTTTTTATTTCTGAGAGAAAGAGAGAGAGAGAGAGACAGCGTGAGCAGGGGAGGGTCAGAGAATGAGGGAGACACAGAATCTGAAACAGGCTCCAGGCTCTGAGCTGACTGTCAGCACAGAGCCCGACACGGGGCTCGAATCCACGAATCGTGAGATCATGACCTGAGCCGAAGTCAGACGCTTAACCGACTGAGACACCCAGGCGCCCCTGAAGAATTAAATTCTACTTATCTCTTTGTTGTTATAAATCTCTAGTCCATGGTTGATGTTTTCTTTAAATATACCTATATCAAATTATTATAACAAAAGATAGTTTGTTTGGACAGACTCCTCAACCTGTAACTATACAGATGAAATAATTTAGGATAAAGGTACAAACATGCACGTATACATTCACCATACCTAGCCCACATTGAAAAAGTCCAATGAGTATAAATACCAAAAGTTATTAAGCACACAACACACAAAAATTGACATTTTACATCAATATTATATGTATATGACATGGAAAGTATGATAAAGTTATAAGATAAACTACCAAAGGGAACAAATCAATTAAGGATAATTACAAATAGACATAGATTATCTAGAAAGAATTTGTAGTATGCTAGGAAATAGTTTCCCAAATATAAAAACAGAACTAAACATTGTGACATTTTCAGAGTTTAAACATACAAGGAGTGGCTCTCAAAATTGAAAAAATTGACATGAGAACCACTCAATGGATTTTGTCTGAGCCAGAGACCTTGAAATGGAGAAGCTACCAGTGTTAAGACCATTTATGAGTAGTGAGTTGTAAGAGTGAATGAAGAGGCAACCACGAAGTTCTCAGACCTAGAGGCTAAAGTTACACATACATGTCCTTCCGTACACAAATGATACAAGTTGCTTTTCCATTTAAGTGGTGCCAGCCATAGGGCTCCAAGCGAAATCTGGCATGTCATAATTATGAGCATCTTGAGGGCAGAAATTATACAGTAGATGCCACATGTTTGATATTCAAGAAAGAAGTTGTTGATGCCCAACACACTAATCTTGATTTACTCAGGGTTAGTCTAGTATGGCTACCTGTTCGAATTAGCTAACAAATCTTCGCCATCTCTAAGAAGAAATGGAGATTTCATATCAAATCCAATTTGAGAAGGGAGGATAACCAGGTGTAATGTTTGCATTTATAATTTTTCCCCATGATAGTGGTTTTAAGAGGAATGTACACATTATTTCTTGCTTGTGTATATGCAAATGTGTTTTCATGTTGATATATACATCAGGGCCCAAATTCAGTTTAAAATGAGGCTTTTCTGGAAATCTGATTTTACCCCAATACCTGCCACCAACCTGGCTATTGTGTTTGCTGTACTGGAAAAGTCCCTGAAGACCAAATTGAGAAATGAAAGTTCATTTCTTATTCATAGCAGGGCTGTGCTCGACAACAACTTCCCTTGTGCTAGTTTTTCTTCATTTTAAAAGATAAATGAGACAAAAGGGGGGAAATACACTAGAAGATAAAATTCCACAAGGAAAATAAATAAGATGGAAAAAGTAAACTGTTATAGTCAAATCCATTAAGTTGACAACCCAAGACAAAAACAAACCCACAAATTCAAGGGGCAGATGAAAATCCAAATGGATGAAGGTAGCAGATAAATCCCTAGTGCAAGTACCAAGGACAGGACAGGGAAATATAACAAGACATGTGTTGAGACAAAATGTCTCCAAGATCAAGGTCCCCTCAACTTTTTTTGTAGTGCTGACCTCTTCAACAATCTGAATCCCTAAAAAAGCATGCATGTGCATATCTTGCTTGTACTCTTAAGGATCCCCTGGGTCTACCAAAGCTCTCTGTGAACTGGTGAAAGCCTTGGACCTTGCCTTTTGTCAACTTGCCCCAGTCCTCTCTCTTGTACTATGTATCACTCTGAGTGGGATGTCTTCTTGGTGCATCTCTCTCTGCATGGTACCAGGAGGCACCTGGTACTTCTGAGGGTAAATCTTTTATTTAGTCCCTGCTTACAAATCACAGGACAGGCAACAAAGGAGTAACACAAATATGAGAAATTCATGAAATCAACACAACCCCAAACCCCAAAGTTCATGGACATTTCCTAGGACGAGAAAAAATTCTGCCACTAGCACAGCTTTCTCTAGCTCCACCAGGATTATTACGAAGTGTCTGATTGTTCAACTTTTGTGAAAGCCTGAAACGAAACTATATTTGGTCATCCAAACTCAGGAGGACAAATTCAGAATGTGGTTCTTCCATTTTTATCTTATACAAGCAAGCTGCTACGGTTGGGGTCCCAGGGAAGTGGACGTTGAGCTAGAGTTTTTAGTGTGCAGGCCATTCATTAGGGAATGCTTTAAGATCAACACCTTTGGAAAGTAGAGAAGGCAGCAGATGTGGGCACAGGGAGAAGTGGCATTGTGAGGCAGGCCTGAGGAAACTTCTGCTGACCCCATAGTTGGTTCTGGAACTAAGATGGCCCTTCAGAATTAGCTTGCCTTGGGGTGAAATAGTTGTGCTTATATATCCCCCATCCACCAGTCATTGGATATGGGCTACCTCAAGAAGTACTGGACTTTGAACCAGGTGAACTCTGCAGTTGGAGCAATCCTTCACATGATACACTGACATCACTCTCAGCAGCTGGGGTTACCACCTTTTTTGAATGGATTCTGGGTAGTACATGTCCATGTCTATCACATAAGCCAATCCACTTCAAACAAGCTTCAGGCAATACAAGCTTGAATGGCTTTAAACAGAGCCCATTTCAGAAAAGCAAGATGTCTACTGTCAGAACTACTTCACTCAAATAATAATCATTAAATGCCTATGGTGTGCCAGGCACTATTTTAGGTGCTAATGGTATTATGGTGATGAAAATCTCTGCCCTCATTCTAGGGAGAGATTTAGGTAATAGAAAAGCAAACCAAACCAATAAATAAACAACATATACAGGCACACTTCATTTTACTTCACTTTGCTTTATTGTGCTTTGCAGATATTACATTTTTTACAAGTTGAAAGTTTGTGGTAACCTTGAGTAAAGCAAGTATATTGGCACTGTTTTTCAACAGAATTTGCCCACTTTGGGTCTCTGTGTCACATTTTGCTAATTCTCAAAGTATTTCAAACTTCATTATTATATTTATTATAGTAATCTGTGATCAGTAATCTTTGGTGTTACTATTGTAATTGTTTTGGGGCACCATGCACATGCCTATACAAGATAACAAACTTCATCAATAGATGTTGTATTTGTTTTGACTGTTCCACCAACTGGCTATTCCCGTCTCTCTCCCTCTCCTCAGGCCTCACTATAGTCCCTAAGACACAACAATATTGAAATCAGGCCAATTAATAAGCCTACAATATCCTCTAAGTGTTCAACTTCAAGGAAGAATCACACATCTCTCAATTTAAGTCAAAAGCTAGAATTGATTAAGGTTAGTGAGGAAGCATGTCTAAAGCCAAGATATGTAAAAGCTAGGCCTCTTGTGCCAAACAGCCAAGTTGTGAATGCAAAGGAAAAGTTTTTGAAGGAAATTAAAAGTGCTACTCCAGTAAACTCACGAATTATAAGAAAATGAAACAGCCTTATTGTTGATATGGACAATGCTTTGGTGGTCTGGATAGATCAACCCAGTCACAGCCCTCCCTTAAGCCAAAGCTTAATCCAGAGCAAGGACCTAACTCTCTTCAGTTCTATGAAGGGAGGGGGAGAGGGAAAGGGAGGAGGAAACTGCTCAAGAAAAGTTTAAAGCTAGCAGAGCTTCATGAGGTTCAAGGAAAGAAGTCATCTCCATAACAGAAAAGTGCAAGGTAAAGCAGCAAGTGCTTATGTAAAAGCTCCAGCAAATTATCCAGATAATCCAGCTAATGAAAGTGGCTACACTAAGCAGATTTGCAATGTAGATCAAACAGCCTTCTATTGGAAGAAGATGCCATCTAGGACTTCCATAGTTAGAGAGGAGAACTCAGTGTCTAGCTTCAAAGAGCAAATAGACTATCTTAATAGAGGCTAATGCAGCTGGTGACCAAGTTGAAGTCATGCTCATTGATCATTCTGAAAATCCTAGAGCTCTTAAAAATTATGCTAAATCCACTCCGCCTCTGCTCTTCCCTTTAGAAGAGAAAGTCTGAGAGCCAGCATATCTGCTTATAACATGGTTTAATGAATATTTTAAGACAGCTGTTGAGATACATACTCAGAAAAAAAGATTCCTTTCAAAATATTACTGCTCATTGACAATGCACCTGGTCACCCAAAAGCTTGGATAGAGATGGACAAGATTAATGTTATTTTCATGACTGCCAACACAACATCCATTCTGTAGTCCATGGATCAAGGAGTAATTATGACTTTCACATCATCTTATTCAAGAAGTAACATTCTGTAAGGCTATGGCTGTCACCGTGATTTCTTTGATGGATCTGGGCAAAGTAAGTTGAAAATCTTCTGGAGAGGATCCATCACTCTAGATGCCACAAAGAACATCATGATTCTTGGGAAGAGTCAAAAATATCAACATTCACGGGTGCTCGGAAAAGGGGATTCTAACCCTCAAGGAGGACCCTGAGGGGCTCGAGACTTCAGTGGAGAAAGTAATTGCAGGTGTGGTGGAAACAGATGATTACAAGTATAGCCTGAAGAGGACTGAATTGCTGCAATCCCATGAAAAAGCTTGAATGGATGAGGGGCTGCTGCTTTATTGATGAGCAAAGAGAGTAGTTTCTTGAGATAGAATATACTCCAGGTGAAGATGCTGTGAAAATTGTCGAAATGACAGCAAAGGATTCAGAATATCACATAAACTTAGTTGATAAAGCAGTAGCAGCAGGATTTGAGAGGATGGACTCCAATTTCAAAAGGTCTACTGAGAGTAAAATGCTATCAAACAGCATCACATGCTACAGAGAAATTGTTTGTGAAGCGTCCTTCAATGTGACAACCTTCACTGTTGCCTTATTTTAAGAAACGGCCCCAGCCACCCCAAACTTTAGCAACCACCACCCTGATCAGTCAGCAATCAACATGGAGGCAAGACGCTCCAGTAGCAAAAAGATTATGACTCGCTGAAAGCTCAGATGAGGGTTAGCATTTTTTAGTAAAATGTGTAATCAAGGTATATACTTTTTAAAAGAAAATGTCATGGCATTATTTTATATTTATATTATAGCTATTAATAGACTATAGGATGGTATAAACATAACTTTTTTTATGCATTGGGGAAAAAAATTAATTTGACTTAACTTTATTGCAATACTCACTTTATTGGGATGGTCTGGATCTGAACCTGGATCTAGGTATGCCTAGAATTTTAGACAATGGCAAAAAAGACAAAGAAGGTGGGATGCAAGGATAGAAATGACTGAGTAGGGCGAGGGAAGTACTAGCTTAGATTGGTGGTCAGGGATATCCTTTCTGACTAGTTGACATTTCAGTAAAGACTTGATTGATAGAAAAGGGGCAAGAGGTGTGAAATGTTGGGGTAAGAGTATTTCGGACAGAACAAGTGTCAAGACCTTTAGCAGGACTGAACTTTGCGTATTTAGAGTGCAGTGAGGCTTGTGGGTGGAGCAGAGTGAGTGAGGAGAAATGATGGTGACAGGGAGCCAGTTTATATAGGACCAAGGGGCCCGAAAGGGGACCTGGATTCCATGTGAAGTATAATGGAAAGTCCTTGAAGAACTTTCAAGGGGAAGGAAACATGATCTACTTCACATTTTCAAAACATTTGCTCTGAGAGAATGGATCAAGAGGAAATAAAGATCACAGGTTCAACATTAAAAAAAAAAAGAGTAAAATATGCTTAAAATAAAACTTATCACTTTAATACTTGAGTGTATAATGAGGTGACATAATTACTTAAAATTCAATAGTCTTCTTAGCAGAGCTCATTGCCCTTGTTAGAATGTATAATCATGGGATATGTGGTCAGAGTGAGGGCACATACATTCATGAGCCCAGGGTAATTTTTCATTTTTTTAGATTAAAAGGAAATATAAATGTAAATTCTAATATTTTCTTCCAACACCCCAGAGGATCATCTTATATGACTACCTTGGAGATGAGTGACTTTTGACTCCAGGGAAAAATTATTATTTGTTGAATTAACTCCATTTCTCTCAATTTCTAAGTGTTTATTTCAAGGAAATGTTGACCTAACTTATGAGGTAAAAATGCTGTGAAATCCAACCACTTATTCATTGATTGATTCTAATGACTTTAATGAAGGCAGAGGATCTTATTAAACATGACTAAATGATTATCTTTGAAAACAGCTGAAAACACACCATTGTTCAGTCAATAATTGCTTGTCTCTGCTAGTATTCAAAGAGAAAATTCTGAATTTCTATTTAAACCAGAAATGCTTACAGGTATGCTGTAACATATGTAACAATGCTGACTGGTAACATACCAAAACGCTCTGCAGAGGCTGTGAGACATTGGTTAATGACCACTACTTGAGGGTACCTCCGGCATTCTCTTCCCTGTTCTCTCTTCATTTGGCCATGACAGATAATAGGTACTGTCCGCTACCTACTACAGCCACCACCTCAATTATGACTCAGATGTGATCTACAATAGCAAAAGGCAAGTGCAAACACGTTTCCACTGGATCTGTATACATTTCAACAGAAGCTTTCTAGAGAGATTCTCCCTTCAGGCAAACAGTAGAGCTCTAAATCCTTGATGCTACCTGTTTATGGATGTAAATTCTCTGTGTTTTGCCCCTTTGCTAAACTATATTCAATATGTATGTTCAAGAGATTCAGTCTTGGGAAAACAGGTGGCCTGTTTTTGTAAGTCCATTACTTCTAGATTTGTTTCTCGACACATAAAATACAAAGGCCTCCTAATTCTGTGGTTTGTGCATGAAGAGACAGGCATTAGGTTTGGTTTCCAGATGTAGAAGTCACCATACCAGCCTGTTATAGGATATCTAGTCAAGTTAGGGCACTTCTGAGTTCCAGCTGCCTCACTGGTTAAGTCAATATAATCACACCAAAGTACTGGGAGAACTCACTTAGCCTTTGATCCTATTGAGAAAAAAAAAATCCTCCAATGCAAACTGTAGCAATTTTATTTAGGTCCTGGCACTGTTTCATAAGGGAGATTCTTTTAAAGCAGAAGCAACAAATATGAAGTCCTTAGGTGTGGGTTTTCATAATTAAGGTTTGCTTCTTCTTTTCCAAAAATGTTTCAGGTATACAATATTATTTGATCATCACAGAAGTTCTGTGAGTTAAGAGGAGCAGTGACTATTATTCACAGTTTATAAATAAAGACCTGGAACTCAGAGAAGCTAAAAGATGAATACAAGTGTACTCACAGTACTAGACCTAGATCCCAGGCTAGAATTTTGCAACTGCTGATTATTCAACTGCTAGTTGGAGGTCTCCTTACAAAAACATCTATTATCTTGGGGCCGATTACTTAAACCCAACTTCAGTTATCTCGATTCCAAACAATGAGACTACATTGTCTGGTCGGCATAAGAGTGCTGTTAAACAAAGGCTCCCAGGTATGAGGCTCTCACTTATAAACTGGTAAGTAGATTTAGTTTGTAATAGGAGAGCATCCATCCTGCTTCATAACCTCCTAGAAGGCATTTGGTGAGTTGGGGATGAAGACAATGTACAGTGAAGTCAGGCCAGCTAAATGAACATCTAGAGTAAATTGGAATCAGTAAAGGTTTATCTGTGTCAATTACAGACCCTTGATTTTGGGGTAATTCCATTTCATATACCTGTCTCATGGATAATGCACCAGACATACAAAGCTTTTTATGATCACATCAGCCGGTCTTGTGGAATTTTAAACCTTAACAATTAATAAACACTCCACCTAAATATAGACTGAAAAATTAATCTGATAGCCTTTACTATAAGATTTGCTGGTATTTAAGTAAGGACTATTCATGCCTGGTACCATGCCAAGGCCTTCATTGCATGTCTTGCCTGGTTAGTCCATCACAACCCCATTTTACAGGTAAGAAAACTGACGAACAGGGATATAATTTGTTCCAGCTCCCAGAGCCCCTGTGTGGCATGACTGAGGTTCAAACTTGGGTCTATTTGATATCACAGACTTGGTTCTTTCTTACTTACTAGATTATACCAAGACCTTATGGGTCAGGAATTGTGCCAGGAGTTGGGAGTAAAGGGAGTTGAGGCAATAAGTACACCTTGTGGGTATAGTCAAGTTTATTTTTGTACCTGACTGTTCATCCATCCAGTATATACCAAGCAACTACTGTGTGCAGACCCTTTACCAGGTGCTGGAGAGACAACCATGACTACATAGAGATGGTCCCTTAAGAAACCTAAGTTTCTGAGAAAGGTTACCAAGGGCACAAACGACAACACAATGTCATGTGTACTTCACTTGAGGTATGAATAAAATCCCATGGGAGCATAAAAAAGTGTGTGTGATTCTCACTGGGGAATACGTGTGACATATCTGAAGTGGCTGAGGAATGAAGACAGGAAGTTTAGTTGCAAGAGTAAACCATGAGAAGTGAGCCTATTTTTCACTAAAATTCTTCTTTCTTTCCTTTTCTGTTTCTTTCTCATTTATGTTCTCTTAATATGGCCAGAGACCATAGGACCCTCAAGCTTTCACCTGCAGCCCAGTTAGGATGCAAATAAGCCACAAGAGCAGCAGCGTGACTAACAGCAGCAGAATCGGCCACCTACGTGGAGCAAGACCTTTCTCTTCCCCAAGACGACCTTCACTTCATCAACAAAACCCATTGGAAGTTTCAGATAATAAAGATACCACAGCTTCAGGAGAAGAGAAAATAGAACCGTTCCTTCCATTGCATCTTGCTCAAAGGTTCTAAAAAATCCTTTCTTGGGTTTCTGTTCACCCGTCAAGCTCCCCCGACCCCCATCCCCACCCTGTTTATAGCTACTTCTTTCCTTTGGTGTCCATCCCTGGTAGCAGGCTCCACGTGTGGGTCTTCTTTGACTTGCATTCATTTTAAAGAAATCCTACTTCACAAGCCAGTGGAAACTTTAGCATTACCCAGCTCACTCCCACATGCTAAAAGTACATTTTAAACAAAATTTTTTTTAAAAAAAATCTCCTCTCAGACGTATAATCTTCAAATTCGGCCTCTAATGGAATGAGATTATAATGTGTTTGCTCCAGTGGAAAAGTAAACTCTGTTTTCGTTGTTGGCAGCAGGAGGAAAAAATGATGTTGAATGTTATAATGGAATGTATAATTTTTTTTCTCCCAACAGATGCATTCTGCAAATGAGATAAATATTTTAAATGTCTGAAAGTATTGATAAATGATAGTCTAGGTTTATTTTGTGAATAATTCTATGGTCTACATTACATTTTAGGGAAAAATAAAATCACCTCTGTGATATAACACTGTGGCAATAAACACTATTTGTTTCTCAGAAACTGGATAAAATGTCCTGTTTATGCTTTTCTCATTATCCATTCTTAAGGTCTGTATATATTCAGAACAATGATATTATGAAGAAAGGTTAAAACGTATTCGTTTCATAAAAGGCATCAGAATTGGCAAAGAAGAACTCACTTTTTTCAGATGACATGATACTCTATATAGAAAACCTGACAGACTCCACCAGAAGTCTACTAGAGCTTATCCATGAATTCGGCAAAGTTGCAGGATACAAGATCAACATACAGAAATCAGTTGCATTTTTATATACCAACAATGAAGCAACAGAAACAGAAATCAAGAAACTGATCCCATTCACAACTGCACACAAAAACATAAAATACCTAGGAATAAACCTAACCAAAGATATAAGAGATCTGTATGATGAAAACTATAGAAAACTTAGGAAGGAAATTGAAGAAGACACAAAGAAATGGAAAAACTTCCTATGCTCATGGATCATGAGATCAAGGATAAGTATAGTTAAAATGTCATTACTACCCAAAGCAATCTACACATTCAATGCAATCCCAATCAAAATTGCACAACATTCTTCTCCAAACTAGAACAAACTATCCTAAAATTTGTATATTTTACAAAATATAAACCACAAAAGAACCCNGGATCAAGAAGATGTGGTTTATCTATACCATGGAATACTACATGGCAATGAGAAAGAATGAAATCTGGCCATGTGTAGCAACATGGATGGACCTTGAGGGTGTTATGCTGAGCAAAATAAGTCAGGCAGAGAAGGACAGATACCATATGTTTGCACATATAGGAGGATTAGGAGGAACTTAATGGAGGACCTGGAGGAGAAGAAGAGGAAAAATAGTTGGGGAGAGGGAGGGAGGTAAACCATGAGAGACTCTTGAATGCCAAGAACAAACTGCGGGTGGTGCATTCAGCTGGTCAATGAAGATGTTTATGTTCTCCCACTACAAAATTCATGTCTTTGCAAGGTTTGAGATTCAAGTTACTTCTTTCTCTCCTAAGAAATCTGCCCAGGTGTCTGTAGCTAAAACATGTCCCTTTTCACATAATGAGTTGGCAGGGAGCCTTTAAAGGTTTTCTGGCATGGGACAGAACTGGGAGTTATTTATCAGTATCTACTATTTGCCTACAGTTATATTCAGGGTATTTAGCTGTAGGATTCCTGCATATCTGTTAGAAACTGGCACTGCTCTGGTCAACTCAAGATACTTTAACAGGAGTATAAAATATATTCTTTTGTCAAGTCATTTCTTATGTCTTTATTGTTCTCCTCTTTAAAAAAATAAAAAGGAATTTTAATTTTATCCTGAAAACCAATTTTTTTTTGCNTTTTGTGATTTACATGTCATAGAGAATAGAGGGTGAAGCCTTTCCGACCTCCACTGCCCCAACTCCCCAACCCCACCCCAGTGATAAAGGCACCAGCATGACTAGAAATAAAACGTGCCTGAGTTTCAGACTCTGGGATTCATAAGACGTTTTCTTCTGATATCATGTTTTATTTAATGGCAAAACTAATGGTAAACTGAAATTCATTACATATTCATGAAAACAGACTTATGCTAAAAGAACATCTTAATGGGAAAATCTCAGAACTCAAACTCTGAAAACGATAGCTGGGATATAATCATTCCTTAACAAGTGCTTGATAGCAGAAATTTTATTTTGATCTCTGAACCTGTCATTCCCTCACTTGTGCCTACTCTTTCTCAGAAAATGAAATTTTCCAGGTTGCTGAAAATGCTCTATATAATCCAACGTCCATAACTTACTGACAGGACAGAAGGATGGAAAAATTGCTGGGAATGTGATTCTCTAAAGGCAAAAGCTTAAAATTTCTTAAGGAAACGGATGTTTCCTTAGTTGCAGCATACAATGAAATATATAAATATGAAAGATTTCCATTAGTTGCACCGAGGTAAACATTTCCAGATTGAAGAACAGACAGCTATGGACTAGAATCCACCAAGAGAAAAATTTAAACTCAGACTTGATAATAAATGAAGAAATCTACAGTTTCATCAAGGGCCAGAGAAATGGGCAGAAGTCCAAGTGCAGACACAAGGATGGCTCACAACAGATGGGGGGCCAGGCAGATCCTGTAACTCTTCCACGGTTGTCCTGATTGAATGGTGCGAGCGGCAGAGGGGCACTTTTCTGCCAATTGCAAGGTAATGCCTCACCAGGAACTAACAGGAGGGAGAATGAGAGGCACTGTCACTGGCAGCCTTGGTATTAGGGAGCTGTTGCATTCTAATTATTTACCTTTCAGATCTAGCCGCCATATTGGAAATGAGGAGGATTCCTTTTGGAAACACATCATCAGGGATCCGTTTCCTAAAGGACCTAATTCACGCATGAGTTCTGCTAAACAGTCCATGTCCACAACAACACAGAGGATAAAAGGAGAGCAGTAAAAAAAATAGAGTGTCTCAGAAATGCAGCAGTAACTCCAAATCGACAAGTGTGTCTCATGAATCGATCTCATTCTTTTCAATTTAGCCTCTGCTTGTATTTCCTTTTTTATTTTTTTATTCGTACAGCATGAGTTGGCAGGAATGACGGGGCGGGGCGACTAAAATGAGAGTCAGTTATCAACAGATAGGGTTCTCCACCTCCCCTCCATTTGTTGAGTGCTTACTAAGATCCAGATTCAAGGTGTTACTAACAATCTATTATTTGATCTGTACAATCCTAAGACGTAGACTTCAGAGAGGTTAAGAAACCTGCTCAAAGTCACACTTCCGTTTAGTCATGGAACATGCTTTAGGCAGCTTGAATGACAGAGACAACAATTTCTTTGACGTCTCCTGCCCAGGTAAGATGACAGTACAGGCCCTCCACCTTGCTGTTGGCATGTAGGCAAATAGCTATTCCAGGTGCATGAAAGTCATTGTCAGTTTAGAGGCAATCCCTTCCAGGCCTTTTCTAGACCAAAAGGCATTCAGAGTTGTCTCCATTTTTGCTGCCTTCTCAGTCTAGAAAACTATGTCATCAGCAGAGTCTACTCTTTGTACTGATGGAGAAGACAAAAAGTATATAAATAAAGGTCTTTTATGTAGCTATTCTTAGGGTTCTATCAATTGATTTATTTGCATTCTTTTTGCTTTTCATGTGGTAAAGTGGTAGTCAACTCTTAGAATAAGTGTATGACCTGAGAATGTATCATTTTCCTAGTACAGATTATCATGGTTATAGACTATAATGAGGAGAGAGAAGGGAGCATTTTTTTTTATATCTGAAGAGAAGAGATCATGGAAAAGTTTCAGTAAAGAAATGAAGACAAACATGCTCTTTTCAGAAACCCAAGATTTTTTTTCAACTTATGAAAGTTCAGTTAATGTATATTCAGTCTTTGATCATAATCGCTAATACTGAAAGAATTTTGAGGCTAGTATTTTACAAATAAAGAAGGTAGCAGAAGATAGCAGAGTAAGAGGACCCTGTCCCATGTTTACAACTAGATATCATCCACATCCAGGTCAGAAACCAGAGAGCAGTCTGAAGCCTGGTAGAACAAGGAGAAATATGGAGAAGCACAACTAAATGTGGAGAAGCAGCTGCATCTGAAAGGTGAGGAAAGTCAGAAAGATGGAGGGAGGCAGCCTGCAGGAAACAGGGAGCTATGCACAGAGAGGACAGAGAAATGGGCCCTCACACCAGAAAGCTCACACAAGGAAGACTAATCCCCATAACATTTGGCTTTAAAAAACACAGAGGGGCTGGGGCACCTGGGTGGCTTACTCAGTTAATCATCTGACCCTTGATCTCAGCTCAGGTCATGATCCCACAGTTTGTGAGTTCAAGCCCTACACCAGGCTGTGCACTGAAAAGTGTGGAGCCTGCTTGGGATTGTCTCTCTCCCTCTCTCTCTCTGTCCCTCCCCCCATCTCTCTCTCTCAAAATAAATAAACTTAAAACACACACACACACACACACACACAGGGGCTGAAGTCTGTGAGTCTGTAAAGCCAGTGGGACTTGAAGCCTGGAGCTTTAAAGGTTAGCTGACTCACCAGTAGGCAAGCCAGGAGGACAAGAGGTATCTGGGTTGCTGCTCTTAAAGAGAAAGCAGTTTTTGTGGAAAAAGAACAAACATGGCAGTTTACACAACACTGGAGGGGAGGGTGGGAGACAGATCTATTAATACTGATTTGAGTGTGTTGAGGGTTTCTCTGAAAATGAGAGAGATGGTGGGTGCCATTTTCCTCCTCCAACAAAAACACAGGGACACGTGCAGGAGATAAGGTCACACAGACATTTGCTACATAACCTATTAGTGTATACCATGCCCACAAGTTCTCCTGAGGACTTGCCCACTCCAAGCCTGCTAGCTTGGACCTGCATCCTGTACGAATTTTGCTAATACTACCACCCTACTCCCATAACACCTTCAAACTAGAAATCACACACACACACACACACACACACACACACACACAAATATGGAAAGAAGATTAATGCATGGAGATTCAACAACATGCTACTACTGAACAATGAATGGTCAACCAGGAAGTAAAAAAATAAATAAAAAGGTACATGGAAATAAATGAAAATGAAAACACAATGATCCAAAACCTCTGAGATGGAGCAAAAATGGTTCAAAGAGGAAGTTGATAGCCATACAGACCTGCCTCAAGAAGCAGGAACAGTCTCAGATAAATAACCTAACCTTACACCTTAAGGAGCTAGAAAAAGAACAACAAACAGAACCCAACATCAGCAGAAGGAAGGAGATGATAAAGAGTAGAGCAGAAATAAACAGTGTAGAAACTATAAAAATAAGAGATCAATAAAACTAAGAGCTAGTTCTTTGAAAAAAATCAGTAAAATGGATAAACTTCTAGCCAGATTTATCAAGAAAATAAGAGAAAGGATTCAAATCACAAATAAAGAGAAGTAACCAATACCACAGAAATAAAATCATAAGGAAATATTATGAAAAACCATATGCCAACAAATTGGACAACCTAGAAGAAATGGGTAAATTCCTAGAAACATATAAACTACCAAAACTGATACAGGATAAAATAGAAAATTTGAATAGATTGATAACCAGCACAGAAACTGAATCAGTAATCAGAAAACTTCCAACAGGGGCTCAGTTGGTAAAGCATGTGACTCTCCATCTCAGGGTCGTGTGTTCAACCGTGGCACTGGATGTGGAGCCTACTTTTTAAAAAGCTGCAAAAATGAATGAATGAATGAATGAATGAATGAATGAATACATGAATAGATAAGTAAGTAAGTAAATAAATAAATAAATAAAAAATAAGCCAAAACAACCACCTAACAAATATAAGTCCAGGACCAGATGGCTTTACAGGTGAATTTCACATTCTACCAAACATTTAAAGATAAGTTAATACCTATATTTCTCAAACTAATAAAAAAAATAGAAAAACAAGGAAAATTTCCAAATTAACTCTGTGAGACCAGCATTATCCTGATACCATACCAGATAAAGACACCATGAAAAAAAGAACCGCAGGTCAATATCCCTGATGAACATAGATGCAAAAATTTTCAACAAAATACTAGCAAACCATATCCAATAATATATTAAAAAAAAAAAGCATTCATCACAATCAAGTGCAATTTATTCCTGGGTTGCAAGGGTGATTCAATATTCACAAGTCAATGTGATATATCATATCAATAAGAGAAAGGATAAGAACCATACGATCATTTTAGTAGATGCAGAAATAGCATTTGACAAAATACAACATTGATTCATGATAAAAACCCTCAATAAAATAGGTTTAGAAGGAACATACCTCTACATAATAAAGGCCATATGTGAAAAATTCACAGCCAACACCATCCTTAATGCACAAAAACTGAGATTTTCCCCTAAGATCAGGAATAAGACAAGGATGTCCACTCTCACCACTTTTAATTCAACAAAGTACTGGAAGTCCTAGCCACAGCAATCAGACAACAAAAAGAATTAAGAAACATCCAAAATGGTAAAGAAGAAGTAAAACATTTACTATTTGCAGATGACTTGATATTATATCTAGAAAATCTTAAAGACTCCACCAAAAAACTTCCAGAACTGTTAAACAAATTCAGTACAGTCACAATGTACAAGATCAATGTACAGAAATCTGTTGCATTTTTATCCTCCAGTAATGAAGCAGCAGAAAGGGAAATTGAGAAAATAATCCCATTTACAATTACACCCAAAATAAGAGTAAGAATAGAACTAACCACAAAGGGGAAAGACATGTACCCTGAAAACTATAAGAAAAAGAAAAAACTGATGAAAGATACTGAAGATACTGATACACAAAGAAATGGAAAGACATCCCATGATGATGGATTGAGAAAATAAATATTGTTAAAATGTCTATGCTACCGAAAGCAATCTACACATTCAATGCAATCCCTATCAAAATAATATCAGCATTTTTCATAGAACTAGAACAAATAATCCTAAAAGGCGTATGGAACTACAAAAGAAATAGTGAAAGCAATCTTCAAAAAGAAAAGCAAAGCTGAAGGCGTCAAAGGTCCAGATTTCAAGTTATATTACAAAGCTGCAGTAATCAAAACAGTATGGTACTTGCACAGACACATAAACCAATGGAGCAGAAAATAAAATCCAGAAATAAATCCACAATTCTATGATCAATATATCTTTGACAAAACAAGAATGAATATTCAATGGGAAAAGGTCTCTTTAACAAGTGGTTTGGGGAAAACTGTGTAGTACATGCAAGAGAATGAAACTGGACCACTCTCTTACACCATACACAAAAATGAATTTGGATTAAAGACCTAAATGTGAGACCTGGAACCACAAAAACCCTTCAAGAGAACATAAGCAGTAATTTCTTTGACTTTGGCTGCAGTAAGTTCTTCCTAAATACATCTCCTGAGGCAAAGGAAACAAAAGTGGAAAAAACTACTGGGGGCAAAATGGTGGAGAAGTAGGGAGTTCCATACTTCCTGCCTGCGTCTCTCAAACAAAGAAGGGCTGAAGCCAAAGGACTCTGAACCACAAAAGTCTGGGAGGAAAAGAGACGGAGTCTACTAAGATGGCCTCACAAAGCTACCTCGAGAAACAAACCAATGTACACATGGTGGAGAGTCCCAAATAACACCATGAGTAGAGAAACAAAATAACCAAAGTCACAACAAGAGAGACCAAGGGCCACCATTAAAAGAATACTTCCTGAATGGACAGGCCCTGGACAGTCTATGAGCCTCCTTTAATACAGCAGTACTAGCAGGAGCAGAGCACATAACATGCTTTTAAAGCTGAAAAGAGACAGAAAGCTAGCCCAAATGATGAAATGAAAGAACTCTCCTCAAAAGAAATTCCAAGAAGAAATGACAGCTAAAGAACTGCTCAAAACAGATATAAGCAACATAACTGACCAAGAATTTAGAACAACAGTCATAAAATTAATCACTGGGCTTTAAAAAGGCATAGAAGACAGGAGAGACGCTATTGCTACAAAGATAATGTATCTTAAAAATAGTTATGATGAATTAAAAATGCTATAAATGAGGTGCATAATAAAATGGAGGCGGCCACTAGAGGGATTGAAGAAGAAGAGAGAATAGTTGAATTAGAATATACTGTTATAGAAAAAGAGGAAGAGAAAAAGAGAGATAAACGAAAGGATAATTCAAAAATTGAGTGATGCAATCAAACGGAACAATATCTTCATCATAGGAGTTCCAGAAGAAGAAGAAGAGAGAGAGGAAAGGGGCTGAAGGGGTACTTGAGCAAACTATAGCAGAGAACGTCCCCAACCTGGGGAAGGAAATAGACATTGAAATCCAAGAGGCACAGAGAACTCCCCTCAGATGTAACTTGAACCGATCTTCTGCATGACATGTCCTAGTGAAACTGGCAAAATATAAGGATAAGGAAAGAATTCTGAAAGCAGCTAGGGATAAACGGGCCTTAACATACAAAGGTAGATACATAAGGGCTGTAGCATACCTATCTACTGAAGCTTGGCAGGCCAGAAAGGAGTGGCAGGAAATCTTCAATGTGATGAACAGGAAAAATATGCAGCCACAAATCCTTCATCCATCAAGTCTGTTATTCAAAATAGAATGAGAGATAAAGGTTTTCCCAAACAAACAAAAATTGAAGGGATTCATCACCACTAAACTAGCCCTACAAGAAATCCTAAGGGGGACTCTATGAGGGAAATGTTGCAAGGACCACAAAGTACGGAGACACCACTACAAGCATGAATCCTACAGAGAACACAATGACTCTAAACCCACATTTTCATTAAAGACACTGAATGTAAGTGGACTAAATGCTCCTATCAAAAGACACAGGGTAGCAGAATGGGTAAAATAACAAGAGCCATCTACTTGCTGTCTACAAGAGACTCACTTTAGATCCAAGGACACCTTCAGATTGAAAGTAAGGGGATGGAGAAATATCTATCATGCTACTGGAAGTCAAAAGAAAGCTGGAGTAGCCATACTTATATCGGACAAACTGAACTTTAAAGTTAAGGCAGTAACAAGGGATGAAGAAGGGCATTATATAATAATTATAGGGTCTATCCATCAGGAAGGGCTAAGAATTATAAATGTCTATGCACCGAATCCTGGAGCACCCATATACGTAAAACGATCACAAACATAAGCAATCTTATTGATAAGAATGTGTTAATTGCAGGAGACTTTAATACTCCACCTACAGCAATGGATAGATCAACTAGACAGAAAAATCACTAAAGAAACAATGGACCTGAATGACATGTTGGATCAGATGGACTTGTCAGATATATTTAGAACTCCACATCCTGAAGCTGTGGAATTCACTTTCTTCTCGAGTGCACATGGCACATTTTCCAATACAGATCACATACTGGTCACAAAGCAGCCCTTAATAAATATAAAAGAATTGAGATTACACCATGCACACTTTCAGATCACAATGCTATGAAACTTGAAATCAATCACAGGAAGAGTCTGGAAAACCTCCAAAAACATGGAGGTTAAAGAACACCCTACTAAAGAACGAATGGGCCAATTAGGCAATTAGAGAAGAAATTTTAAAACATATTGAAACAAATGAAAATGAGAATACAACAATCCAAACTCTATGGGATGCGGCAAAGGCAGTCCTAAGAGGAAAATACATTGCAATCCAGACCTAGTTCAAGAAACTAGAAAAAGCACAAATACAAAATCTAACAGTACACCTAATGGAACTAGAAGCAGAGCAACAAGAACACCCCAATCCCAAGAGAAGAAGAGAAATAATAAAGATCAGGGCAGAAATAAACAACATAGAATCCAAAAAAACAAAAACAAAAACAAAAAACCCAAACAGTTTAACAGATCAATGAAACCAAGAGTTGGTTTTTTGAAAAAATAAACAAAATTGACAAACCCCTAGCCAGGCTTCTCAAAAAGAAAAGAGAGAGCACCCAAATAGACAAAATCATGAATGAAATGGATTTATTACAACCAACCCCTCAGAAATACGAGCAATTATCAGGGAATACTATGAAAAAGTATATGCCAACAAACTGGACAGCCTATAAGAAATGGACAAATTCCTAAACACACACACACTACCAAAATTCACACAGGAAGAGATAGAAAATCTGAACAGACACATAACTAATGAAGAAATTGAATCAGTTATCAAAAATCTCCCAACAAATCTCCCTGCTCCAGATGGCTTCCCTAGGGAATTCTACCAGACATTTAAATCAGAGTTAATACCCATTCTTCCCAAGCTATTCCAAAAAATAAAAATGGAAGGAAAACTTCTGGACTCATTCTATGAAGGCAGCATCACTTTGATTCCCAAAACAGACAGAGACCCAGAAAAAAACGAGAACTACAGGCCAATATCCCCGATGAATATGGATACAAAAATACTCAACAAGATAGTAGCGAATCAATTTCAACTTTTCGAACATATGAAAAGAATTCTCCACCATGATTAACTGGGATTCATTCCCAGGTTACAGGGCTGGTTCAATATTCACAAATCAATCAAAGTGACACATCACATTAACAAAAGAAAAGATAAAAACCATATGATCCTGTCGATAGATGCAGCAAAAGCATTCGACAAAATACACCATCCTTTCTTAATAAAAACCTTGAGAAAGTTGGGATAGAAGGAACTTACTTAAACATCATAAAAACCATTTATGAAAAGCCCACAGCTAGTATCATCATCAATTGGGAAAAACCGAGAACTTCCCCCCTGAGATCAGGAACATGACAGGGATGTCCACTCTCACCACTGTTGCTTAACATAGAGCTGGAAGTCATCAGACAACAAAAGGAAATCAAAGGCATCAGAATTGGCAAAGATGAAGCCAAACTTTCACTTTTCGCCAATAACATGATACTCTACATGGAAAACCCAACAGACTCCACCAGAAGCCTACTAGAGCTGATCCATGAATTCGGCAAAGATGCAGGGTACAAAATCAACATACAGAAATCAGTTGCATTTTTATACACCAACAATGAAGCAACAGAAAGAGAAATCAAGAAACTGATCCCATTCACAACTGCAAACAAACAAACAAAAAAAGCCATAAAATACCTAGGAATAAGCCTANAATGTAAACTAGTGCAGTCCCTCTGGAAAACAGTGTGGAGGTTCCTCTAAAAATTAACATTACAACTCCCCTATGACAGAGCAGTAGCACTGCTAGGAATTTACCCAAANCACTTGTGGGGATGAGCACTGGGTGTTATATGGAAATCAACTTGACAATAAACTATTAAAAAAAAAAAACAAATCATGAAAACAGCCCAAATGTCCATCAACTGACGAATGGATCAAGAAGATGTGGTTTACGTATGCAATGGAATATTACATGGCAATGAGAAAGAATGAAATCTGGCCATGTGTAGCAACGTGGATGGAACTCGAGGGTATTATGCTAAGTGAAATAAATCAGGCAGAGAAGGACAGATACCGTATGTTAGGTCTTATTTGCAAATAGACGTTATCTATATGAATAACAGAAGAAACACCTCCCAAAATGATATTTTATAAGCGTCAATGGGAGGACCAAGGCCTTTGAGTACCATTAGGATGGAGACACTGGTTTCCTTTGGTTTATCTCATGAGAGGCTGTATTATGAGAGGAATTCCCTCCTATTCACTAAAGCCACAAAAAGACCCTAAAGGTATTTCTTCCCAATCTTGACATTTTCCTAACCAATCTGGGCTCAGACCAAAGAATTTATAAAGGTATAAATAGTTCAAATATCTCCACTGAGAGCAATTTTGTTTCCCAAGGCAAATTTAGCAACGTCTGGAGAAAAACTAAGGAAGTTGCTCCTAGTATCTACGGATGGAGGCTAAGGATGCTGCTACTTATTTTGCAAAGCACAGGACAGCACCCCACTACAAAGAATTATCAGGCCTGAAAAATAGTACACAGGTTGAGAAACCTTATTGTAAACCAAATGGAGGAAAAAGATTCAATAGACAACCACATCACCTCAAATGCCTCAAGACAATAAATTTAAGGCAAATTCCAACACTGCAATGACAGTGGGCTCTCCTCCCTCCCTATCAGGAGACTCTTTAGAAAGATGTTAGGCACTTAGGCTGCTGTCATAACTTCTTTTAATGGCTTCATATTTTTCAGGGAAACATCCCAAATGAGGGTACAATTTAAAAAATCCATTAGCATCTTTATTGTAAATGACTTCAGTACCACTCCATACAGAGGAATCATGGTATGAGACTGTTTTAAAAATCAGTCGCTGCTTTAAGAGAAACCACCACCACAACAAAACAATGTCTCATTTTTCCATCACAACTTGACAATGATTTCTTCTACTCTAAGGCTGAATATTTTCTCACAACTTTCAAAGCACAGAACATAATTTATAACTATAAAATATCTCTGCTGTCTTGAAAGTTCAGCTTTTAAAGTTGCCTTGTTTTAAATACTTTTGCTTTTGCCCTTCGACTGAGTGGCCCACTGATTACCTCTAAGCTAATGATACCTTTGATTTTGTCATGCATATAGGTTAAAGGAAAGGATCATACTCATATGAACATTTGTCCAAATGATTTCTTCAGCTTTCATTTTTAAATTATAAATATGGCATGCAAACACATTAGAAACAATTCTAGGGCACCTGGGTGGCTCAGTCATTAAGCATCTGACTTTGGATTAGGTTATGGTCTCACGGTTGGTGAGTTCAGTCTCAATTGGTTCATTAAATACTTTGGGTATTTAATGGGTAAAAACACAGGTTCAGGTAAGCCTGAATTTAATGGGTAAAAACACAGCTTCAGGTAAGCCCCAGGTGAGCCCCATTTCTCTCTCTGTCTCTCTCTCCACCCTTCATGGGTTTCTCTCCCTCTACCCCTCCTCACTTATGCTCTCTAAGGAAAGAAAAAAAAAAAAGAAAGAAAGAAAAGACAAGAAAAGAAACCATTCTAAACAACACAGAAATCTACAGCATAAAAAGTAAAAACCATCCCCAATCTCATTCTCTGCCTCATACACAATGTATTAGGTAGTTTGACAGGCTTCCAATTTTTCATTTTAAAAAGATTTTTGACAGGCACCCAGGTAGCTCAGTTGGTTGAGTGTCCAATTCTAGCTCAGGTCATGATCACATGCGTGGTGGGGTTAAGGCCCATGTTGGGCTTTGATGGGCTTCGTGGTGACAGTGCAGAACCTGCCTGGGGTTCTCTCACCTTCTCTTTGCCCATTTGCCTCTCTGTGCACTTTCTCAAAATAAATAAACAAAATTTCAAAAATAGATATCTGAATAGGAAGCCCAGGCAAATCATTTAAAAGTTACCAAAGTGTTTATAGGAAAAATTATCTCCTCCCTTCCTTGTTTCTAGCAATTCAGTTTCTCCCTAGAACCAAACTGTATTAACAGTTTGTATATTTGTGATATGTATTCTCCCCATTATATTTCATGTTTTTATGGACATTTATGTGTTTATATTATTAAGTTACCATTTATAAGCTACCTATATTCACTACAGGTCTAAACTGCCAAGAACTTTAAGTAATTTCATTTGGTCCCCATATCAGCTCTGAGAGATACAAAGTATTTAAGCTTTATATTTAAGGAACATGATACTATGTAACATAAAATGTTATACTTCAAAAATGGTCAAGTATCAGTAAATCACATGGTCCGCCCTAATAGAAGTGGGAGATTTCCATTTTCTGCAGGAAGAGTGTGTAACTTGAGAATCTTCCCTCTACAAAACATCTTGAATGGCATAGAGGAGTTTGCACAAAAGGCAAGCAAACCATCAGGAGGCAAGTACAAACTGGGAAATGAAATCAGCTGCCAACCCTCGAGGATTAGAAATAAAACATTCATAAAAGATCAAGAGAGAAAGCCCTGGGGCTCACAGATGAAACAGAGGGCTCAAAGGAAACAGAATTGAAACTCTAATGAAAAACAGAGATCTCTGAATAACTACACCCTCAGTAAAAGGGAAATTTAGAAAAAAAAAACCCAAATTTCCTTTCAGTACAGGTAGGCAATAAAGATGCTTATCTTTCCTGGCCTNACCTGAGATTTAAATCCAGTCTTCCCAAATAAAGTAAGTAGTATAAAGGGGATTTAGGCTGGCAACATCCCTGATTTATCTGTCAGAAGCAAACATAGAGTCACTTTAGAGAGAAACCTCTTCAGCCTAGATCAGAAAAGAGTTCCAGAGGTAAAGAAAGCCCCACTTCTCATGAAACCAAAAGCATAAGAAAATAACAGGACAATATGGAAAAAAAGATTTAAAACAACAAATAGAACTTCTAGACTTAAAATACATGATCACTGTCTCAATGGAAAAGTTAATTTTTATTATGTTTATTTATTTTGAGAGAGAGACAGAGTGTGAGTGGGGGAGGGGTAGAGAGAGAAAGACAGAGAATCTGAACCAGGCTCCAGACTCTGAGCTGTTAGCACAGAGCCCGATGCGGGGCTCAAACCCACCAACTGTGAGATCATGACCTGAGTCAAAGTTGAACACTCAATGGACTGAGCCACCCAGGCGCCCCTCAATGGGAAAGTGAAAAAGCAGATTAGACACCACTGAACAGAAAATCATTGAACTCAAAGATGGAGGTGAGGAAAGAGAGAGGAAATATATAAGAGTTTAAGAAAAGTGGAGGATAGAAAAAAGTTCATTGTGTGTCTAATCCTGATATTTTTAAAAAGGGTCAATATTTAAAGAAATAATGACAGAATTTCCAGAATTGATGAAAGACAAGACTCTTCATGCTCAGAAAATATGGGTCCTAAGTAGGATAGGAACCTACATGTATCATAGTAAAATTACTAAAAGTCAAAGATAAAGATGTAAGAAAAAGTTTTTAAAAAGTTTTGTAATTGGTTAATAACACGAATCCAGTGTACCCAGCAGAGTAACTCCTAAATTATTCTCAGCCTACATGAAATACCCTTATATATTTATTCAAAACCCCTTTTGAATTATTCTCTGCTTTTTAAACTTTAAACATGTCATTCATTCATTCAAATATTAATTGAGCAACTACTGTGTTCCAGGATAAAAACACACACACATACACACACACATAAAATCCTCCATACAATACAATAAAATAGTGAGAAACAGGACTCTTGAGATACACACACACACACACACACACACTCACACACACACACTCACTCACTGTTACAGCCCAGGAGCCAGCATGGTTTCTGGCTGGTCATGCACGGACTTGATTGTTAAATATATGGAAACCTCTTCCTGAAGTGATCTCCTGAAATCCTATATGTCCATCTTGATAAACCATATTTTTGGTGGGAATGGGGAAGCAATAGATATGAAGCTGGATGAACTTTTGGCTTTTTGGCTTAGTGAGATGTGCTTTAGTAACTTAGTTTTTTTTCGGTGAACATAGTTACTCTTCTCTTTCAACTTGATGTCACATTAACAGGAACCCCTAGGTCATTCTGCAAAGATACTTGATGTTCTATTTCCATCTCCTCCTCCTCCCAACTGCTTTACCTTGGTAGTGTCAAAATAAAACAAAACAAAAAAATAGAATTACCTAAGTTTGCAGAAAATAACCATATAATTTGTTCTTTAGCCACATTCTACTTAGTCTAAAAATCATGATTCTCTCTATCCTTTATACAGGCATCAGGTATAGATTACCTTGCATTTATAGAGATCTATATGCTTTTAAACTTTCGTATGCATCTTAAAATTTGTATATATGCTCACATATACATACATTTGTAAAGACTAACAGTTTAATAAAAATATTTAAATTGGACTTTTTGGGGGGTATGGTTCATCCAATGTTTACTTTTGTAGTCTAAGGAGGCAGTGAGAATTATTAGACTATAACAAGGAAAAATATTAAACTAATCCATTAGTTCCTTTATAAAAACCAAACCAGTCACCTGAAAGTAAATTATTGTTTTTAATTTAATAAAATATTTTATTAGAAGCATATCATGGAGAGTAAAGGTATATAACTATATAAATAACCCTAATTTTAGAAAACAACCTTAGACTCAGCCAGCTTAAGAAACTGAACATTACCAATATTTTTAAAGACTCAATGCAATCTTCCATGGCAGCATACCCTGTTCTTCTTCCCAGAGGGAATCACTATCCATTATCTTTCTTCATATTTCAATCACACACATGTCCATGAAAAATATATTGCTTAAATCTACCTATTTTTGAACTATATATGTACATTACTATGCTTCCATATTCTTCTGCAGTTTGCTTTTTGAGCTCAAGATAATTTTTTTCCTGAAGTTTATGTTGGTTCATATAGCTGTAGTTCACTCATTTTAACTATATCACAAAATTTTATTGTATGATTAAGTCAAAATTTATTCTACTCTCAGTGGATAATCGAGCTGTTCCTAGGATTTGCTATTATGAACAATGCTACCGTGGATACTCTTGTACATGTTTTCTGGGTACATGTGCAGAGATGTGGAGTAGAATGGCTAAGGCAAGGAATATGGCATATTTAATTAGACTGGTAGATACATTGTTCCCCAGGTTATACTCTCATCTGCTCTGAGCATTTTTATAGCTCAATGTCCTCATTACTTGCTATTGTCAGACTTTTATTTTTTTCCATTCTGGGGGCTGTGATAGTATATCATTATTTAAATGTTTACTGGTAGTAACAAGGTATAGAAGCTTTTGATGATTTGGGTAATTCCATAACTTGTATATCCCTTTGTATTATCTATGTCATCTGTGGATGACAGTTCTTTCCCTTCCTTTCCTATTCTAAGGTCATTTCCCCTTTCACATTAAGACCTCCAGTGCAATGTTGAATACTAGTGATGATGAGTATGCTACTGTTCCTTAGGGAGCATGCTTTCAGCATTTCACTACTAAATATGATCTTTATATACTTTGATGAATTTTTTTTTGCTTGGGATGGCCCTTTTCTTTTTCTCTTTGTGGTTTTGGTATTAAGTTATACTCATAAAGCCACAAGCAGATTATATCCTTTTAAAATATTCTTTTAAAGAGTTCACATATGATTTGAATGAGCTTCTCTTTGAATCGGAGGAACTGTGGTGACTACAATAGAATTGGCCTATAAAACCATTTAAGCCTGGTATTTGATTTTGGGGGGAAAAATGATTACAAGTTTAATACTTTCAGTGGCTGTAAATTATTCATACTTATTCTTTTTTTAATGTTTATGTATTTTTGAGAGAGAGAGACAGAGCGTGAGTGGGGGAGGGGCAGAGAGAGAGAGGGAGACACAGAATCTGAAGCAGGCTCCAGGCTCCGAGCTGTCAGCACAGAGCCTGACACAGGGCTCAAACTCATGAACTGTGAGGTCATGACTTGAGCCGAAGTTGGATGCTTTAACTGACTGAGCCACCCAGGCACTCCACCTCTTACTTATTCTTGAATCTATTTTAGTAATTTGACGATTTCACATGTTTAGAAAACTTTTGGTATACAGTAGTTCATAATAGTCTCTATTTGGTTTCTGGAGCATCTGTAGTTATACCTTCCTTTTTCTTTTCCCAAATTCTTTATCTGTGTCTTTTTTTCCTTTTTAGTTTTCTGTCCATTTGTCAATTTTCTGGGTTTTTTTTATTTTGGCTTTGCTTGCTCTGTCTATTCAATCTTTATTTTTTGATCTCACTAATTTTTACTTTTATCTTATGCTCACCTAATTTCTTTAGATTTATTCTATTTTTCTTTTTGTAATTTCTCAAGGTTAGATATTAAGCTCATATGTTTTCAGAATTTCTTGTTTTCTAATACAAGTATCCAAGGCTATTGAACCGTTTTCTCTTAGCTCCCCAATCACCCTTCTCTACTTTGCTTTGTAATGCTAGGACTCTTCAAATCACATTTTACCCCCTATTAGATACCCTGTTTATTCTAATATCTGCTAAAGGGAGATGAGAAGACTGGAGGAGGGGGAAGAAAACGGTTACTTCTATCTTTGCTTCCTGTTCTGCTAATGGTACCCCAACAGTGCTTCTTCACTTTGGCAGGGATATTTCTGGTTCCATTTTCCCATTTTCTTGCAGTCCCGTAACCAGCCACACTGTCTCTCATCAGAGACACCAGCACCAGCTGGTGCTCCCTTCTCCAGCAGTCTGCGTCCTACATCTGCAGGGCTGTTTTCTCTAAACTCCTGAAATACAGCACTGGCTGAGCAGCATTGTCTTTCTTATTGGAGGTTTGGGACCAGTTCTGCAGTCTTTTGTCCAAACCATTAGATTCTAAGACCCGTAATAGTGTCTTCCTTCTTCCCCTTAGCGCTGGCAGCAGATACCTCAGTACAGTCGCAGATACTGCAGTTACTGTCTCTGCGTTACCTCAGTGGCTCCCTTTGCTCTTTCAGTAGTAGTGTCAAAACAAAAACAAAAAATTGGTTTGCCTCGTGAAAAAAGTACGACATCTATCTGCAGTGCATAACCAATGGAAAGATGGGGCCTCCAGTGTCAGATGTGGTGATTACTACACACTGATGCTGTTTGATGAATGGTCCAGATAATGTGGAAAGGAGATTTCTCTACCAAGGTCTTGGTCATTTAAAGGAAGCTGGTAATCCTAGAAAACCTGTTTCGGTTGTGTGTGTGTGTGTGTGTGTGTGTGTGTGTGTTTCAATGAACACCCATTCAAGTATTAGTGTATGATTTCTATGTAAATTTGTGACATAAAATATTTAAAATGTTGAAATATTCTGGCCAATGTTTTATTTATGTTCAATAAGCATAAATGTTTAATGTAGTAAAATAACATTTTAGGCTTGAATACATTCTTATTATGGCATGAAAGATTCAATCTTTCTCTCTTAAGAAAATTCAGAGAGAGTAACAATGAGTAAAAAATAACTAACATGATAGCTATATCTCATCACAATAGCATTAGTTCGTAAATGGTCTAATAAAGAACAGTAAGATAATTCACCATTTTTGTTTTAAGCTCATTTGGCCTCTTTTTCCAATTTAATCTATTGAATTCTCTAAACTTAATTCATTGGGTGACTATCTTCAGAAAATATTTTGCTTGCTGAATTATTTTTGCTTTCTTTAATAATATAGTATGAATGGTATCTGAAGGCTGAGTTAGGAAAACCTCCAAAGCCAAACCCCTCATACATAAGAAAAATTGGTTGCAAATGTCCATAGAAATGATGTGTGAAATGACAAACTATTCAGTTGCAAAACTGTAGAAATAGAAAGTATATAACTGACAAACACTCTGTTCTATCATAGGTCTCACATTCTTGAGCTTGTCAAGAAAAGCTATATTTTCCAAAGATCTAGTAGCTTTATGTAGATTTTTCCAAATAAAATGAATTTGACTAGTGCATTTAAGGAGAGAGCTATATCTAGGGTCATGTCTGAGAAAAAAAATTAAAAATGAGAATATCCATCTGAACGACTGATTAACTAGTAATGAGACTGAATCTCCCAAGAAACCAAAATCCAAGGTTAGATGGCTTCACTGGTGAATCCTAGCAAACATTCAAAGAAGAATTAATAACAAATTTAAAACTCTTCTGAAAAATTAGAAGAGGCAGGAATTCTTCCAAACTCATTTTATGAGGCCAACATTACCCCAAGACCAAGAGCAGATAAAGATGCCCCCCCCCCCAAAAAAAAAGAAAAGAAAAGAAAGAAAATTACAGGCCAGTATCTGTCAGGAACACAGATGCCAAAGTCCTGAACAAAATGTTACCAAATTCAACAACAAAAGGATCACACATGATAATCAAGTGGAGTTTACTTTATGAATGCAAAGATGGTTTAGCAACCACAAATCAGTGTAATACATAACATTAACAAAACGAAGGTTAAAAGTCATATTAGCATTTTAACAGATGTATTAAAAATATTTGACAAAATTCAATATTCATTCTTTTTTAAAAAAATTTTTCATGTTTTATTTATTTCTGAGCGACAGAGGCAGCATGAGTAGAGGAGGGTCAGAGAGAGAGGGAGATACAGAATCTGAAACTGGCTCCAGGCTCTGAGCTAGCTGTCAGCACAGAGCCGGTCACAGGGCTCAAACCCACGAACTGTTAGATTATGACCTGAGCCCAAGTCGGACGCTTAGCCTACTTGAGCCACCCAGGCGCCCCTCAATATTCATTCTTGATAAAAACTCTCTACCAAGTGGGTATAGAGAAAATGTACTTCAACATAATGAAAGCCACATATGACAAGCCTAGAGCTAACACCGTATTTAACAGTGAAAACCTAAAAACTTTCCCTCTAAGATTAGAAACAAGACAAGGATTCCCACTTTCACCACTTCTATTCAACATAGTACTAGAAGTCCGAGCCATACCAATTAGGCAAGTAAAAGAACTGAAAGTATTCCAAATTGAAAAAGAAGTAAAACTGTCACTGTTTTTAGATAAAGGTTTTCTATATATAATATCATGTTAAGATACCATCAAAAAACTATTAGAATAAAGTTGCAGGATACAAAATCAATGTATAGGATTTTGTCGTTTCCATACTAGTTCTATAATATTGAACTATCAGAAAAATTTTAAAAATAATCTTATTTACATCAAATTACATAAAAAAAGAATAAAACACCTAAGAATAACTTTAACCAAGAGGGGGAAAGATCTATACGCTGAAAACCATAAGGCATAATTGAGAGAAATTAAAGATAACACAAATAAATGGAAAAATCTTCTGTGGCCATGGGTTGGAAGATTATTGTAAAATGTCCATCCTACCCAAAGCAATCTAAAGATTCAATGCAATCCCTATCAAAATGCCAATGGCATTTTTCACAAAACTAGAACAAACAATCCTCAAATTTGTATGCAACTCTGAAAGACAATGAATAGCCAAGCCAGTATTGAGAAAGAGGAACAAAGTGGGATGAATCACATTGCCTGACTTCAAACTATATATCAAAGTGGGGTGCCTGGGTGGCTCAGTCTGTTAAACATCCAATTTTGGCTCAGGTCAGGATGTCACAGTTCGTGGGTTAGAGCCCCATGTCGGGCTCTGTGCTGACAGCCAGCTCAGAGCCTGGAGCCTGTTTCAGATTCTGTATCTCCCTCTCTCTCTGACCCTCTCCTGCTCACACTGCTTCTATCTCTCTCTCAGAAATAAATAAAACATTAAATTTTTAAAACTGTATATCAAAGCAATAGTAATTAAAACAGTACGGTATTGGTATAAAAACAGACACACAGATCAATGTAACAGGATACAGAGCCCAGAAATAAACTCAAGTGTATACGGTCAATTTACAACAGAGGCAGCCAAGAATACATGAGCGGGAAAGAACAGTCCTATCAATAAATGGTGTTAGAAAAATTGGACAGCCACATACAAAAGGAAACTGGACCACCATCTTATACCGTACACAACAATGAACTCTGAATGGATTAAAAACTTGGATGTAATACATGAAACCATAGAACTCCTAGATGAAAACAGAGGGTAAGCTCCTCGACATAGGTCTTGGCAATGATTTTTTGAATCTGACACCAAAAGCAACAAAGGCAAAAATATACAAGTAGGATCATATCCAACTGAAAAGCTTTTGCACAGCACAGGAAATCATGAACAGAAGGAAAAAGCAACCTACGAAATGAGAGAAAATATGAGAAAATATTTGCAGATAATTTATCTGATAAGGGGCTAATGTCATATAATTACACACATATAAACACACACACACACGCACACCTCAATAGCTAATAAAACAAAAAAAATCATTGAAAAGTGGAAATAAGATACGGATAGACATTTTTGTAAAGATAACATACAGATAGCCAATAGGTACATGAGAAGATGCTCTACAACATTAATCCTCAGGAAAATGCAAATTGAAACTGCAATGAGATATCACCTCACACCTGTTAGAATGGCTGTTATCAAAAAGACAAGAGATAACAAGTGTTAGCAAGGATATGGAGAAAAGGAAACACATACTGTTGGTGGGAATAAAAACTGGGGCAGCCACTATAGGAAATAGTATGGAGGTTCCTCAAAAAATTTAAAAATGAAATACCATCTGACCCAGCAATCCCACTTCCACATATTTATTAGAAAATGAAAACACTGCTTTGAAAACTTACGTGCACCCTCTTGTTCACTGCAGTCTTATTTACGATAGCCAAGATACAGAAACAACTTAAGTGTCCATCAATTGCCGAATGGATAAAGAAAACGTGGTATATATAGGAAGTGGCATATTTTTCAGCCATAAGAAAGAAACCTTGCCAATTGCAACAGCAGGGATGGACCTTGATGACATTACACTAAGTGAAATAAGTCAGAGAAAGACAAATACGGTCTAATTTCTTACATGTCGAATCTAAAACAAAACAAAACAAAAACTTTCATAGATACAGAGAACAGATTGGTGGTTGCCAGAGGCGGGGGTAGGAGAAATGAGCAAACTGGGTTTTTGTTTGTTTGTTTGTTTTCTGCTCTAGATAAATTGGGGGGAAATTGTTTCTCTCTGACACAGACACACGCTCAATAGATTTAATAAGCTTTCCTCACAACCACACAGGAGTTTACCTCATCATGCATATTTCCTTCAAATTATGATTTCCTTCATGGTTCAAGTCTAGGATGAAACTTCATTATAGCCTACCTGATAGCAAACACTCCGTGGAACTGACTGAATCTTAGGTAACTGATTAGGTACATCATAAACTCTGGTCTTCCCAGGACTCTGACTTACATAATACTTTTTAGAGAAGGTGGTAAGAAAACAAAGTAACAACAGTATCTGTACTGTGATGAGTATACTTCCATTTTCAAAATTCAAAATGGGACACATACCTGGAGACACACATACATCCACACACTATCACAGCCTTGTTTGTCATTTTATTATAGATATCAAAAACCTATAACATATGTTCTATATGGGAAATAGAAAGTAGGCGAAATAACGTCTCTATCTTTTGGACACATAGCTCTACCTGACCCAGGCAGCCAAGTAATTATGAAGGAGTTTATTTTGTGTTTTCTAGGACAAGGAAGAAAATCTTATTCTATCCCTGTAGGAAAATTAAGTTTCAAAGGCATGGACAGAGTAACCACAGGGGTAGGATGGAGTTGCCTGTGGGAAAGCAGAACACATTTATGTCAACTCACTGTCTCCAGGCAAAAACCTTCATTCCATGACCATAAGAAAGGAGTGAACACTTTTGGTACATTAAAAGCCCTGTTTCCAAAAACAAACACTGATACCATCCTATTTCTAAAATGCATACATTTCTAGATACTTCAACTAACTCAAAATGGCTTAGTAGCAATTTGTGCTAACAGAAATTCCAATCACTTTAAACTGATTTTCTGGGTGATTTGGCCAGGAGCTTTTCAAGAAAAAAAATGTATTTAAATAATTAGCTAAGCTTTGCGCAGTGGCAGTATCGTAGCCAATGAGGTTTATCCGAGGCGCGATTATTGCTAATTAAATAATTAGCTATTTAACTACTTAAGGATATAGGGGTGCCTGGGTATCTCAGTCCATTAAGCATCTGACTTCAGCTCAGGTCATGATCTTGACGTTTATGAGCATGAGCCCTGCGTCGGGCTCTGTGCTGACAGCTCAGGGCCTGGAGCCTAATTCACATTCTGTGTCTCCCTCTCTCTCTGCCCCTCCCCTGTTCACAATGTCTGTCTGCCTGTCTCTCTCTCAAAAATAAACATTAAAAAAAATAACTACTTAATTGATATTTAGTTTAAAAATTTTTATTGTTCTCCCATATTTAAACCTTTTTATCTCATGTTTTTGTTTACTATAAATACCTAGCATCACAAGAAAGACATGTAAAAACTATCTGTGATCTTGAATTTATATTTGGATTCTTTCTTTTAAAACTTTGCCCAAGTTATGCTGGTATCAACAAGAGGCTTTAGGAGAAGCCCTTCAGCTGGGATCTTATTGACAATGCAAAAAATGTCTCTAGAGATAAGGTTTAACTTTTCTTCTGAGCTATACCGCTAACAGTTTTGCTGTCTTCAACATTAACATTTAGCTACCGACTCATGGCAAGGAAGCAGAGCTTGGAGGGCAACCCGCTTTGAACAAAGAAGCTATACAGGACATTGACTGGTTCAGGAGACCCCTTTGTGGCCCTAAAATGAGCTTAACAAACCTCCTGACATTCACAAAACAACTCTAAGCTCTTTTTTTCTACTTGTGAACAGCAAATGCGTTCAGCAATTGTGGCTATTATCTATTTAGAAAGTCATGCACAAAAATATTTGTCATCTTTCACAGAAGAAAGTGTTTGCATGGTACAACAAATGAGCTTTTAATGCTGGCAAAATTCCTGGGAGAATTAGTTCTGTCTGAGCATTGTGTTGTGTACTTGTGTATTGTGGGATACTTCTCCAGTAGACCTGGCTAAAAGAGCTGCTGTGGTGGGCTGTCCTCACGGTGTCACATTTCCAGTCCAGGGAAGGATGATACCTCTCTTCCCTTCCATTCCCAATCTCCAAGTCCAGAGTTGCTCAGATATTTGAAAAAAAGAAAGTCTACAGAGAGCTAAATTCAAGTGGGGATACCTAAGATTGTTCAATGTTATTTTTAATAGAAGATAAAGGGACAGTAGAAAAACCATTGGCCATTTGTCTCTCAGTTTCTACAACTTTGTGACTATTTTCAAACGACCCAGATTCTTTCCAGAGAAGGAATTCAACCAGGATTTTATCAAGTGCTTCAAGGAGGTGTGTTGACTTTCCCTGGGAATACTCAACTTCTTGATTTAAGTTCACTTTCCATCTCTATAGTTGCCTAGAGCAATGCTTTGCTCAGTAAGTACTTGGAAGGAGAGTGAGCAATAGGGCTGGTGGATGAAATGCTATTTCTACTTCATTCTTCCATATAGTGAAAATACCTATGTGAGGCATCATCTTTAATTCAAAGAGCGAGGCAGGAAAGCTGTCTACCTTATGAAGGTGCCAGAAGGACAAGTTCTCCTAGAGTCATGGAGAAATACAGAAGGGCATTTATTAATTTCCAGGGGACTGGCTGAAGTCCTTTTAAAACAACTATATGCTTCTGAGATTCCACAATTCAAATGAATGTCAGAACACTACGAACAGGTTTTGAAGAATGCAGATGTATTTAACTTTTAGTCTCAGAGAAAACAAGAATAAATAGATAAAGCGGAAGACTTCTGCTGCAGATTCTATTACAAAATAGTAACTAGACAGCAAAGAAAAGTTATCCCCTAGCCTGCCTCATCTTACTGGAAGGATGGATGAATTCATTCATGCAATCTCCTAGAGGTAATCAATAGGTATAATAAATCGTAACAAAGGGAAAAAGTCAAGCTGCTACTGAAATGCTGACAATCATGCAGCCTTTTATGGGTAGGAGATGAGCCGTACCTGCTCGTGATGAACAAATAGACAATGTTACCAATAGATTTCACCTAATTGTGACTCCCCACTTTTAATGGGAACCAGGGGTTATTAGAGCTAATATTTATTTACTCACACAGTATCTACAGACTGCAACAAACTGGAAAGATGACACTCCATGGAGAAAGAGCATTCTTTGCTGGTATTTGTTATCACTCAAACAGATGTAGGATTATGACACTTAAGAGTGGAGCACAACCTGAATGGCACACTTGTCAGAAAGGAAAATATTAAGTGGGTGGTGGGAGGCAGCTATGAACATTCTGCCTAATTTTAACTCGTTTGAAATTTGGACTAGTCCCTGAACTTGTGTTTTTATTTCTAAAGCACAGATGATTGGGTTTGCCCAATAGGGATGTCAGATTTAAACTTTACTTTGATTGTATCCCTTAGTGGTCTGCCACTAAGTTTTGTTTGAGACGCAGAATAAAGTTCACAATAAAGTGTCAGAATCTGCCCACAGCCTCAGAATTTTATATACAGTCACTCACCCATTTGCTCCCTAGTCCAGTAGAAGGGGAAGGGCCATACCCTATGAATGGCTCCTGGCTTACAGCCTGAGCTGCTGGACAGGGGAGATGCTTCACTTCTGGGTTAAATGTTCCCTGTAGGGGCCATTCTTTACTTCAAACACCCACTACCTACAGACTAGTTATCTCATTTTTAGATTTTGCTCATGCTCATGTGGGTACAGTCCTATTTTCACCTTTTCCATAAAACTTTCTCTCTCCTAGCAATGCTCTCAAAGCATCTATTTCTTACTGCCTTACATCACAGAGGTCTACACACATATATTAGCTCTAAGCCCAGTGAACACAAGTCTTTGTTTTCTGTAAATTCCTACATCCTTACCACCTAGTAAATCTCTTAAACATGAAACAACATAATCAATGTTGGATAGTCAGATTTCACTTTACAAAACATATTTTTCAAAGTAATTTAGATTTCATTTAAAAAAAACTATATTAAGCAGAATACACATTCTTCTCAAGTGCATGCAGGATACTCCCCAAGAGATAGCACATGTTAGGTCACAAAACAAGTCTCAATGAATGTGAGAAGACTGAAATCACATCAATCATCTTTTCCAACCACAGCATTATGAAACTAGAAATCAACAACAAGAGGAAAAATGGAAAAAAACCCACAAGCATATGGAGACAAATCAACATGTTACTAACCAATCAGCTGGTCAATAAAGAAATCAAAGGAATTTAAAAATACTTTAAGACAAAAAAACAATGAGAATATTTTGCTTTAAAATCTATGGAAAGCAGCAAAAGCAGTTCTAAGAGGAAAGTCTATAGTGATACAGGCCTGCTTCAAGAAATAAGAGAAATTTCAAATCAACGATAATCAGCTCAAACATAAAGGAACTAGAGAAAAGAGCAAAGTCCAAAGTTAGTAAAAGGATGCAAAGCTGGTTACTTTTTTAAAAATAATCTCTATGCCTAACATGAAGCTTAAACTCATAACCCCAAGATCAAGAGTTGCATGCTCTACTGACTGAGCTAGCTAGGTGCCCCAAAAGCTGGATCTTTAAAAAAGATATAAACTTTTAGAAAGATTCATCAAGAGAAAAAGATAGATGGCTCAACTAAGATCAGAAATCAAAGAGAAGTTACAATGAATACTACAGAAACACAAAGGATCATAAAAGACTACCCTGAACAACTATACACCAACAAATTGGAGAACTTAGAAGAAATGGATAAATTCCTAGAAATATACAATCTAAGACTAAATCAGTAAGAAGTACAAAATCTAAACACACCAATTACTACTAATAAAACTGAATCAGTAAACACTCAAAAGTCTGGGACCAAAAGCTTTGCAGATGAATTCTACCAAACATTTAAAAAATTACTACCCATTCTTCTCAAGCTATTCCAGAAAGTTGAAGATGAACTAATGCTTCCAAGCATATACCATGAGGCCAGCATTACCCCGATCCTAAAACCAGACAGACACTACAAAAAAAGAAAACTATGGGCCAGTACCTCTGACAAGCATAGATGCAAAACATGCTCAACATATACCAACAAACCCAACTTAAAAGGATCATACACCATGATCAAGTGGAATTTCTTTCAGAGATACAAGGATGGCTCAATATCTGCACTCAGCATGGTATACCACATTAAGAAAATGAAGGATAAAAATCATATGATCAAAACAAAAATAGATACGTCAAGATTAATATCCATTAATGATAAAACTCCCAACAAAGTGAATATAGAGGGAACCAACCTCAACATAATAAGGACCATATATGCCAAACCCACAGCTAACATCATACTGACAGTGAAAAGTTGAAAACTTTCCCTTTACAATTAGAAACAGGTGATCCAAACTGTTGTTATCATTGTGATAATCAAGCTGTAATCATGGAACTTGGTGATACTCTAAAACACTCTTGCAGTTTGACCCAGTAACTAGCAGAGGTGAGTCAGAGGTTACTCATAGTAGCCCAGACTACTTCCTGTATTGAAATTTGAAACCTGTACCGTATCACCATGAATCATATATTAGAATGGAAATGGGAAGAGCAACAGTAACTCCCAAGTGTCAGAGAATAGTTAACATTCAAAAAACTTGTTTTCACATGGATCTAAAGATGTGCCATAGAAAAATACAAAGCCTCTTGTCATAAACAGCTTTGCACGCTGAAGTGCCTTTGTTGGTCAAGAAACCAGTTAGAAACTGCCAGAGGCAGAGCACTATTTGGGCTTACTTTTGCTTTCTGTGAGAGACTGCAAATAATAAGATGTAAACATTAACACCTTGTGAATATAACTTTCATTTAGCTATTACTTTACTCAGTATGACTGCAGTTAAAGATACCAGCAAACATTCATTGGAGCCTAACGAACATTTTAAAAAACTAAGTACCAAGACCTCCCCCTCTACTTGTGAGTTTTGAAATGATTTTGTTTATTTTCAGGGATACTGCAAATACTATTTGTCTGCACTCAGTTTATTTGCCTTCTCAAATCTCAACCCCATGTTTTTCTTTATTATTGACAGAACCTGGTGAATTGTTTTGAACTGTTTTCCCCCTCCTGTAAGACGATGTTACTGCTCAAAAGCACTGCAGTTTTCCACAATAAATAGTAAGTGTTGGTGAGGATGTACAGAAAAGGAAACCCTTGTGCACTGTTGGTACGAATGTAAACTGGTTCAGCCACTATAGAAAACAGTATGGAAATTCCTTAAAAAAATTAAAAACAATTACTCCACTATCCAGCAATTTCACCACAAGGTATTAACCCAAAAAGATACAGGTGTGCTGTTTCAAAGGGGCACATCCATCCCTTTGGTTATACGCTTTTCTTTTTTTTTTTTTTTTTAATTTTTAAAAATTTATTTCTGAGAGAGAGAGACAGCATGAGCAGGGGAGGGTCAGAGAGAGAGGGAGACACAGAATCTGAAACAGGCTCCAGGCTCTGAGCTAGCTGCCAGCACAGAGCCCGACAGGGGGCTCGAACCCACAAACTGCGAGATCATGACCTGAGCCGAAGTCGGACGCTAAACCGACTGAGCCACTCAGACGCCCCCATCCCATTGGTTATACGAGTGCTACTGACAATAGCCAAAGTATGGGAAGAGCCCAAATGTCCATCAACGGATCAATGGATAAAGAAGATATGATAAAAATATATAATGGAGTATTACTCGGTAATCAAAAAGAATGAAATCTTGTCATTTGCAACCACATGGATGGAACTAGAAGGTATTATGTTAAGTGAAATTAGAGAAAGACAAATATCACATGACTTCACTCATATGTGGAGTTTAAGATACAGAACAGATGAACAGAAGGGAAGCAGAAATAATATAAAAACAGGGAGGAGGAGAAAACATAAGAGACTCTAAATATAGAGAACAAATACCACAGGACTTCACTTGTGGAATCTACAAAACAAATGAACAAAAGACTCATAGGTACAGAGAAAATGATGATTTCCAGGAGGGAGGATGGAGGAGGGATGGATGAAATAGGTGAAAGAGATTAAAAGGTATACAATCTACCAGTTATAAAATAAGACATGGACATGTAATATACAACATTGGTAATATAATCAATAACATCATAACAACTTTGTACGGTGACAAATGGTGACTAGACTTATTGTGGTGACCATTTTATAATGTATCTCCAGTCACTATGCTGTACACCTGGAATACAATGTTGTAGGTCATCATTCCTCAATAAAAATAAGATACACTGACTTTACTGAACACTGACTTTATTAGTTCCTATGTTCACTACTTTTAAAAAAAGAATAATTATCTTCTAATAGTTTTCCTAGCAAGTTCTTACACCCAAATGCTATAGTCTTATGTTTAGAAATAAAAATCACAACGTTTTATACCATTTTACAATGTATACCACGCAGTTGGTTTTGTAGCTCAATTTTAAAGATGATATTAACTTAAGAGTTCTAGATTTTTGCCCCAAATCTATAAATCTTCTGCTTTATAACAATCTAAACATCTCTCTAAAATCCAGAGCAGGGCTTCCAACTTTGGCACTATTGACATTTTGAACTGGATAACTGTGTTTTTGTGGGGGTGGCATGGGGTGCAAGGACTCTGCGGTCCACGGTAGGATGTTCAGCAGCACCCCTGGCCTCTGCCCACTAGAAACCAACAACGGTCCTCTATTACCCCCATTGGGAGAAAAAAAAAATACCTCCACACATTGACCAGTGTCCCTGGGAAGAAAATTCCATTTCTTTGTGATCTCTAGACCAGCAGCAATGACATAACCTGTGAGCTTATTAAAAAGGCAAAATTTTAAGTTCAACCTGATCTAATGAATCAGGATCTCAGTGGTGGTGCCCAGTAAACTGCCACTTAACAATCTCTCCAGATGGTTTTAATGTGCGTGTAAATTTGAAATCCATGGAGACCCAGGCCCAGCAAAGTAGAACAGGGCTTGGACTTAGGAATTTTTATCAAGTTCTACAGATGATTCTGATACTGACCAGAGTTTAAGAGCTACTAGAGCAGAGGTTCCTCAATTTCTTTGCATATTAGGATATCCTGGGGGTTGGGGAGTAGAGCAGAGATTTTTAAAAGTCTTAAAGCTCAGTCGATGGACATTTGAGTTCTTTCCATACTTTGGCTATTGTCAGTAGGGCTGCTATAAACAGTAGGGTGCATGGGCCCCTTTGAATCAGCACTCCTGCATCCTTTGGGTAAACTGGTGAATGGGTCCAGAAAATACGGTACATATACACAATGGAATATTATTCGGCAATCAAAAAGAATGAAATCTTGCCATTTGCAACAATATGGATGGAACCAGAGTGTATTATGCTAGGTGAAATATGTTAATCAGAGAAAGAAAAATATCATATGATTTCACTCATGTGGAATTGAACAAACAAAACAGGTGAATATAAGGGAAGGGAAGCAAAAATAATATAAAAACAGAGGGAAACAAACCATAAGAGACTCTTACATACAGAGAACAAACTGTGGGTTGCTGATGGGTTGTTTTTTGGGGGCGGGGTATGGGCTAAATGGACAGGGGAAATTAAGGACATTTGTTGGGATGAGCACTGGGTGTTATATATAAGTGATGAATCACTAAATTCTATTCCTGAAATTATTATTACACTATATGTTAACTAACTTGGATTTAAATTTTAAAAGAACATTTAAAAGATAAAATGCATTGTAAGAATAACAAAAAAACAGTCTTAAAGCTCAGGTTACATGCCAGACGAGTTAAATCACAGCCATAGGGGGAGGGGTGGGACACAGACAGCAATACTTTTGAAGCTCAAGTACTGGCTGGACCTTAGAACTACCTGGGGAGTTTTCGAAACTACTTTTTACTGGTCCCATTTTCCATGAATTAAATCAGAACTGTTAAGGTATCATTCAACCATCAGGCCCTCCCCCTCCCCCACCAGTACAATGTCCCAGATGATACTAATGCACATCGAAGACTGAGAATTACTGACCTAAGCTTGTGTAAATATTGAAAGGCAGAATGAGGTCATAAGGGATGCAGACCCTGGATTCTCATTTCCTGGTTTACCTCTTCCCGTTTGATCTTGGGCAAGTTGCTTAACCACCCTAAGCTCCCATGTCCTCTTCTGTCAAATAGGGATGATAATAATGACACTTATCTGGTGGGGGAGGGGTGTTGTGAGGATTAGATGAAATGATCCATTCCATGTACTCATGTGGCATCACTGGAACAAAATAAGCACTCAGTAGAATTTGTAATAACTTTTTAAAGTAAAATCTTATGATGAAATTAAACATTAAGAAATAAATCTTCTCAGGGGCACCAAGGTGGCTCAGTCGGTTGGGTGTCCACCTTTGGCTCAGGTCATGATCTCACGGTCTGTGAGTTTGAGCCCTAAGTTGGGTTCTGTGGTGACAGCTCAGAGCCTGGAGCCTGCTTCAGATTCTGTGTCTCCCTCTCTCTCTGCCCGTCCCCTGCTTATGCTCTGTCTCTTTCTTTCTCAAAAATAAAATAAACATTAAAAAAAGAAATAGAAATACTCAGAGATAAATATTTATAGGCAAATGTGGAATTCTTACTCGAAGCAAGACAAACCTGCTGGTATCTAGGGCTGTGTTTACAGCATATAGAGTTTGGCAGAAAATTCTGGAAGCTGTTGATTTCAAAAAAGCTATTTTAATGTGGCCGTCATGCAGCCATCCATAAACTTAAGGCAGGAGATGAAAACATCTTTGCACCAATACTGCCTTTCATGGATTTGTTGGAGTCTACAAAGCAACTGACCTGGACTCTCAGGGAGACCCTTTGAGGCTGTGTGATTAACGTTAGGCATACTTCCTCTAAAGTGTCCCCGTTAGTCTTCCTAAAGCACATTGCTTCCAGCTCCCTCTTTCCTACCCCCAGAAGTCCCCTGTACCTTGCCTCTTTGGAGTCTCTCCCATTTTCATGAACTTTTGGATGCAGAGGACAAGGTTGACATTTTGGCAGAGAATCACATCATAGAAGTGTCTCTCTTTAGTAAATATATTTCAGTAGAATCAGCACGCTCTAAGATATTCCTACAGATCTGAATCATTCTCTTCAGTGTTTGCCCAGAAAGTTTTACATGTCTTAACAACTAATTGAAAATTAGAATTTATAAAACACTCAAAAATATGTTGACGTATATGTACAGGTCCTAAAAATAAAATTCAAATAAAATCAAGGCAAGTTCTGATAATAAGATTCTGTGCCACCTTCTAATTCTATTTTGGCTTATTATGATTTTCGACAGTTTCCATGTCAAAGAACTTTAAGTCTACATGTCAGCAAGACATAGTTGAGTCTGACAGAAGTCTGTATGAATCCTGATCCAGAACTGGCTGTTTATGTGCCCTTCAGTGAGTTAATCTCTGTGAGCTGTAGTTTCCTGATCATTTTCCTGTTAGAGTTATTATGAGAATTAAATGAGACACAAAGAAGGGAGTTCAGAGAGCACTGTCCCCTCATCCCCTAGTTTCTGTTGGTAACAAATCTGTTTGAGACACAAACAATTAGCAGGTACAGACCAGTAATATGGCAAGTGTTTTCAACATTTAATTCAAGCACTGAGGGGGAGGGAATCTTAATGATCCCAATGAATCTAAAAATATAAAAATAATGACCCATATTGATAACTTTTAATGGACAGATTTTGTGTCATTTTGGTTTTATATTTACACAGACATTAAATCAAATCTAATTTGCTACCACCCCTTGATTCTGAGAAACCCCAAGGCCCTCTCTTGGAAGTGACAGAATTCAAATGTCCCTAATAAGAGCAAATGCCTATGAACACATTTCAACTCCAGAGGGCTGATCAAACCAACCATGAGAGTCATTTCCTTGGTGTCATGGTGCTTTGCTGAGTTCATTTCCATTAAGGGAATGTCTAAGCAACAAATCCTAAATTCCTAGAGGAATTCCATGGTGGACTTAATGTTTCGATGTTCACAGTTGCCACTGAAACTTTTAAGTAGTAGTTTAAAAGTTGAGCCAAACTGGAGATAGGAGTCTTGTCATAGATGGCCAACTGGAATAAGACTCTTTGTCATTAAGTGTATAGTCTTTACATCAGTTGCTTCAGCAGCACCTGAGAATTTGTTTAGAAATAAATACTCCAGACCCACAAGAGTCAAGCCCAACAATCTCTGTTTTAATAAGCTGTCTAGAGAATTCTGATGTTCATTTAAGCTGCTCTAATACAGTGCTTCCTTAAGCTGGTTTCATCGCCGGTAATCACCTGGAAAGTGTGTTTAAACACAAACAAAAAGCCAATGGATGATCACAGACCAACCCTTCAGATTCTGATTCAGTTAATTGGGGACTGAAATATATAAAATATATATTTTAAAAAGATGCCTCTAGGTAATTCTTATTCTTGTCTGGGTTTGGAAACTACTTTATAAATTATTAAGTTTCACTAGCTTACATTGAGAAAGGGAGAGAAGGAAAAGGGGGTAGAGAAGAGGGAGGAAAGAGAGAGAGAGAGAGAGAGGATTAAATCATTTTTCAAGTCAGAATATAATATCACTGATAGATCTATATTTAATATCATTTTCAGAACTCAGTTAAAGAACTTATATTAACAGCAAGCCATTTAAACAAGGCCCACGTTAAAAATTTTTCACTTTTTCTGATTTTTGACTGTTACTAATGATTATTTAATTTGGCCCTCATTAACTCCAAGATTAGACTACATTATCCTTTTCTAACACACTTGAAATGTTTATCTGGGAGTCAGACTCTTTCAAGGTCTTGTCCTAAATGCCTAGGCTTGAAATGAAGAAAAAAAAATCCTGCTAATAATTTGCCCTTAATATTCTGGCCACTGCCAAGGCTTGTCCATCTTAACCACAGGAGTGTGGAGCTCTGTGCAGCTAATAGAAGGCAAAGTCCTTCCAGTTCATTCAGCTGGAATCATCTGCCGTCTTCTCTGACTTTCCCATGTCTGATTTACTTGTATGTCTGAATGAGAGAAATTATATCATAGAAAATATCTGCAAATGACAGCAACAAGAGCTTTTGTGACGTATTTTTCATATCACTAAGGAAAAAGCATTATTCTCCACATTTGAAGAGAGGCATTACTCTTCCAACAGTAATTCCAGCCCTGACACCTGATTATGAAATAAAGGCACTTTTCTACTCCCTAGACCAGGGGAGTGGCAAACTGACCCTTCACTTATTATATACAACCCATGAACTAAGAAAGGTTTTTACATTTTTAAATGGTTGAAAAAAACTCCAAAAGATTCCTATTTTGCGACAAGTAAAAATAATGATATTCAAATTTAAGTATCTAAAATAAAATGCAAATAGGGGTGCCTGGGTGGCTCAGTCGGTTAAGCATTCGACTTTGGCCCAGGTCATGATCTCACTGTTTGTGGGTTCAAGCCCCGTGTCAGGCTCTGTGCTGACAGCTCAGAGCCTGGAGCCTGTCTTCAGATTCTGTAGCTCCCTCTCTCTCTGACCCTCCCCTGCTCACGCTGTCTCTATCTCTCTCTCAAAAATAAATAAAACATTAAAGAAAAGAATGTTTAAAATAAAAGGCAAATAATGTCAGAACCCAGTCATACTCATCCATATCTTGTTTGGGCAGCTTTTGTTCTACAAAGTAAAAAGGCAGTACTGAGTACTGCTATAGTATTAAGTATTCATTCTACAAAGACTACAGAGGATATAAACAACAAAAAAAGCTAAAAAATATTTCCTAGTGACCCTTTACAGAAAAAAAAAATGCTGACTCTTGTTAAGGCTCTGAGCTCCTGGAGGGAACAGACTTCTTGCTCTTCATCTTCGGTAGTTATCTCTCACTTTAAGTACTTAGATTCATGTTATAATCCATCTTCCTTCTTTAAAAGCTTATTCCTTATTAGGTTGTATTTTTAACATCATTTAGAGAATAGGAGCTTTAATAAGGATATAAAATAGAGACTTCAGGGTCTGACCCACCTAGGAAATAAGAGGAAACGTAAGGTGAAGGAAGCCATGGCTTATGGCTTATTGAAAAGTGGAATTCACTTTTCTCTAAGGCCATTTTCTGCCCTAAAACAGGGACACTGTCCTCTCTCCCAACTTTTATTTCTGTCAGAGATAAATCTATAAATCACAATAGCTTTTTCTGTACAAAACCAAGAAGACTTTTAAAACTCCACTTTCAGCTATTTAATTCATTTTTCATTTCATAGTGAGTTCTTATTTTTTCTTGCAAAGAATCCAATGAGAACATACTTATCAATTATGTTTCAAGAAGGATATTGGCATCTGAGATATATTTAAAATGGTGAGAAGGTGAAGGGTATGGATCAGTCTTAGAAAAACAACAGTAATTCTGGAGATCTAAAATCACATGAGAAACAAGATCAGGAAATAAATGAAAACCAACGGCAATCACATTAGGATGGTGGCCGAGTAAAGGCTCAAACAAACAGGCTTCCCTAACAAATTCAGCCTCCAGTGACCTATATTTTTCTTGCCTTCTTGTTATGAAAAATGAACAATGGAAGTACAGAGTTCATTGTAATCACTGATTTCGGGTCAGCTTTCAAACATCTCCACATTTTTCTTTGCATCTCAAATAGCTGCATGATAATTTGCAAGTACATGGACATGCTAATTCTTTTGCATACAAAACTGCTAGAGAGTACATTAGTTTTATAGGCAGAATTACATTTTTTCACTAATTTTTATGTAAATGCCTTGTGTTTTATGAAAGTGATAAAAATCCTCTGCTACAATTTCAAATTATATGTCACAATCCCAAGAATTAGATGCCAGAGAAAACTGCTAGTTGGGAATACTATTCATACTTTACTATTAACAGGTTGCATTTCTTTGAATATAGGCATTCAAGGACTTACTGATCTTATTGTTAGTGGCAGGGCAAATGACCATATGTAAAAACATGGTAGTAACTTGTGTTAGGCTCCAGATCGAACACGTAGCAGGTTAAATGTCCACAAATGTGGATTTGGATGAATGCTTCATGGCCTGCATGCCAAACAACTTTTAGCTACTTTGAAAATAACAAAATACCAGGGCACTTGTTGGCTCAGTCAGTTAGATGTCCAACTCTTTGTTTTGGCTCAGGTCATGATCTCATGATTCATGAGTTCATGCCCCACATGGAGCTCCACACTGACAGGGTCAGCTTAGGAGGCTCTCGCCCCCTCTTTCTCTGCCCCTTCCCACTTATTCTGTTTTGTTCTCAAAATAAGTAAAAAAAAAGAATAACAAAACACCTAAAATTCACCAAATGCTTAAAGTGTAATGCACTATTAAATCAAGAACCACCTGTGAGAGATGGTAATAGTTTAAACAGGTAGGAAGAGGTGGAGAGGATGTAGCGTATCCCATCTAGCTCTTTCCCCTCACAGTACTCAGTCACGTGGCAGGGGCATGGCGGGGGGGGGGGGNGTGGATGTACAGGGGGCAGGTGGTGGAGATGGTCTCATCTCCAGGATAAGGCCATACCTCTAAAATCTATGTTCTCACAGTAAAGGCTAATAGCATTGCAAAAAGAGGGGCAAATATTTTTCTGGGTTCTGTGCATTGTTCTCTGTTGAGGTATAAGAACATCTTATGATGAATTGGTTAATATAGGTATAGGAGTATCAATTTACGAAGTGTCAGGGAAGCCAGGAGACAAATTACAGACTTTTTATAAACTGTTTTATATCTCCTCTCCAACTCCCCACACAAAACAGTTCCAACTTTAAAATCATGAAAAACAAAAAAGAAAAAAATTCCAAGTTGGGACATTAGCAGTCACTAAAATAGAAAAGGAAGGCTAGTTTTAGAGTCCAGTAGAGCTGAGGAGTCTTTATGTTTGTTTTGTTGTTTGAGGCTAAGCTCCTGAGGGGAAAGAAACCTAGCAACCCCTACATTTATCTACTCTTCAAAAAACAATTAAAAGCTAAACTCATCTTTTGGTATACCCCATGACGATGAATATAAAGTAAAATCTTAAATTAACTTTATTTTAAAAATTTTAGGGGTATTTAAAATTTAATGCACCTGAAATATACAATATTGGTGACTGTGATACAACATATATAGGCTTATAAACAATGAGAGGAGGTAGGTTAGAAGGAAACAGATATTATAAAATTTCCATTCTCTACCTTGTATTTATGGACTACTTAAAAGTCCTCTGTAAACCAAAATTGGTAAGACCTGATACCTGTGAGTCTCAGAGCCATCTTGAATACTTGCAAAGAATTCTAAGGTTTAACACTTGCATTTGATGAAAACAATACCATGTCCTCATTATGACGCTTGCTAGGAAGAATATTTTCTATACTATTTTGATACCTCAGAGAAAATCTTAAATTTATTTTAAATATTGTTTTTTATAATGGAGGCATGGAATAATTCTGAAGCCTTTTTTTAAGACTAATTTTTCTTATGTTTGCCTAGATTGCTGGAAATTCATCTAGAGAAGTTATTACAGTCAGAACCCATGGTGAATATCCTTAGACATCAGTTGCCAAGTGACGTTCTTTGATCAGACTAAAACCCAATGGGAGGACAGATCAACATTAAAAGCCCTTGGTTTGTCTCAGCCATAAATTCTAGGCTTTTGCTGTCTTCTTTTAACTACAGTCTATTTTAAAATATTCAATACATGAGCAATTACCCCACTACTAAAAGTCATATGTTGATGACAGATCTTTTGAATAAAGAAGGTTGTAAATATAATTTACATCCAATGTTTGAGAATTAAGTGGTATCTGAAAGCTGTAAACCAATACTGATTAGTTCCTTTATCTTTTATGAAGGAGAAATTCAATCACTGTAGAGTAAAAACTGTAATATACAAACAAAATATCTCCTGAAGACCAAACAAATCTACAAAATCAAGGCAATTAAAGCCCAAAATGTAAAAGCAAAAAAAGTTCTTCAAAATATTTGTGAAGTTGTATCGATAAATGTTAGGATAACTCCCACTTGAAGAATGTAACTTTGCGGTTTTGTTTTTATGCAGCCTCAGTAAACACAAGATAGTGTAGAGGTTTAATGAATGTGGATTCAAGAGTATGTGGGTCCCAATATTCCTGCAGTTTGTGTACATCGCAGGGTTTAGAACTTGCAAAAACCATTCATATTCAAGAATCTCTTATTCTGTACCATAGCACTATGGAGAAGGCAAGAAGTTTCACTCATCAGGTAGAAGGTTTCAGTAAGAGTCAAGGATTTTACCAAGGTCACAAGGCTTGTAAGGGTTGGAGCCATTACTTGTGAAATCATATTCATAATTTATTTCCAAACACCTTTTTTTAATAACAAGAAAGCATTGGAACCTCTTCAAATTCTCAAGTTAAAATTTTGTGATTCTGCACCTCAGTTTTCTTGTCTCTATAATGGAGTTAACATTCAATGGACTTGACTAGGTACAGGGATAAAATAATTCATGCCAAAGGCTCACCTATGTAGCTGAAGTTTCGAGCATGAAATGAGGACCCCTCCCGGGCTAACTGACCTCAGATTGCATTAAAGTGGGATAAAACGCAGGAGATGGGAAGGCTGGGGGGAAATTCTCAGAACTAAATACATTACTGGGAAAAAGTGAAGACCCTCACCTCCCAAAGCCTAGAAGGGCCTTACCATGTTGAAATTGAGAAGGACTTAAAATAGGAAGTAGGTGGGTACAAGAGAATATTCTATGGGGGTCTGTGCCAAGTTTGGAGGTTAGGATAGAAATGGAAAATGTCGTAACTGAAAACATTTAGGCTGATGGGAATTCTAACATACATGTTTTAACCACATTTATCCGCTCATAGTAAACTAATAAGATCTAGAACTGTAATTTGAGTACTAAAAACAAAAAACAATATTCCTTTCCTCTTTCCATTTCTCCCTTTCAATTTCCTTCTGTTCCTATTTTAATACCGGATGAAGGAGAGTCCTTCCCCCAATTTGCCTTAATATTTATTGGAGTAGAAGAGTTAGAACCAAACTATTTGGGGGCATGTCCTGAGACCATCATTAGCCACAACCTTCCAAGCCAGAGTTGTCCTCAACGAGAGGAAGACTGTGCTCAGAGTGAAGGAAATAGCTTGTGCTGCAAGCCACCTTGTACCAGTGAGGATTGCTTTGAAATCCAAGCCACAGAAAACTTGAGAAATGACTTACCTAGGAGTTTATCTCATTCAATAAAAATCCAGAATAGGCAGTCCAGAGCTGGAGTACTAGCTCTACATGCCTTGGGGAACTAGGACTCTCTATCTGCTCATTAATCTCTGGCATATTCGTTATCTATTGCTGTGTAACAATGTTACTAATAACTTGACAGCTTAAAACAACCATCCTTGTTATCTTACAGTTTCTGTGAGTCAGGAGTCTGGGTTAATTTAGCTGGATCCTCTGCAAGACAGCCATCAAGATGCCGTCCAGGGCTAGGTTCTCGGGGGAAAGTTTGTGGAAAGGGTGGCTTCCAAACTCACACAGTTGTTGGCAACATTAAGTCCCTTGTGGAGTGTTTAGACTGAGGGTCTCATTGTTGCTAGTTGTTTTCAACTGGTTATTGGTCAGAAACCCATTCTAGTTTCTTTCTGCACATACCCCCCTCCCCGACATGGCCACTTGCTTCATCAAAGCCAGCAAGAGAGAATTTCTCAAAAAGATGTTACAACCTTATGCAACAATCACGGGAGTGACCGCGCATCACCTTTGCTGTATTCTATTAATTGGAAGTAAGTCCCAGATTCTTCCCACACTCGAGGGGAAGGAATTGCCCAAAGGCACACACATCAGAAGGTGGGGATGCTGGGAGCCACTTTAAAACCTGTCTACCACAGCTAGCATGGGTCCAGGATGGCTAATACCCCTCAAGACACCCTGCCTGTTCCAGGCAGAAAGGAGAAAGGGGAAATGTGGCATCAGGACACTTCCTCTTACATATTATTGGTCAGAACTGTGTTGACACAGTCACACCATCTCAAAGACAGGATCTCTAGTATTTAGCTTTTCCATCTTCTTTAACAGAGGCAGCCAAGGGGGTTAATGTTAGCTGCAGGAGCTGCTACTTACTCCAAGGTGGCAAAGGCAGGCTGGAATGGTTTGGATGAGAACCTATGGGTTGTGAACAGGAAGGGGGAGATTGGTGTGACTGCGGTTTAGTGGTTTCCCAAATGAAGTCTACAAGATAGGAGATAACCATAGTTGGGATGTGATTTGTTTTCCTACCTTTCAGGCAGATGTGGCCTGGGAAACAAGGGGCGGGGGGCCTAGATATTTGTATGAAATGTGGTTATAAAACAAAGAGATAAGTTTCCATAGCACATAAAGCAAGCAGATTCTAACATTCTGCTCAAAATTAATGATACAAATGAATGTTTGTTGTAGTTGTCCTGTATCAGCTTTACTTTTTGCAAATCTAGCAGGAGCAGATTCTAGCCCTTTTTTTGATGATCTGAAAACCTGGAAAATCTTGTAAAAAGGGGGATCCCGAAAACAGAGAAGTTTATTATTTTCAAAATTATGTTTAAAAATCATTTCTTTATGTGAACTTTGTTCTCATATGCACACCCCTAACATTTCACTCTAAAATTACTTCGAGGTTTGGAATGTATAGCTCTCAATTTAAATGAATAGTTTTGAAAAAAAAAATCAACCCTCACTCTGCTTTAAGACAGAAAGAAATTAACTTAGCTGGAACTTTTCACCAATGTGGTGGCATCAACCTCAAGACAAAGTATCCTGAGATCTGAATACTTGACAGTCACGAAAGAAAATACAATTTTCTTCTCATTGTGTGCTCCTTGGATGTGAAAACTGTTACACAAAAACTAGGTTTAACATTGCCTGTGATATTTTTTCTCTTCACTGCACAGGTTATTATTTCTTGATGGAATCAGGTCACACTCTGGCCATATCAAGATACCTTATGAAAAATGAGGATATTCTGTCCGTTTGAGAGATGAGTGGCCACACAAAAGACTCTTGTAATTCAATTCCCTGGCTTCTTTTTATTCACTTTCCAGAAAGAACATAACAATTGTAAATGAAGTGCTTTAGCTTTTCACTCTATTGAAATATTTCTCATTGATCATTATTTGGGCCAGTATACTGGAATATATTTATACGTTCTCTTTATCTAGCACCTTTCCTCTAAAAATTATATTTCAATTAAAAATCCAATTAAAAAAATGAAATAAAAATAAAAAATAAAAACCCTATTGCTAATGCTCTGTGCAGCAGCTAGACAATATTATCCTGGGGCACGAGACCTGTTAAGTTAGGTAATAGCTTTCTCCCGGGTAGACACAATGGAACACTAAGACTGCCCAGTGAGAAGACAGGAGACTATAAAACAAAAGGAGAGGAGGACTTGCACATGATGTCCTCTTGGGGATTTTAGGGTTGAAGGTACAGACACACTTACGTTTGGAGTTCATGTTTTATATAAGAGATTTAGTTGACAATAGATTTCAATTTCATACCTTGATGGCTTTTCTCAAATAATTCTTGACATTAACAGGTCAAAAGGATTCAGGGTAAGTGGGCATGTGCTCGGATATTACTGAACATCAGTTTTCAGTTGGACCCTGTGGACTGAGTTTCTCTAGCTCCTATAGAAGCTGTGTTTAAAGGGAATAAAAAAAGTCACATCTCAGGGACAAGCTGATGACATTTCAGCTTGTTTAGAAGACATTTTAGATAGCGGTAGGACCTCTTGGGTACCTTCTGTAAGAGTAAGTGTCATGGGCACAGCCACCCCTTTCCAGGCAGCTCTTCCAGTGACCGACATTTTAGTATGTTGCCCCCATCTTTCTATTTTTTATCGGATCAATGACTTATTACAGTTCATGCTGTAACAGAGTACTGAAAGTGTAGTGGCTTCAAACAACACAAATTTATGTGATAGTTCTTTATTTTAGAAATCTGAACTGCATCTCACTGGGTTCAAAATCAAGGTGTCAGCAGAGCAGTCAATCACTCTGGAGGCTCTAGGGGGGAACCCATTTCCTTGTCTTTCCCCCATACCTTGAATTATGGCCCTTTATTCCATTTTCAAAGCTACCTTCAGTGAGTCAAGTCTTCCTCATTGGTGTTAATATTTTATATGTGGACAACACTTTGCTTCAGCATATTTACTACCTATTATTACAAATGCTCAAAACATCCCATGAGCCAGGCAGGAGACAATGTTTAATGTGTGTGTGTGTGTGTGTGTGTGTGTGTGTGTGTGTGTGTGTGTGTTTGGGTGTACACACATACATTTCTTTTTCTTTTCTTTTTTTTTTACAATTAGTTTATTGTTAAGTTGGTTTCCATATAACATCCAGTGCTCATCCCCACAAGTGCCCTCCTCCATGCCCATCTCCCCCCTCCCCCTCCACACCCATCAGTCCTCAGTTTGTTCTCAGTATTCAAGAGTCTTTCATGGTTTGCCTCTCTCCCTCTCCCCATTTGCCCCCTTCTTCTCCCCCTTGGTCCTCTGTTAAGTTCCTCCTAATCCTTCTATACATGCAAACATATGGTATTTGTCCTTCTCTGCCTGACTTATTTTGCTCAGCATAACACCCTCAAGGTCAATCCATATTGCTACAATGGCCAGATTTCATTCTTTCTCATTGCCATGTAGTATTTCATCGTATAGATAAACCACATCTTCTTGATCCATTTGTCCGTTGATGGACACTTAGGCTCTTTCCATGTTTTGGCTATTGTTGAGAGTGCTGCTATGAACATTGGGGTACATGTGCTCCTATGCATCAGCATTTCAATATCCCTTGGGTAAATTCCTCGCAGGCTATTGCTGGGTCACAGGGGAGTTTTATTGTTAATTTTTTGAGGAACCTCCACACTGTTTTCCAGAGGGGCTGCCCCAGTTTACATTCCCACCAACAGTGTAGGAGGGTGCCCGTTTCTCCATATCCTCGCCAGCATCTAGTCTTCTGATTTGCTCATTTTAGCCACTCTGACTGGCGTACACACACACATTTCTAACTGTCCAATATCTGTAAATAGATGAAAAGCAAGTGCCTTCAGGGCAGATGTTTCCTCATAAGCTCTGTGGAAAATCTTCACACCCATAAGAATGAAACAAAGTTCTAAGGATAGAGATTATTCACACTGATGGGGCTGAAGGAAGTCTAGCAGTAAGTGCAAGTGTCTAGAGGCAGCAAAGGCCAGGGCATGTCCATAAGCATCCTGTCAGGATGGCACTAGAGCCAGAGGTGATCTTGGCCATGACTTGCTTCCTATCATTTTTCAGGACTTCTCACATGTCTTCATTGATTCCGTGGGCGACCTAATATTTCAAAGCATGCTGTCTTCCCTTTACATTGGCTTGAGTTGGTTATTATTTTTGGCAACCAAAACCTTCACTGTGACAAAGTGTTTAAAATGATCATCTTCAGACTAAAGCTTTTCTTGAAAGGTAAGACTGGTGCAAGCAGGGGAATGTCTAGCATTAAAATCTGCTCAGGGATCTGAGGAGCTGAGATGCCTTTGTGGGCCTCAGCCTCAGCTATTGATAGTCTATCTTAGAACGAGGACTTCTAGTATAAAGCTCTGTTGCTCTGCAAGTCACAATGTGTCTAATCCCTAGTCACTCTTTAAACCTCAGTTGACCGGTTATTTTACTAGTAATTCCTAGAAGCCTTCCTTCCCTCTCTTCTCTGGGATGGGTCGACATTCTCTGTGCTCCCATAGCATGCTCTATAGACACGTTTTTGCATTTACTGCACTGTTTCATGATGACCAAATTCCCCGCAGATGGGGAGCACCTTTGAGGGAGAGCATGTGCTATTAGCTTGTATCCCCAAGCTTGGTAGGTGCTTGGAACATAGTAGGCACTCAATGAAGTTCTGCCGAGTGAATAATGCAGACTAATACCCTTAATGTATTCAGAGCAATGCAGTACAAGTTTCTGGACTTTTATTTCCTCACAGCTGGTTTCTACCATGTCTAAGCTGGAAAGCTCCATAGTGTGCCGGTGTTTCAGATTCTTATCTCAGGCTGGACCCGCATTAAATTCTTTTACATGTGTGGTCTTCTGGGATATTAGTATCATCATAAGGGCAGGGACTGAATCTAGATGTTGGAACTATAAGAGAAGTGAGGGATCATAAACTAAAAATTTTTAGAAAACTGAATCTAATAATCTTGATACATAGGCTTATTAGAACCCACATCTGCAATCACAAGTCTGGTCTCTAACTTCCAGCCCAATTCATGTGCCCCTATATTAGTTTGCTGTTTCCTCATAAAGTCACGTGTGCAATTCCCAGTAGGGTATTTGGCTTGTCCCAGGATGCAAAGGAGAGTGACTAATATTTGATGTTCTCCTACTAAATAACAGGCATGATACTAGACATTCTATACATCTTATATTTAATTTTTCAATAACCCAATATAGAAGTAGGTTTTATTTTCCATATTTTACTGATGAGGAATCTTCTAACTCTATTGGGGGGCTCTCTGAAGGACACAGAACTGAGACTCAAACTCAAACCTGTGTGACTCTGAAGCTATAGCACAATTGCATTATTACATACACACAATCCTTCCTAACAGAGAGGAATGTTTAAAAGCCATCTGGGTTTTTCTGCTTTCCACTTACTAAGTCCTATATTTTCATGGCAGAATCCTGCTTTTTCTCAGCAATAAGCTCCCTTTTCTAGTTCTTTTCAGCAGCTCTTCAAACTAGTTCAGAACTCACCTTCTCCTAGAAGGGTTCCCAGGCTACCATTCAGGATTTCACCATGTTCCTGTGCATTCCATATATATTAGGGGGAACATTTAGCTAGATGCCTGACCTCTATCCTCATACTTCAGGCAACACTCAATGCAAGGCATCTCAGAAAAATGTTGTATCATTATTGCTTAAAATTCTTCACTAAAAGGGCCTCCTTAAGTTACTGCAACATATTCTCAAGTCTTAACTACTATGGATAATAAATTACAAATTAAAACTGGAAGGAATTTTGGGAATCACAGCCTATTCTTCCCCTAGTACAGATGAGAAAACAGAGATCCAGAGAGGTCAAGATGGCTTTTATAGGGTCACTGTTACACCTAAATTTAGTAAGGGGTTGAACTGGTTCAGGTTCATTTTCTACTATCTTCAGTGGAAAATGGGAAAAACTACTAATGATCAGTCCTGCAATATTTGTTCACAGGATAAGGGCAGGTAAAATCTGTTATCTTTGTCTTATATAGACCAAATAGTCTTTGTTTCTCGCTTATCTTTTCCTCCCCTCCCCTGCCGTCCCATCACTTTTCCTACTTCCAGTCATGCCTTATTCCCCAAAGGATTTTAGGTACCCACCAAATAGTCACTGTTTCTCCAGGTTTCCCCCCAAAGCAGATGTTGCTCAGAAGAGATATTTTGACCTCACTGGGATTTGGGACAAAAGTCCTCATTAGTAGTGAGAATACAGACATCTTTCTAGAGTGTTCTCTGAGATCTAAATATCCGTCAGAAAGTCTTGACCACAATAGGAGGCTGGTTAAAGATTTGTTTTCTTCACATATCCCACCTGGCATTTATGTAAGTTCTTGTTCTCTTTTAGACTGTCTCAGGGTTCATATTAGGAAATTTGGGTAGCATCTCAGGGAGCCTCCCATTTATATATGGGAGCTATGTATAAGATCTAGATACGGATACAGAAAAAAATTTGAGAGCTCCTGGTAGTGTCAACAAAAATCAGTCAAATGAGCTATTTTTTTGTGTGTGGTTTCTAAAAACAGAATTCCTAATGACCTTCCATTTTCTTCAAAATATGGTTGTGGCAGACAAATTAAGTGCTCTCACACAAATGGGATGCTAAGTAAATTCTTTCAATGTTAGGGTTCCTGGGGACTGGCCACTAAAGACCCAAGTCATTCAGCTTACGTATGAAGTTGATGTTACCCTCTTTTTAAAGATACAGAAAGCGAAGCTTGCCAAAGTTAAATAACTTGGCAATAAATATCACGCTAGTGATAGCTGAGATGTGAACGAAGTTGCATCCGGTTGCCACAACCCTGCTCTTTTACACGCCACCATCTATCTTCCTCTGCTAATAAGTGTGTCATATTACTAGAGCTTCCAATATTTGGTCAGCTATTGGCTTCAAGCAGCCCTGGACTTCTGATGACACACACACACACACATCCTAAGTAACTGTCCTTTACTTTTCTCCTTTAACTGAAATCATACCTTAGAAGCAACAGCCTTACATCTAGACAACATAGATAAACACTCCTCCAAGTTCTGGTAAAAACAGGGATGTCCACCTTAAAAAAGCTATTTAATTTAGGGCTCTTATAGTTTGAGAGTGGTCTATTCCTTTACAGAATTCTTTTGTTCATATGCCATGACAATGATGTCCTAAGTTTGAGATTTTCTTCTTTTCGGAAGCCTAGAAGGTCCTGAAATGGGATAGAATGTTGGAAGGGGAGGCACTGTTGTAGGTAAACTTTATTGAACTTTGACATCATTTTACCAGTTTCCAAGGATAAAATGGATTCAGAAGATTTTTGCTCTCTCCTGAGACAGTCCATATTCCCGAAAGGGAAACAATACTTAAAAATGGAGGGAGGGAAATTATTTTTCATTTTCTAATTTTTTAATCACCTGAATCCCCAAAAGAAATGCCTTTGGGTATAGTTTTCTAGACATAAAGCCATTTGGTGATTTAGTCTACCTGATAGAAAATGTCTCTTTCTTTTGTCCAAGGAGTTTCTGTGAAACATAAGAATGATAAAGAGAAAAAAAAAGATTTGACAAAGCTTTTATGACTACTAAAATAAACAATTTATGAGCGGTGACGATGATAGATCTTGCATGGGCAAGTTAGAATACTTTTCTATGCACATTGAGCTAACATGGAAGAATTGGATAAGTGCATTTGAAACTTATTTCATCTGCTTTCAACGAGAAACTGATTATTGTCAGAGTTCAGATAATTGGTCTATATGAGTGGAGAGATCTTTTCATTAATTCCCAACCTGCATAGCTAAGGAAAATAAAAATCCCAGGAGGCAACTCTATACAGAATTGTGGCTAAGAATATATCTAAAATATAATTCAAATAATTTACTAAGCCAAATAAAGATTGTAAATCTTACCAATCCTTATACAAAGTTCTTTCGTGCTTTAATCTAAAGTTTAAAATTCCTTGTGACTGTTGCTGTTCTTTTAAAGTATACTTCTAACTCATCTTGCCACAGACTGATGTATTATTCAGCACATGCATGCTTTGAGTCAAGGCATGCTCACTATGAGGAATACCAATAGTACCTAAGTTTCAGAGAAAATAAGAAAATGTTTGTGAAGTTAAAAAAAAATTTGCTTCTTTAAATTCTTCTGGCAAACCATCCAGTGATTCTTGAATCCTACATAAGATGACTGTATTTCTTTTTAAATATGCAAGGATTCAGCATTGATAGAAAATGTTTGTTTAAAAAAAAATGTGCTTTCTCAGTTTTGCAAAGATCCTGAACAAGTAGCAGAGGCAACTACAGTCTTGCAAAAACACAGCCCCATGAATCCTGAGTTGGGGTAAGAGTGTATTTTAGGTCATCCCATCCCAGAATGGAGTTGCTACATCAGGTGTCACAGCTGTTGGCCTCTCCATTCCAACAGCCCCCTACATATGGAACCAGCTAGGAGAAAATGCTCCCCAGTGGGAAGTTTGCCAATAGCCCAGGGTCAAGCCCATGGGAACTTTGTAAGAGTCCCATAAGGCTTTTATATATAAACTGTAACAATCAAAGCAGGCAGATTTTTTTTTTTTTAAATCACCAGTTACTTTCCATTCCCTTAGAGATTTAATGTGAAAATCTCCCCTGTAAAGAATAATCAGTGATATGGAAATCATAATGGTAAGATAGCAATATAGCTGAAATATGGGAGGGGTGTGTGAAATTCTAGATAAGTATGAAATGAAGCCAATATGTCTGAATATTACAAGTTTGTATAATCCTCCAATTTAAAACCTTGTTTCCTACTACCACAGAAATATCTTTAAAACTCTAAATACAAAATTGTCTGAGACATGATATCAAGTGACCTATCCAGGAGTAGGGGCACAATTGTGAATGACATATTGTAAGTTCAGGGATATATACTATCTCCAAATAGGTAGCTATAACCTGTATTTTGGTGTGTCTGCAGTTTTTAATTTTTTTTAATGATTAGTTAGAGAGAAAGAGAGAAAGAGTATGCAAGCAAGGGAGGGCAAAAGAGAGAGAGGAAGACACAGAATCTAAAGCAGACTCTGGGCTCTGCACTATCAGCACAGAGCCCACATGGGGCTCCACACAGGGATTGAACTCACAAAGCAGTGAGATTATGACCTGAGCTGAAGTCAGACACTTAACCAACTGAGCCATCCAGACACTCCAAGTGTGTCTGCAATTTTAGTAATTGTATTCAATTATAAGATTGGCTTGCCATTTTATTGCCTTTTACATTAAATACACTTAGAGAACCATTCTAGTTCTGTGTGAACTTTGGGATTTTAAGTTATTTGTGCTAGCATTTTCCTTTTTGGGAAGTGAGCTCCGAATTTTAAGATCATGAATTAGAAAGGTGGCTTAATCCACAAAGAAAAAGTTTTTAGGGTGATATGTCAATTATCTAACATCAACTACTGACTAGCAAAATGGAAAATACAATGAACAAAGTTTTGGAAATAAGTAGGAGAAAGGTAAAAGGAATTAGTCAATTTTGGACCACACAGCTACTCATTAATCACTTCCCAAGGTCTATTCAATAGTTAGATATCTGTAGTTCTCTCAACACCAAATTACCAAGTAATGTTTCTAACCATACAAGTATAGAGTAAGGGTTGACTAGGGATATGTGGGGAAGATCCAGACATTTGAGGCATCTGCCTTAAATTCCTTAGAGGAGAAAACAAATTGAAAAGAAGGAAAAGCAGATCAATCCCCTCTCTCCAGGGCCTGGATTTAGGGGATTTTGTGATTCTGGAGTACTAATGGATGAAGATATTCCAGTGTAAGCAGTGAGTGGCTCTGATCATATTGCCCCAGACATTCTGTGTTGTTCCTGATAACAATGGAAATAACTGATTTTACTTCTTGTCAAAAATCAAAGAGTTGACCCCTACAGCCTTAATTTCAGAAATTGTTTTTACATGAATTTGAAAATTATTTGCTGATGTCTAACAGTCAATATTTCTCTAGGATCAAAGAATGCCAACAGTGAGTTAGGAACCAGTTTGGGCTCCAAAGTATTTTCAGGCTTCAAGAACTACTTGTTTGTTAAATGCTGCCAAGCTTTATTTTCTCTTCTTCCAACAGCTGCTACCTACAGATTTCACATCTGTTTCTCTGGTATGCCCTTTAGAAAAGTTGGTACTTCTTCCAACTGAAACTAGATTTTAATGAATGTTACAGGGAACAAATCACATGTCTAATGAGAGTCCTATTTCTCCCAGGTAAGCTGACAACACATCTTTTAATGAGCATAATCAGAGATGAGATGCCAATTCTATCTTCAGAAAGGCAGATCATTGGGAGGTGACAATCGCTATCTAGCCATTTTCCGAACAAAGTGACAAGGAGGCCACGTGTACCACTAGGTACCTTGAACAGAGGCTGCTAATTGCCACCCACCATTCACCCAAGGACGTATGACTAACAGACTCAAATGACAATCAATGAGACAGTTGGCAAGGAGGAAGATTCCAAAGACATCTTGCCCACCAAATGAGACTGACGGGTGAACAAAGACATTGACTCTGGGAAGAAGCAAAACAAGCACATTCATGTGATTTAAAGCAATTTTTTTAAAATCAAAGATTGGGGGTTAAAAACATCTTGCATCCTAGCTTAATATAACAGCTCTAGCCTTTATACAGGTCTAGAAATGGAAACTTGAGTTTTTAAAAAAATAGCATTCCATAAAATGAATACACAAACTATCAATGAGTTCTGAGTTTGTTTTACACTTAAGATACTTTTCATCACTCTCGACTCTTTCACTTTTCTGTCCCTCACCATGTATGTATACTTATCTATTTATTCCTGAATGTCTTGCAGTTTATAGAAGAACATCTATTGAAACTTTTGTTGATTCACTGGGAGACGTTGTTCAAGTCACTTCGCTTCCTTCTCCATAATGGGAATAACTGGATGAGACCATCCCTGAAATAGCATCTATATCTGTCATTCAATGATCCCTAGTGAGAAAGGCTTCTGTGTGTTCACTTTGCCTTCTCTTCTTCCTGGAGCCTCCCGGCCATGAGAGCGACAGAAAGATGTGATGAATGTGAGCTATGCTGAGAGGAAAAACAGAATATCCCTCACCCACTCTCTATACTCAGATAATGGATAACATGGTGTTTGACATAGGTCAGTGTCCCTGTCACCACCACCAACCACACTTATCATCCCCATTGGAATCAGGCTTATCTTACATTTCTACAAAAGCTAACATCAAATATTTATTATTGCACTTTAGAATTGGAGTCACAGCCATAGAGAAGTAAAATAGCTTAGAAGTGTCTCATTAGGGTAGATTCAAAACATCTTGGCAGATGTAATTAAGAAAATGAAAAGACTCTTCCATCTTGATGAAACTCAACCCTAAAATGTTTAAACTGAAGCCATAGGGACAACTGGGTGGCTCAGTCGGTTAAGCATCCAACTTCGGCTCAAGTCATGATCTCATGGTTCGTGGGTTTGAGCCCCACATCAGGCTCTGTGCTGACAGCCAGCTCAGAGCCTAGAGTCTGCTTCAGATTCTGTATCTCCCTCTCTCTCTGACCCTCCCCAGCTCACACTGTCTCTCTCTCTCCTCTCTCTCTCTCTCAGAAATAAAAAACATTAAAAAATTTTTTAAATAAATAAAATAAACAGAAGCCATAATCCATTTGGTGGCAAATTTGGTGGCAAATCTTGTTCTTTAAACTGATGTAAGGGCACCTGGGTGGCCACCAACCCTGGAGTTTGGCTTAGGTCATGATCTCACAGTTTGTGAGATGAAGCCCTGCAGTTGGGCTCTGCACTGTCAGCACTGAGCCTGCTTGGGATTCTCTCTCCTTCTCTCTGGCCCTCTCCGACTCCCTCACTTCTCAAAATAAATTTAAAAAAAAAAAATAAAGTGATTTTGGGATGCCTGGGTGGCTCAGTCTGTTAAGTGTCTGACTTCAGCTCAGGTCATGATCTCATGGTTTGTGAGTTCAAGCCCAGTTGTCAGGCTCTGTGCTGACAGCTCAGAGCCTGGAACCTGCTCCGGATTTGGTCTCTGTCTCTTACTCTCGGGCCCTCTCCTGCTCATTCATATTCTTTCTCTCTTTCTCTCTCTCTCAAAAATTAAAGTTAAAAATAAAAGTGATTTTTAGAAAATGAAATGAATTCATTCTTTAAATACATGAGTAATATACGTTCATCATGGCAAAGTTAGGAAACAGAATAAAAATTAAAACAACAATGTAGTAAAGAGCTCAGGGTCTGGATTATAAAGGATTTTAATTTGGAAAATCAGCACCAGTGTGGTCCTGGTCAAGTTACTTACTCCCCCTAAATATCATTTTCCTTGCCTGTAAAGAGAATATAAAATCTGTATTAGAGGAATGTTGTGAGGGCTAAATTTAATAATGTAATTAAGGCAATAACAGAGTTCCTGGAAAATATCAAGTAACCCAGAAGGGATTTGTTTTTCTTATTGTTTTTTTTTTTATTATTAGTCACTATACTCAGCCACCTTTGACTTAGCCACCTTTGCTAATGTTATCATAAGATTATTTCAAAGTTCCCAAGGATCTGGCATTTATAAAACTTTTGTACACGTGGGTTACTTTCTATTCCTAGCCATCGAAATAATGGGTGAGATTGATCATTTCTGATCCGTTGGCAGGCAGAATTAAATGCTACACTATTTGGCTTGAGTAGGTACCATATCTCAGAGAACACTAGCTTGGTACCACTAACTGGTACATTGATATTATGAGTGAACAAATAATTCACCTAGCAGGATAGACGTTGAATGCCTACTATACCATATCCTCACCTGTTTTAACATTTTTTTCACATACAAAATCTCAGTTGATCTGATAATGCTTCTCTCCAAACTCTTTTAAAGGCTCTACACCGTATGCTGAAAAAACTTCTGACTTTGAGGTCAGAGGTCCTAGAGAGCCTTGACCGTAACTCTAACTTTCTCTTTCCTTCACAGTCCTTCGGTTTTAGTCAAAATTATTCTCTTTTGGGTTCTTCAAATATTGCAGACTCTCTCATATCCCTAATAGTCTTCCCATTCCTTAGGATATGCTTTCTTGAACTTCCACCTTAAGGACAAAGCCTATCTAAGGCTCCAAACTCCAATTCTCCTCTTTTACACTGCTTTCCCTACTCCAAATTAGTGAAGCAGTCTGAACTCTTACGGGATTTATTATTTCCCCCACTTCTTCTGTAGTTTTTTTCTTTTCTGTATTTATTTCAATTCTTTTATAGATCATAAGGTCCCTGGGGGTAGAGATTATGTCTGGTAATGTCTCCGTCTCTCAGACTGTATCACTTATAGAAGGAAAACCCCTAAACATGCATACTGAATGAATTCTACTCGATAATCATAGTAAGTTTGCAAATTCAGCCAGGAAGGCATTACTAACCTCACTTTAGCAGATGAGGAAACTAAGGCTTAAAAAGGGTGAAAGGAGACGTGCCCTAACCGCCATTAGCTGAGGAGACAGACGAGCCATGATCTTTAGGTTCCTAATGTAGTGGTCCTTCTGCTCCATCACATGAGGTGGTATTTTAGCTCTGTACTATGATACGACAGATGGAGATACTGAAGGTGTATAAGGAGTGATCCCTAACTTATTTACTGCCTACTGAAAAACAAAGGTCTAAGATATACAAAATAGTGTTTAGGAAGGACCTGACCTCACCCTATCTCAGCAAATCACAACTGAAAATTAAAACAGAATTGGACAAAGTCAGTGCAACACCATTACTTCTACATGCCACTGAATTGTCTTCTACAGAGATTTTAAAGTAATGTTTATTTTAGGTCTTTGTTTATTTTTGCCTTATCTCCTCAAGTAGAAAGCCCTTGAAGTCAAGGACTGTATTTTCTACATATTCACATCCAAAAGCCTTGTTTGTAATAGATGATCCACACATACTCCACTCACTCCCTTTGTGCAATTCTGGATACTTCTAGGAAAGAACAGTATTTCCTAAGGGAAAAAAAAATCAGTGAAAGTAAATTCATGTCAGTATGCTAGGATAGGAGGAAAATTTCCTTACTGGCTATGATAAAAAGAAAGGCGAACATGCACTGAAATCAATTGGCAAAGAAATATTAAACATATCTTACATACTGGGAGAATACATTTTAATATCCCAATGATTAGGAGATTTTGATCATTCACAAACCCTGAACAAAGGACTTGTGCCTAGAGAACCAGGGAAGGACAAAGTGCGATACCCTTTATCTTCTATGAAGCGTTCCTCACCACCAGAACTGGCTTCCTGAGCACATGACCTATTCAGGCACCTGTGTTTAAAAGGGTCCCATGCTTGATTTAATATTCTGCTGTCACCATTTTGAAATTCTTAATTTTTGAACAAGGGGTCCCACATTTCTATTTTGCACCAGGTTTTCAATTATGTAGCCAATCCTGTTCACCACCCGTTCAAGCCTGTGGATGCCTTATAATTCAAGTTTACTTCTTTACTGGCCAGAGGAGGGTGGGGTGGTGGGGTGAAGAGTATCTTATTCTCTCTCTAGGCCTAGCTACAGGAAACACTTTTCTGAAGAAATTTTCAGAAAAACGACCACAAGATTGTCAAAGCCCAACAGTCTCTCTGAAAGTGGATGTCTGTGGAGTCCAGAAGGAATCATCTGACCCGGAGTACTGGAATTCACAAATCTGGGTTTCCTGTAAGGTTTTAGAAAGCATTCATGACAGAATACAGTAAAAGATAAGCTCTTAAGTGTTGTGGAAACCTTCTCATTATTTCCACACTGGCCAGAATCTTATTAGTGTGATGTGTCTGGCTTTAGATCTTTGTCTTGAAAAACGAGAAGCTTTAAGGGAAAGAAACAGAAATAATGAAAAGAGTAGGAAATGGAATCCATTAAAATGTGAAAGGCCTTGTATTAAATTTTCAAGGGAAATCTGAAGTTTATAGCTTCCGCCAAGTGTGTGAAGAACTGGCATTTGGGCCATTATTTCCCCAGTTTTGCAAAGGAGATTCTTCTCCACCAGGATGGGCTTCAGATTATGGGAGCTTTCAGTGTAATGCCGGACAAGAAGCTGGTCTGACTTCAGCAGAGGAAAGGCAAAGCCATTAGGAAGAAAGCATAATATGAGCTTCTGGACTGGAAAAGGATGTTGATCAGCAGGTCAGGACTGAAAATATAGACAGAAGATGCCAACTTGCAACATATATTTTGAGATTATTATAGTTAGTTGGTGAGAAGAAAATCAATAGGATGAATGAGGTTCACCAAGAGAGAAAAAAGTGACTAATGAGGAGAAAGAGAAGCAATAGGAATTAGTTATTAGCACTCAAATTGATTACTTAAAGTATGCTGAACTCTCTTGATACTGAGACAGTATATGTACTTGAAACTTCTAAGTCTTTCTCTTTTCCCTTTATATGCCCCCTTGCTTTCCAAGGATCCTTTGTTTTCCCTGTGCACCGTTTCTCCAAAGACTAATTCCCTATTCTATGAGGAATTTGGTGGGTGGATCTGATGATAGCAGCAGTGTGTGATTTTCTACCCAAATCCAGGGCAGCAAAAGCACATTTCCCTTTCAGATAAAGCTCTAAGGAGAAGAGACAGACTCAATCAATCCTACCTTTGGAATCTGCTTTGTTTAAATTGAAGAGACTAAGATAATCATCTTAAGATAATTTATCTATTTCCAGAAGATTTAAAGGTTTGCATTTGGAAGAGAGGTGGAAAGGAAGATAGTGGTGAGGGAGACAGAGAACTAGAGTTGGAGGAAGAGAGAGAGACACCATAATGTATAAATTGTTAATTTAATTCTACAAGTCAATTTATAGCTGATTAAGTACTGTTTTTATGAGGAAATGAATGGTCATACTCAATTTGGGTCTCTTTGCTTTCCTTCTCTCAACTCTATTAACTTCCCCCTTCCTTTATAAAAGCAGTAATCAAGTATGCCAATAAATGCATATGATCAAGACATTCTTTTAACATTATGCTTCTTAATTATATGGGAGAACTAAGATACAGAGGGAATGACCTCTGAGAATAATAAAAGATAGGAAATGGATAATGGAATGATAGCATAAAACTTAATGCTTAAAATGGAAAATGCAAGCTTCAGAATAAATAAAAAAATGAAAAACAGGCGATAGTGTAGTAGCATAATTATGTGAGGAAATAATTATTTGGGATGAGTTGCTAGAGAATAATAGGTATATCCTTGGACTTGTATTATATACTTAAAGAAGATAGGTCTGTTGCTAGATGTATAAAACACAAGTTCTAAAAAGCCTAATAAACCCCCTGATCAATAGTTTACTAATTTGATTTGATAGAACTGAATAAGCCATAGTACCTCTTAACTTTGTGTTCCAAACCCAGTAGAAGTTAAGAAATTGCTAGTAATGTAATTCTCAATGGATATTTTCAGGCATTTTCCATCTTATATGACATAATTTGAATCCAAGGTACAACAAAGAATAGAAATCAAACAAGTAGATTAAAGGGAAGCAGCTTTTATCCTCTGCTGCTCTAATGTAGCTTGGAAATGTGTCAGTGATGGCACCAAAGCTGAAAAGTGCATATTGGAAGCATAGATTTTTAAAAATGCAACTCTCAACTATTTGTCTAAATGAAGTGATATTCACAGGCTTTTCCCCTGAAAAAATGCTGCTGTCCATGTTATAAAAGTGTCCAGAGAGATTTCCTATGGACCATTACATGAAATACTCTAAATTGTCTCAGGTTTCTTTCTTTGCATGTGTACCTACCTCGAATAGGTTAACTACAAAGCATAGTAACAAAACTATTTTGACATTTTGTAGATTTTAGATCGCTTAGCTTACAAGGTCTTCCCCAGTTTCCATGTCCAAACTGGCCCTCTCCTGTTCTTTTAGGGGATTGTACTTCCCTCCTCACAGATTTAGACACATGCCCCAAATGGGAACTGTCATTTTCTTACATGATTCCACTTCCCCAGCTAACGGGTGGGAATCAGACTCTACCTAGTCCACTCATTGTAGCGTCCAATAGTCCACCTCTAAATTCCACCTCTGTCCTTCAACAGTGACTGTTTGAGATATGATGTGTAAGCCAAGTTAGCTAGGTAGGTTTCCTTCCCAGGTTTTTGAACCTTGAGTTAGGGGGAAATAGCTCTCTCCTCTCTGGTCCCAACACTGAGTATGTAAACCTGGAGCTGCTGAAAACCATGGTTTATAGATCCCTGCAGAGATGTCATTATTGAAAGCATGAAGCAAACACGGAAGAGAGGGAATTCCTCAAGAAGCTAAGCAGAATTACCATATGATCCAGCAATTCCACTCCTCGATATATACTCAAAAGAAATGAAAGCAGGGACTCAAACAGATACATGTATGCCAATGTTCACAGCAGCATTAGTCATGGCAGCCAAAACATGGAAACAACCCAAATGTCTGTCAATAGATGGATAAACAAAATGTTGTATATACTTACATTGGACTGTTATTCAGCCTTAAAAGGAATGAGACTCTGATACATGCTACGACATAGATGAACCTTGGAAACATTATGCTAAGTGAAATAAGCTAGACACAAAAGAACAAATAATCTATGGTTCTGCTCAGCTTAGATGAGGTACCGAAAATAGGTAAATTTATAGACAGAAAGTTGAATAGTGATTGCTGGGGGCTGGGGGAGCAGAGGAATGGGAGTTATCAATGGGTATAGGGTTTCTATTTGAGAGGAGGCAAATGGGCTGGAAGTGGATAGTTGTGATGGTTGAATAATGTTCACGTATTTAATGCCACTGAACCAAATGCTTAAAATGATAAAACTTATGTTACATAGATTTTACCATACACTCCCGAAAAAAATGGTGAGATTACAAATCAAAGTCAGTTCCACCCTGATTTTTTCCCCCTATGTTTTAGAATTTGCCAAGTGCTTTCTACGTACGCTAGTACACACATTGGGTTTCTAGGACCTGAAATCCAGAATTCTAACACAATCCTAACGAAAATCTTCCCATAAAGTATATGGACTCAAGTCCAAAGACAACCCTGTATTTCAAATGCAAATTTGCCATCATTCCAGAACTAGTTTCTCTACTTGTAGATTAGTTTGAAGGCAGAGACTACACCCCCTTTTTGACAAAATACAATGCTCTAACGCTGCACATAAAATGAGTTCTCCATGCAATACGACAGACTAATTGGCTATAAGTTTCCTAACTTCACATACTTACTACATGAGTGTATAGAGGAACTCCTTTTTTGGTGGAATTTATCTCTCAACATTTGCCTTGGTTTGGTACAGTGGTTTTTGTCCATAGTGTTGACCCCAAACCTGCCAAGGCACGCCTCTGGCCTGTTGGCTTCTCTCAGCAGTTATTAATTCAACCAATTTAAGCCCATCAAATCACTGAATGAAAGACTGACATTTTCTTCACCCATCACTTCCATCTTTGTATCTGTCACCTCCCACCAAGAGTTCTAAAAATTAGCAGAAGCTGGAATCACTTGGGGCTTCAGCTGCATTGTTGTTATGTCCTTAAAATTACCACTTCCATCTCTCATGTGATAGAATATAATTTAAGATACTAATATGGGGAGGATTGGACAGGGGGAAAAAAGGTTATTCAAATGCATTTTACATTGCCTGCCCCGGGATGAAGAACATCAGTGTTCAAACCTGCCAACCTTTCAAACTGTTAAACATTTAATAGGCAAGTATATTTTTAAATGATATATAATGGATGCCCTAGAATTCTATTTTTAAGAGTCAGGTAATGTTTATTTGGTTCACGTACATGTTTGCAAAGCCTTTGTAGGCTCAGGAACTAACCAAGATAATGCTGTCACTGGTGGAAATAAGTTACATTTCAGCTCTCAGTTCAGTTGAGCATGCCAGCTCTGAGTATACCTGTCAAGATTTTTGGGGGGTAGCTATTTTTTGTACCAACCTCTGACACAGAGAAGAACAAGATTTGGACACGAACCCAGAATTACACCAAAGCTCTCTGTCGTACTAAGGCTGCTGCAATGCACTGGCCTTCCAACAAATGAGCACATTGCATTATTTTCCAAGCAAGGTGGTAGTGGAAGTACGCTGCCCAAGGTCATGTAAACTTTTTATTCTTTACAGAAAATGTTTAATTATGGACAATTTCAAACACACAAAAGCAGAGAGAATAGTACATGAGCCCACTCTATACTCATCACTGGACAACTATCAACGTTTTGCTAGCACTGTCTATTGAAAGCTTTGTAAGAAGGTTATTATATGATACAAATATTCCTAGTGCCTTTATCTAGAGTTTATTTATTCTTTTGATTCAAGCTAAAGTCTCAGTTTCTGTCAAAATTGATAAGGCTCCAGTATACATCTATGAAATACACAATATCTGAATGTATCTGAAAATACATCAAAATATACATCATTCTTCTGATAAGGATCTATATATTTCCTCTATTTTAATCATATATCAGCAATAATATTGCCTTGATCAGGCTTTTTTCCTAATTCCTTTCAAGAAAGTTTCCTTTGCATGGGTCAAGAGCTTTTAAACAAAATACCTCATGGAGTAGACTTGTAGGAAAGATGGCAGAGGAGGAGAACCCAAGCTCACTGGGTCCCATGGATACATCTAGAATAACAACCACATTGTATCCAGGTTATTGTAATAACCCACACTGGTTATTGTAAATAACCCGGAAAATGCCCAAAGACTGGCTGAACACACTCTCTACAGCGAAACGTAAAGAGGAGGTCACATTGAAGAGGGTAGGAAAAGTGGAGGCATGCTTAGGAGCCAAACTAATCTGGACTGCATACGGGAGGGAGGGATGCCACAGGTATGGAAAGGGGAGAAGAAGCAGACTCCATACCAGGCACAGGGGACTCACACTGGGAAGATGAATCTCTATAACATTAAGCTTTGAAAACTAAAGTGGGGGGGCCTAACTTCATGAGTTCTTATAATCAGTGGGGCTTAACACCAGGAACTTTCAAACTCAACAGGTTTGGTCTGTCCCTCCCCTACTCACACTGTCTCTCTCCCAAAAATAAACATTAAAAAAAAATTATTTTAAGCAGGAGTGGAGAGTCTGGGTGGGTCAGTCCCTTAAGCATCTGACTTCGGCTCAGGTCATGATCTCACAGTTTGTGGCTCTGTGCTGACAGCTCAGAGCCTAGCCCCTGTTTCAGATTCTGTCTCTCCCTCTCTCTCTGTACCTCCCCCACTCCCACTCTGTCTCTGTCTTTCTCTCTCAAAAATAAACATTAAAATTTTTTGAAAAAAAAAATGAGTAGGTTTGGCTTTGAGAGAGCCAGAAGGCAGAGAACATGGAGTTTCTATGCTTCAAGCCCAACAAAAAGCCCCAGTGAGATAGAACACAGACAGAAGGAGCAGCTTGAAAAATGCCTGCGGTATACAGGAAGGAGGTTTATTTACTAATCTCAGAGCATGTGCTGGAGGGGCAGGGATCTTTGTGATACTTCTCCAAGAACAAAAGAACTGGCAGGCACCATTCGCTCCCGTATCCTCCAGGCTGGATACCCAGACACCTGGGGAGCCACTGCAGCACGACCTTCTCTATCTAGCTTGCTAAGAGCATACCCGCTCTGTCTTTGGCAGTTTTTCCCAGGCGGCTGCAGCTTCCCTCCCACAACAGACCCACATGGACCTTGCTGTTACTGTGCACCTCCCAAGCTCATGTTCTCCTGTTAATCTGCCCCCTCCAACATACCCTTGTCAGGTACCCATCCAAAGCAGTGCCACAAGTCTGGCAGTGTCCAGGCAGTTCTGAAAGGGGCCAGCCAACCACTGCAAAGGGACTCCTGTCCTAGGGAGAAGACACAACAGCCACACACCCCCAGTCTGACTGAAGCCCCAGCACTGGATTGAGGGCAGACATGTAGTCTGACTGCAGGTTCTGCTTACCAATGAAAGCTTCTCAGGAGACAACAGAGGGGGGATGCCCTGCAGTTTGGTGCTATGATAGCTCTGGCAAATGCCTGCTCTGACTCCTTCATGCCCAGTGTGGCCCCAGACAGGCCCACTAACACCACAGGGCCCCAAAAGTGCCTGCAATAGGCAAAGAGAACCACTGTAGACATCTAGACTGAATGAAAAAGTGGCTCAGCCACAACAGTAGCCACATACAACACATAGGAGACATCCCTGAAGTGCCAGGTTCTTGTGAACAGGGGACATTGCACTGCAGGCCACTAGAGGACCTCTTCTTCATAAGGCTACTACTTTCAAGTGCAGATGACATAGTTGACTTTTCTACCACATAGGAACAGATGCAGAGAGTTAGATAAAATGAGGAGACAGAGGAACATATCCCAAATAGAAGAACAGGACACAGCAAAGACAACTAAATCACAGTAAGAGAACTAAACGAAACAGACGTAAGTAATATGCCTGATAGAAAATTTAAAGTAATAAAGATGCCATAAACTTGAGAAAACTTGAGAAAAGAGTGGAGGACATCAGTGAGACTCAAGAAATAAGAAAATAACATATCAAAGATGAAAAACTCAATAAATAAAATTAAAATTACAGTAGAAGAAATAAATAGTACAGGAAGCAGGAATGTATCTGTGACCTGGAGGATAGAATAATGGAAATAAATCAAGAACAGGAGAGAGACCAAAAAAAAAAAAAAAAATACTCCATAAGTAGAATAGACTTCGAGAACTCTACAACACCATCAAGTGTAGTAGCATTCACAATATAGGAATCCCATAAAGGAAAAGAGAGAAAGGGCAGCAAAAAATTTACTTGAAGATATAATAGCTTAAAACTTCCTGAATCTAGGAAGGGAAACATATCCAGGTTCAGGAAGCACAGGGATCCCCCAACAAATTCAACCCAAAGAGGTCCACATCGACATACATAGTGCCAGTTAAAATGGCACTAATAATAATAACAACGATAATAATAGGGATAAAGAATTTTAAAATTTACAAGAGAAAAGAATATAGTTACATACAAAGAAACTCCATAAGGCTATGAGCTGATTTTTTCACAGTAACTTTGCAGGTAAGAAGGAGAGGCATGATGCATTCAAAATGCTGAAAGGGAAAAATCTGCAGCCAAGAATATTCTTTTCAGCAACACTGTAATTCAGAATAGAGGGAGAGACAGTTTTCCTGACAACCACAAGTTATAAAAATTTATGAGCACTAATCCAGACCTACAAGAAATGTCAAAGGGAATTTTGAGTGGAAAACAAAAATAAAAGTACAAAAAATAGGAAGCACAAAAGCATAAAAAAATTAAAGTGTATCTATAAAAATCAGTATAGAGAAGAACAAAATAAAGAGGATATTAAATATGATACCAAATATTGAAACGTGGAGGGGAGAGGAATAAAGAACAGATCCAAAATTAAGTGACCATCAACTTAATATAGACTGCTATATATGGAAGATGTTATATATAAACTGAATGGTAACCACAAACAGAAAAACAGTAGGAGATATGCAAAAAATGAAGAGTAAGGAATCTAAGTATTTTACTAAGGAAAGTTAAATAATCATGAGAGAAGAGAGAAAGAAAGAAACAGAGAAACTATGAAAACACCCACAAAACAAGTAAATAAAATGGCAATGAATACCCACATACCAATAATTTCTTTGATGTAAATGAAAAAAAAAATGCTCCAAAAGACCTAGGGTGACAGGATGGGGGAAAAAATTTCAAGATCTATATGCTTCCTACTGTAGACTCATTTCAAACCTAAAGCCACATGTAGACTGGGAATGAAGGGATGGAGAAACATTTATCATGAAAATAGAAGTAAAAAGATAGCCAGAGTACCAATACTTATATCAGACAAAATTTTAAAACAAAGACAGGAGAAAAAGAAAGACACTATGTAATAATAAAGAGCACAAACAAGAAGATATAACAATTGTAAATAACTATCCACCCAAATACATAAAGCAGTTAGTAACAAAGATAAAGGAAAGAAGCAATGGTAATATAGTAACAGCAGGGGACTTTAACACCCCACTTATATCAATGGATAGATCACTCAGACTGAAAATCAACAAGGTAACAGTGGCTTTGAGTGACAATAGAATAGGTGGATCCAATAGATATATCCAGAACATTCCATCCTGAAACAGAATATACATTCTTTTCAAGTGCACATAGAACATTCTCCAAAATCAATCACGCTAGGCCACAAAACCAGCCTCAACAAATTCAGAGATTGAAATCGTAGTGTGCATCTTTTCTGACCACATTCTATGAAACTATAAATCAACAAGAAAAAACATGGAAAGAATAAACCTACAATGGAGGTTAAATAACATGTTATTAAACAATTAATGAGTTAACAAGAAGTCAAATAAAAATTACATGAAAACAAATGAAAATAAAAATGGTCCAAAAACTTTAAGATACAACAAAAACTGTTCTAAGAGGGTAGGTTATGGCAGCCCAGGCCTACCTCAAGAAGCAAAAATAAAACAACAAAAATAAAACAAATAAACAACCTAAACTTGCATCTACAGGAACTGGAAAAAGAATAACAAACAAAACTAAAACCAATAAAAGGAAAAAAATGAAGATTAGAGCAGAAATAAAATAGAAACTAAAAACTGGAAGAAATGAATAAATTCCTAGAACACATAACTTCCTGAAATGGAATAGGAAAGAAATAGAAAATTTGAACAGATTGATTACTAGCAATGAAATTAAATCTGTATAATAATTTAAAAAAATACCTACAAACAAATGTCCAGGACCAGAAGGTTTCACCAACGAATTCCACCAAACGTTTAAACAAGAATTAACATCTATTCTTCTCAAAGTATTCCAAAAAATAGAAGAAGAAGGAAAACTTAATTCTACGAAGCTAGCATTTCCCTGATACCAATACCAGAGAACCATAGGCCAATATTTCTGATGAACATAAATGTAAAAATTCTCGACAAAGTATTAGCAGATGAAATCCTTCAATACATTACAATCATCATTTATATGTTCAATAGACTATTGTATAGCCATTAAAATTATAATTTGAATTATATTACATTGTATTACAATATTATTTTATGATAATGGCATGGTAAAATAATCAGGAGATTTTGTTAAGGAAAAAATTTAGGTGAAAAAACCCACATGTGTTGTGTTATCTCCAAACTTAACCCTTCCATTCTTCAACATAAGGAATTTAAAAGTAATTTAAAATTTTTTCAACACACACAATAAAATTAAAAGCAATACATCAAAGTATGATCTATGGTTATCTCTGAAATGAGACTAATGACTTATTCTTTTCCCTTTCTAAATTTTCTACAGTAATCATGTAATACCTCAGGAAAGAAGTATTTAAGCAACTTCGTTAGACTCATCTCCCATTTCAAGCCCAAGCTTGACCATGACTAACGAATAGACTAACAGGCGCCCTCCTCAGAGAAGACCAAGAATCTAACACCAGGCACAGCTTACACCTTACCAGCCCAGTATCCCTACCACAATCCCTCCCTGTTGGAAACTTTTATATTGTCCTTGTTTGTCTCCTTCACCAAACCGTGAGCTTCTCTGAAGGCAGGAAACAAGTTATAGGAATCTTCATATTCCTTCTAGGCACCCAAGCAATGGACTTCATACATGGGGTAGGCAATTATCAAGTGAGTGTCAAATATACTTCATGTGCCTTCTCTATAAAGGCTTGGGCTACTAGGAGCAAATGTCAGTGTAGGTTTTCTCCTAAAATATTTCTTCTCCTGACCTCCACATACTATCTTTTTACATGTTGGAAAGAGCACAAAAGGTAAGGAAGGTAAGCACCTAAGTAGCAAGTTACAAAGCTTTTTTAGAAACTTAGTAAGTGTTAGAGGAGGGAAAAGAGGGGCGGAGTGGATGCAGGTTGTGTTTTGGGAACACTAGCATCCACCCATCAGTATCTAATGCTTGGTAAAATATTTTTGCTTTCATCATTTAGATTATCAGTGCTCATTAGAGTTTAATTGGTACAACAATGTGTAAAGGATACAAAATTATCTTGCATCAGTTTAGAATGTTAAAAATCCAGCCAACATACCACATCATTAAGTAACATTTACTGACCTCAGTGCACCAAACATTGTGTTAAGCTCTTTAGAAATATGATCACTTTTAATTCCTACATTAATTCTCTAGTTCGATTATCTTCAATTTATAGTTGATGAGACACATACAAAGAGCTGAGGTCGCTTTCCCAAGTCATGAATAGCTAATAAATAAGAGAGTCAGGTTTTAAACTCAATCTGTTCCTAAAGCCCAAGCTTTTAACTTACTAAGCTTCACCACGAGAGATGATTGGCAATTGTCAATGGCAGATTCACGAGGCAACACAAGAGATACCATCAAATTTTACATACCTAGTTGTCTTCTATTGGTCTCTTCCGGCTGGAGTTTCTTAAATATGTCCTGAACATGCTAATTTTAAAGTGCTTTAAATGTACTTGCTAAACATGAAAACTGCAGCTGATTATGTTGCTTCCTGTTGGGTCCATTTGCCTCAACTATAGCTCTCAGCAGCATTTGGAGCAGAGATTTTTCTGCTCCTGTATACCCTACTTTAAGTATATGCTCCAAATTTCCAGTTTGTTGGCATTATTTCAGTGTCAACATGGACAGGGAGACACTAGAAGAAGGCAGGCTGGTATCCTTGGGTGAGCCAAGAAAACTTTCCTCTCAGTTGGGTTCAGAGGATTAATCCAAGTTGATCTATCCCCTCTCAAACCGTTGCTCTACTAGGGATGGTGGTTGAGGATTCATTCTCAATGGATGTATCTACAGGCTCCATAGAAGCAGAGTATAAACACACACCAAGTAATGAATATTTCAGCAAATGCTCAACTGCATTAATAATCAAGAAACGTCGAGGGAAACAATAGGATGTTTTATAATAATGATTGCTGACATTTAAGAAGATTGAAAAACACTCAAATATTGCTGTTCAGACTGTATGTTGTCATAAACTCTTTGGAGGTTATATTGTGCAGAGCCAGTCAAAATATAAAATGCCAAGTCACTTTGGCCTAACAACTTTACCTCTAGAAATTTATTCCTCAGACAAAAAGCTCCTAAATGGTATGTGTTCTCTCATACATAGACACACAAAGGCTTTTATTACAGGATTGATTTTTTTACTTTTTAGAATTTTTGTTAATGCTGGTTTATTTTTGAGAGACAGAGAGGGTGAACAGGGGAGGGGCAGAGACAGGGAGGCAGAATCTGAAGCAGACTCCAGGCTCCGAGCTGCGAGGCCAGAGCCTAACGTGGGACCTGAACTAACCGTGACGTCATGACTTGGGCTGACGTCAGACGCTTAACCAACTGAGCCACGCAGGTGCCCCATTCTATGATTCTTTTTTTTTTTTTAAATGTTTTATTTATTTCTAGGAGAGAGAGAGAGAGAGAGAGACAGCGTGAGTAGGGGAGGGTCAGAGAGAGAGGGAGTCACAGACTGAAACAGGCTCCAGGCTCTAAGCTGGCAGTCAGCACAGAGCCGGACGCGGGGCTCGAACCCACGAACCGCGAGATCATGACCTAAGTGAAAGTTGGACGCTTAACCGACTAAGCCACCCAGGCGCCCTTATGATTATTTCTAACAGAAATTTTGTTTCAGCTTTTATGTGCTATTTATATAGGTATGTTATATGAATGGTGTGTTTTATAATATACTTATTTCATGACCCTGCAGGTCATGCACACCATTCCATATCTTCAGCTCAGGTTATCTGGCCTTAGATGACCAGGAGAGTGGAACAGGGAGACTATGAATCAAGAAAGCAACACCGAAGGATAACCCGGTTACAAAATTCACATCTTCTCAGAATACAATTTGAAGGGCTTTTTTTTTCCCCTTCCTATAGCATAAGCCCTGAATTGTCCCCAAACTTTCCAAAGTTCTGTCACACATGACACCTTTGTGCCACTGATGGAATAAGCAATCAGAACCAGGATGTAGTTAGGTGGAAAAGTGTGGTCTTCGCTGTCCTACTTTTGAAGTCAGAATGACAAGAACCACCTCACACAAACGAAGGTGAAAGTCCTCACCTCAGTCCCTTGCTGAGGGCCAAGACCAAGTACAAGGTAAGTGTTCAGAGCTATGCAAGTAGCAAAGTAGGTCTCAGTGGAGATGGGAGTTTTTGCCCATCTTCCTCCTAGAGGAAATGAACCTTTAGGGAAGCACACGAGGAGCCTAACTCCCACCTATTAAGTGGGTATCCAGGTAGGTATTCTATATGGTCAGTAAAGATCCAGATCATCTTGAGATTCTACAGCAGGATGGCTGTAGTATTTTTGCTCTTCCTACGTCCATAAATTTTAACAATGAGAATGCAGAAATTTATCAAGTTTTATTAAGTATAAATAGAATATTGAGGTATGTACAATGCAAATTACTAAGTAGTTAAGTAGATTAGCTGTTAACTTGGAATGAACCTGCAATTAAGATTTGCCACCATAAATTTGTCAATCAATCATGATATATCCTTTGCACATGGTATGAATGCACTACAGAGTTTAATTTGGAAAACTATGAGTAATTTCAGAGATGATTGCAGGTTGCTACACTTTAAAAGCTGTCACTTGCTATTGTTAAAGGGGTAGGTTTCTGATTCAACATTTTGAGAGTTCTGGGGTAAAATGTACTTTTAAAATACTTATTAAATTATTGAAGTTGGGATAGTACTGGACCAAGGCAATAATTTATATTCTTTTAGGAGGATGCTTTATTTCGGGTGTTCTTAAAGGCCACTTAATGCACTTGTATCAGGTTCTCCAGCACACAGCCCTTCTTTGTAGCTCAGCATACTCTCTGGTAGAGTGTTGCCTTAGCCACTGACCACTGGAATGAACGCCAGACTGATACTAAAGAGACCTATGTTCGGACTTGGAGTCCAGACCTACTATTCCAGTCATTTCACTTTTACTTACAATTCCCTATCTGTGAGGTGGCAGGTGGGGAGGTGGTTACTGAACGGTTTTCTAAGATTTCTTCTCGTTCAAAATTGGACAGTTCTGGGAGCCATGAAAAATAATACAGTACAGAGATAATCTGGGTAAGAATTACAGAACAAAAAGACTACATGAATACCCTTTTTATCAAATGGGATTTTCAGTTGTTAACACCACAATTCTTTCTGCCTGCCTTATGTGGAATAGAATTTATCAGAGGATACTAGGTACCTCAGTGAATCTTAGGAGAGCCTGAAAAGCAGATGTAGAGGCTATTTGACAAGGAATCACATAGTCAAAAAGAACATCCAACTATAGATATTGGAAGACAATTCCAGTAAAACCCCACTCCTCCTGCTACCTGCCAGTGGATGCTGACCACGCCTGGTACTGGACACCATAACCCCCAGAAGAACCGATGCCTCCACACTTGCACATGATGGATTCAGAAGAGGAATGCAGGGAAGTATAAGAGCTCAGCGAGATCCAAGCCCCCTGCAGGCCCCTCGAGGTATGGAATCTAGGTTGCATACTTGCAAATGTACACGAGAAAGATCCTGAGGAAATGTAGGTTTCTAATATTTCTTTGGGAAGACCAATTCATCACCATGAAGCAGTCTCTTTCTCCTAACAAATCTAAGGAAGTTCATACTCTCCCCATTGACACTCAAGTTTCCAAAATATCAAGAAAGTTGCTCAAGGTTACACAGCTAGAAATGAAAAATCTGGGATTTGAACCTAAATTTTGTGTCCAGATACAACACTCTTTCAACTCCTGTTTAGATTGTGGCACAATTTGGATAACCAGCCTCACTACACACACACACACACACACACACACACACACACACACACCTCTGTTTATTTGAAAATAGCTTATTTTTCTTTCTTTTGACCATAGTCTTGGGCCCCCAGCTTAGATCTTGAAACAGGAAACATAGGCTCTGGGGATGTGCACTCATCAGTTGTTGTATTTGCTGAAAAATTGGCATAGTTCCTGCTGTAATAGAACCTAATGTGACCACAACAGCATAGCAAAATCCCAGTGAATCTACACCCATTTATGGTCTGGGATATGACTAACACTCAGCTTAGCTTCTGAAATAGTGAGAACATCAAATCCTGGGTAGCCCAGGACCAAAGTCCATTTCTCCTGGAAGTAAAGCTATTAAGTAGCTATAATTCAAATATTATTCCTTATTTTAAAAGGAGTATTTAAATTTACTTATCACATTTAATGAATGAGATTTTTATTTGAAGTATCAGTAATGCATAGTCTCTAAGTCATTTTTGTTTTAATGATTGGTAATGAATGAATAACTCACATTTATGCAATCCAAGTTACAGAGGCATAAATAAGAATGAAAAAAAAAGTGAAACTGACTGAAGTTAAGGGTGTTTTTAACTTTTTCAGAAAGGAGACTACTACTACTAAATAAGCCTTTTAAACACTCTTGAAGNCTCCCCACACACACACACACACACACACACACACACACACACACACACACCTCTGTTTATTTGAAAATAGCTTATTTTTCTTTCTTTTGACCATAGTCTTGGGCCCCCAGCTTAGATCTTGAAACAGGAAACATAGGCTCTGGGGATGTGCACTCATCAGTTGTTGTATTTGCTGAAAAATTGGCATAGTTCCTGCTGTAATAGAACCTAATGTGACCACAACAGCATAGCAAAATCCCAGTGAATCTACACCCATTTATGGTCTGGGATATGACTAACACTCAGCTTAGCTTCTGAAATAGTGAGAACATCAAATCCTGGGTAGCCCAGGACCAAAGTCCATTTCTCCTGGAAGTAAAGCTATTAAGTAGCTATAATTCAAATATTATTCCTTATTTTAAAAGGAGTATTTAAATTTACTTATCACATTTAATGAATGAGATTTTTATTTGAAGTATCAGTAATGCATAGTCTCTAAGTCATTTTTGTTTTAATGATTGGTAATGAATGAATAACTCACATTTATGCAATCCAAGTTACAGAGGCATAAATAAGAATGAAAAAAAAAGTGAAACTGACTGAAGTTAAGGGTGTTTTTAACTTTTTCAGAAAGGAGACTACTACTACTAAATAAGCCTTTTAAACACTCTTGAAGATAGAACCTTCCAAGAATAAAAAGTCATGTGAAGGTCCTTCTAAGGCGCCATTCAGGGCAAGTCAACTGAACTAAGATGACCTTATAGTCATGGGCTTCGTATTCTTTCAAACACCTTTCCTAATATTTTCAGACAGCTCATTCTGGCTTTGCTATGAAAAGGAGGGTGGGGGGAGTGGAGAGAGTGTCAGCAACCCCCAGATTACGAAGTTACAGCTAATTTACCCTGTGAAGCAGCTTTACTCCCTGAAGAATACTTAGGTCATCATGATCTGCAATTTGCTCTGGGTTTCAGGAAAAATCCGGAGATTGTTTCAAAGTTTTAAGTGAAGAAAGACTTTAGTAGAAGAAGAAAGGCCTTTAACAGCATAACTACCTGTCCTTAAATATAGGTATCTGTCGTCAACTTTTATATATAGTAACAGGTGAATATGGGCACCGAATTCCATTTCTTTCCTTGCCTCAGCATTTTCTGGTCACAGAGCACGGCATTCAGTGGATACACAAATATCCAAATCTTGGCTGGAATAGAAATACTAGGGCATTGTTTCTTTAATTATAGGATTCCAAGTCTTCCTTTAGATTATGGAAAGGATTCTCAAACCTGAGTGTGCATCAAATTCACCTGAAGAGTTGTGAACACAGAGACTCCTGGGCCTTACCAGCAGTGTTTCTGATTAGGCAGATTTGGGGTGGGGCCTGAGGATTCTCATTTCTAATGAGTTCCCAGTTGATGCGGACAACCTGGTCTGAAGATCACACTTGAGAACTAGGAGATTATAGTATTGCTTTAAAGCAATGTTCTTCTTCATAAGCAGAATAGTTAATGAAGACCGTGATAACTTATGGAATTATATATAGCATAGATCCTAAATTATGGATTGCCAATCAGTTTAGCTTCATTCAGATGAATGCCTTACCCTGTACAACTCAGAAACTGACAAAGTTCTTATTTACCAAGGGGAAATCACCAAGAAGAGAATAATGCAGAAGGAACTCTGCAGTTGAAAATTTGTTTGCAAATTCCAATTCTACTTACAAACTTCATGAATTCTGGTCAAATTACTGTGCCTCAATGTCTGAAACTTTTGTTTCCTTATCAGCAAGCTGGAGATGATGCCATCAGTCCTGATGACTTCACAAATTTGTAATTCATATCCCAAGACAACTAGGAAATTCTGAAGACACAGAAGGAGAGCTTTTCATTCTTCTTTTCTATGGTCCCATCCAGTATTCTTTGTGGGCTCCTAGAACAGTTGTCCTAGACAGCATTGTAAGTGCCTCCAGGTGGCTCTGAGTGCTTCTGGAATCTTGGTTCTGGGGGTTTTCCTTCTTCAAATTCATACGTGTTCTCTGTTTAGTATCCCAACATCCAAATGAAACGAGCATCACAGTTGTGCATATAGCAAATAGGGAAAAACTAGAAGACTAAATCTCTAATGGCTACACCATAGTCCCAAGAAAAAGTTTAGAAAAGCATGGAGACATGGAATGATTTGGGGTACCCAGAATAGGAAAGGACAAAACAAATGGCATCAGATCAGCTGTTACTCATCATAAAAGCTTCATACTGGAAGAACACAACTTAGGGAAATAAATCACACTATTTGAGCTCCTTGCAATGAATCCTCAGATCATCTCACTCAAACTCTGTATCTTCTTCTGAGAGCCCATCTGACACTGTCCCTACCTCATAAATGAAGAAAAAAAATTAAAAAAAAATAAAAAGTTTAAGTCAAAACTACATAGCTGCTACTGGTAAGTAGTAGAGCCAAGATACATATCTGGAGACTCTATACCCTATGTTTCCCATAATGCCACACTGCCACGATGTTGTAGGAGGACATCCCTTTCATCTGGGACTACTGTTGTGTATCTTATTTTACAACATGAACTGAAAGAGAAGGTAAGTGAGGCCCGTGTGTTCCTGCATATAAAAGTGGCCCAGAGCTTTCTCACCAAACACAGCATTGGAGAGTGGATGGCTACTAAGTGTTTGTGAAATCAACAAACCCAATACTATAAAGCCTTTAGGTTCTCATTAAGTTTCATCAAGTTCATGGCTATTCCTCCTCTCTGGCTGGATTTCTAGTCCTGGGTCTGTTTGGCTGTTTATTCTCCACTGGTATACTGCAGAGGTGGGCTGGGTGAGGGGTCAAGAGTTGTTTCCCTCATAACCACACCTTCCCTTAAGTTATCTCCTCAAAGCAATGCTTGGGCACTAGTGCTATCTTTTGATGCAGATCATTTAACCTCGCTGAAATTTAGTTTCCTTAGCTCTAAAAGGACAGTGGAAGAGAGGACATTCAGGACACTTTTACACTTGGTTTCAAAAGATTGAGGAACCTGATCTAAACAATCTGCAGACGATCTCATGTCACATCACTTGAGTTTGGGGTTCTAAAACCTAAGCAGTTCATGTGAGAATCCTCATTTTTGGTCTCACCTCCTGATCAATGACTACTGTCCCTCATTTTTGGTTGTCTGAATTCTAATAAAAAGCTAAATTTTTATTGAGTATTTGCTACATATCGTTTTATATATATTTTTCACTATAGTCATTTAATCATTGCTCACCACCATTCTAGAAGATTTGTGCTTATCATGCTTGTTTTATTGATGAGGAAGAAATTACAAATATATGTTAAATAACTTGCCCAAGGCCACAGAGACAGGAAGCAGTGAAGCCAGGATTAAGGGGGGGGGAAAAAAGTACGGTTAGAGTCTGTGCTCTGAAATTGCTATCCTTTTTGCCTCAAAGAATCAATCTGCTTATTTAGAGTTTCAAAGTTAAAAAGGAGATAATGCTAGGATTCTTAAAAACAGCACACCAAATGACCCCAAGTTCACTTATTTTACAGTGTCCCTCATATATGGACATGAACACTGGTAGAGAACTTATCCTTATAAAAGGATCTGCAGGAGAAAAATAAACTAGTTTGCATGGGAAAAGGTTGTAGTTGACAAAATTCCCTTTCACATCTAGATCCGTTCTTTCTCCCAGAAAAGGAAGTAATGTATAGTATTTCACCTGTCATCAGTAGCTTTGACAGCCTTCCTGCAAGCATGCGTATTGAGCTCAGTTGGTCATTTCCTCCTTAGCTTCCCTTCCCAGAAGCAGTGGTTTTTTTTCAGACAGCAAGGTGCCATCAGTCAAGTGATCTTCCAGCTGCTTCAATAATTAGGAGGCTTCACAAGTAAAAAATAAAACCCCACTGAAGAAAGCTAGTTTAGTAGCTGGTCAAACTAGGACTTTTCTCTGCTGCTGCTAATATAGCCCAGAGACTGTCAATGTTTTTTCAAAGAGAAGTGAAGAATGCTGGACTAGTGTATGAGACCATCTGAAAGGGTTATTTGTGTACTCCACATACATTCTTTGCTATGAATGCTTTTTGAGGTATCATTAACTCTCTGGAGGGAGTCCTGGATTAGCTCAGGTTTTCAGTCTTCTCCCAAGTAACAGAAATTAGTTTCAAGATCAAATGCGTCAAGTATTTGTGAAGAGAATCTAATAAGCACAGATAGCTAAGTGTACTCTTAAGCCTACTCAGAATTCTCTAACCCATGAGAAGCTGGACCCAGAGCAAACCTATCACATAAACTACTATGTGGGCCCCAAGGATTGATTTGTCAAGATTAGCTGTCTCTGAAAGTAGTACATTTTGTAAATAATTTTGTCATCTTTCTGCTTCTACTCACTTATTAGGGATGGATTAAAATACTACAAGGTGCCTTTCTACCTAAAACATATGATCAACAACAGCAGAAAGATATTCACAGAACCCTATCTGAGCCCAGATAAAACAAGGGCTCTCTTTCCATTTTTCATCCTGTTTGAAAGTCAGGAGAGCCATGTATCTTCTTCTATTACAGATTCTTTTGCTCAGATTGGGAGGCACAGGGAAGAAATGTCCAAGACAAATTCACAGTGAGTCAGTATCACATTGATTTTGCCAAAGGAGTTTCCCCCCTACAATTCTGACTTCCTTTCAGAATACTTATTAATTGTACAATAAAAATCGAAAAGCATACATTTTATTTTCTTGGGGAGATCCAATATTTCAAAAACAACAATTCTTAATAGGGGAGTGGGATAAGGAGAATGAACATATTTCAAGTAGGGAAGAATAGGCACCTGGGTGGCTCAGTTGGTTAGGCGTCCAACTTCAGCTCAGGTCATGATCTCAGTTTGTGGGTTTGAGCCCTGCACGGGGCTCCGTGCTGACAGCTAGTTCAGAGCCTGGAGCCTGTTTCGGATTCTGTGGCTCCCTCTTTCTCTGCCCCTCCCTTGCTCATGCTCTCTCTCAGAAATAAACAAAACATTTTTAAAAAATTTAAGAAGTAGGGAAGAAGTATTCTAAGTTAGCATCAAACAATAATAATTGTAACCATGTCGCAGTAAGCCTAAGAGCAGCAGATCAGACAAAAGATTGTTTGGGGATAAGTACATAAGCAATAATAACCACCCAGGGTGGTTTTTTTTTTTTTAATGTTTAGTTTTGAGACAGAGAGAGAGAGAGAGAGAGAGAGATGGAGAGAATATGTGCTAGCACGAGCAGGGGAGGGGCAAAAAGAGAAAGATAGAATCCCAAGCAGGCTCTGAGCTGACAGCTCAGAACCCAATGTGGGACTTGAACACACGAATTGTGAGCTCATGCCCGGAGCTGAAATCAGTAGTTGGATGCTTATCCGACATAGCCACCCACATGCCCCACCACCTGGGGTGCTCTTAGGTGATACCCATCTCCAGGCACTCTCTAGAGATACTGATTTAGAAGGTCTGGGCATCTGATACACAAAACAAAAAACAAAACACCAAAAACCACTTCTGAGAAGTCTGGTTCACCCTTCTACTGGTCAATTACTGCTCTAAGTCCCTGGAGTCGGACCCTTCTTAGTTCGAAAGATAATACAGATAATGATAACTGCTAGCTCAGCCTCTCACACAGCCTGAGAAGCAGCCCACAGACCAGCATCAGCTGGTTTGGACCTGGATTGAGAGAATATTCAGATCATTATATAGGCTTTCTCCTTGCCTTTAGACCATACACTCTGGCTACATTTACTTGGATGGGTCTTGCCATTTAAAGAAGTAGAATAGGTAATGGTCTTCAAATGATTTCTCCTCAGATGACCTGTAATAGTGAATAGCGCTGCCTTCGCACTGGTCACTCAATTCTTCTTGTACTAAACTCCTAATCCTCGGTCTTATCAGTAAGTCCTGTTGCTTGTAACTCTCCACAGCTCTCAATTGTCTCTTTAGACCTAACTGCTGTGCCTTTCTTCAGGTTCTAATGGTTTCCTATCTGGATTACCACAGTTATATCCTCAAATAGTCTTCCTACCTCCTGGTTTACTCCCCTGTAGAGAATGGACTACATTCTAAACCAATTCCATCAGTCCACTTTCCCCATATAGCCCTTCTAACTCCTCATGGTCTCCAGAATCACATCCAAGTTTAGCACACAAAGTTTTAATTGGTCTCAAGTGTTTAATTTAAAACCCAGGTTAACAAGGAGAAAGGTGGGCTGGATTAGAGTAGATTTTGGCACACCGGGTACCCTAGCTCCCAATGCTTATTGCCCTATCAGGGCTGATACAACCTTCATTTTTCGAGAAGCTGAATTTCTAGGTGATCGCCAAGATTTTAATTAAATATAAAAACAACTCTTTCCAAGCCTGTACTCCTTTTCCAAGCCTGTGGATTGAACTCTGTCCCACACTGGTCACTTTATACCTGGTTTTAGACCCTGACTTCATCTGAATATGGCTAATGTCCAGAAGAAATTTCACAACACTTTAAAAACATTAATACAGTTCAAACTTGAACATGGGAGTTATAGGCACTAACCCCTATATTGTCAAAAATCTGTGTTTAACTTTTGACTCTCCAATAACTTAACTATAAATAGCAAAATGTTAGCTGAAGCCTTACTGGTAACAACACACATTTTGTATGTTTTACAATATACTCTACCCTTACAAAAAGGGTAAGCTAAAGAAAATCATAAGGAACAGGAAATCTATTTACAGGACTGTACTGATTAAAAGAAAAGAAATCACATGTAAGTGGACCAGCACAGTTCATTTTTTAAAAGTGTTTTTGTTGGAAGGCAAGCAGGGGAAGAGCAAAGAGAGAGGGAGACAGTATCCTAAAAGCTCTGCACTGTCTGCATAGAGCCCAATGCGGGGTTCAATCTCACAAACTGTGAGATCATGAACTGAGGCAAAATTAAGAGTTGGATGCTTAAGCAACTGAGCCACCCAGGTGCCCCAGACCAGCACAGTTCAAGCCCACATTGTCCAAGGGTCAACTACTAATAAATATTGCTAAGATCTAAACCTAAACTTGCTGGCTTAAAGGCAGACATTTAAGTGAAACTGTACCATCCTATGTTTTTCGTTCAAGACCTGTTTTCTCCCCATTACATGATAAAAGTCACCTTGATTCCAAAATTATTCCCTTTAGTAGAGTCCTTTTTATTTCTTATTCAACCATTTCCTGTAGTAGGGAGGTAATACATGATCTCTTCCAAGAAAGCAAATCACTTTTCACATAACAAATGAACCAGAAGTGTCCCAGAACGACGTAAGACCATAGGGTCAGCAGACTACTTGGGAAGAAAGCTGGAAGAAACAACTGGAGGCAATGATCATGTAGGGGAGCAGGAGCACCCCTACTTAGTTCCCATTAGTAATGCTTGGTAGGACAAGTCCAAGTTTACTTCTCCATGCAAAGCCTCTTAAACAAGCTTTAAACCTATTATCTTCATAGACCTTAATTTGGAGTGAACACATTGATTCTCTCTGCATTTTCCAGGATTACCACCCCTCTACCATCCAAACCTTGCTTTATAAATCAGACCTAAAAACATTTGCTATTGTTATGTTCTTATTCTTTCTTGATCATAGGCCCTCTTGAAAAATCTGAGGATATCTAGGCTTTTCCCTAAAATAGGCATTTTGTGCAAAGTCTTGTTTGCTTGTTAATCAGTTTCAGTATATCCATAGCTTTAATCCTCTAAACATTACTTATAGAATACTTTTACCAAGTGATTCCCTAGAAGAAAAAAAACCCAGTGAACAAAGAGCTAAGATTATGCTACTCTCCTTTACTTACACCAGCACCTAAATCCACTAAGCACCATTGACTGTCAGAAGTACCACGACTTTGCATATCCAACTTATGACGGTCCAAGAAACAAAGACCTCTTATCTATAGATTTTTGTCCAAGGTTTCCTGGACTAAGAGTTGTACTGATACTTAGATGCTCCTAGCACATGTTTCCAGAGAGGAAACTTGAGGTCTTCATCATATGGCTGAGTTGAACCCCCATCATTCTTCCAGTGAAGATTGGGGCGGGGGGAGGTGGGGGCACTGATAGACCTGGAGAAGATTCTCAGACTTTTGTCACTTTGAGCTGGTGTTTTGCAGCAGAGTCTGAAGCTCAGTGGTAGAGATTCAGAAAATTGCTTTTATCATTTCATTCAAAGGATACCAGACCTGAAGAAATTAATCAGACATTCCTAAGACAAACTAACACACCACAGAAAACTAGAAATCTATCAGTCAAGTGGATTATAATGCTGTGTCCTCTTCCTACAAGATAACCAACGTAAACCAAATGAATACTGGAAGGGTACATGGGAAATACAGCAAATGTGAGGGAGCTGGTCTGATGGGTGGGCCAGAAGGCTCCAATTTGCCTATACTGTCTCCCCAACCAGTGGAATATGGTAGCCAGGGAGAAGAAAGCCAGGGAAATTTCTTGCTTAAATATGACAATTTTTACTGTTTAATGTTTCCACTATAAAACACAACCACATAAAAGAACATTATCAATTACACACCCATAATCTCTTCACACCATTTCTATTAGCTATTTGATATATATATCTTCATTTTTTTCTTATAGATACACACTTATATCCTACGTAGTGGCTCTATTTGCATCCTTTTCTCTGAACTCCCCTTAAGTATCTACTTGCTTACTTGGATTTAAAAAAAAAAAAATGTTGTCAAGTATATTGATGGTCTTGTTAAGGTCCTGTTAAGACAGAGTGGAATTGCTTTTAAACTCCTTATATTCTTGCTATGAATTCAAACTTGATTCTGATCAAGTCTAGTTCTAAATCAGCTTGCATGAAATGTAGATCTAGAGAAGTAAGTTTAACATCAGGGAAGGAATAAGCAAATTTCAGCAAAATTCTCTATGGCAGATGTCTCAGTCTCAAACAAATGGCAAATTGAGAGAGAGAGAGAAACATACATGAAAAGCAATTTAAGGGGTATATCAACCAAAAGTAATGCATGGGTCTGGTTTCAAATACATCATGTTTTATGTAAGGCTCATGTTATCTCCAAAGAAAAAAGTCTAGTACAGATGCATAGAAGATAGAGGGAAACATAGCATACTACCATGGGGGGGTGTGGAAATCATTTACTTACAGACGTAAGCAAAAACGGAGGGAAAAACAATGGAGATATGAAACAACAGGGTTAGGTAAACAATTAATTACTATGGCATTAGTAAGTCTTCACAAATCAATACCTCTAAGTGTAAATAGATGGAATTTACCAAAAGGCATAAAGTGGCAAAACAAAAAACTATATGCTAAAGTCATAAAATGACCATTTACATTTGTAAACTTCAGAGATAATTTTCTGACCTAAAAGCTTGTGAGAGGGTATAACAATGGTAAATATACACACACCTAACACTGGAACACCTAAATATATTAGCCAAATATTAACAGATCCGAAGGGAACAATGGACAATAGTAGGGGACTTCAATACTCCATTTTTAGCAATGAATAGATCATCCAGGCAAAATTCGTTGCGTGAACCATGGACTTGTACCATACATTAAGTGGAATATTCTAGAAATGTCTACTTGTTCCTTCTATTAGAAGTTGAAAACATGTTCATCTCAAGTGCACATGGAACATCCTCAAATACAATCTTTTTTTTTTTTTTTTTTAGAAAGCAAGCAAGCACATTGGGGGAGGGGCAGAGAGGAAAAGAGAATCTTAAGGTCTCATAACATGGAGATCATGACCTGACTTCAAATCAAGCATCAGATGCTTAACCGACTGAGCCACCCAGGCGTCCCTCAATTACACTTTAAAACATTCAAACAAGGCACAGACCATACGATTCCAGTTATATAAAATTCAAGATAGTGGTTACCTTTGGGCAGAATAGTCACTGGAGGGGTGTGGTACTTCTCAGGTACTGGTAATCTTCTGCTTTTCCATTGGGGTCCTCATTACATAGATACATTCATTTGTGAGAATTCATTTGTGAGAATTCCTCAAGTTTTAAACTTACGATGTGTACATCCCTGTTATGCAATAAAATAGTAACACTTAGGAGACAATATGAACAATGCTATTGGAGGATATCAAAGAATTGCTGAGGGTTTTCTTTGTTGGGAACACTGGGTTTTTGTTAAAACAAAACAAAGTCCAGTATTTAAAAAAAATACTTATGGAAATATTTATGAATGAGATGTGACGCTTGAGATTTGATTTAAAAAGTGAGGGGAGGGGTGCCTGGGTGGCTCAGTCGGTTAAGCCTCTGACTCTTGGTTTTGGCCCAGGTCACAGTCTCATGGCTTGGTTCATGGCTTCCGGCTCCATGCTGACAGCACAGAGCCTGCTTGGGATCCTCTCTCTTTCACTCTCTGCCCGTCTCCCATTTGCACACTCTCAAATTAAGTAAATAAAGTTTTTTAAAAGTGAGGAGGAAGGTGGAGAGGTAGAGTTTAGATATTGAACATGTGTTAATAATTGTTGAAGCCAAGTGATGGTTACATGGAAATACATTATTCTGTCATACATATTTAAAATTTTTCTCACAAAAATAACTGTAGAATCCTTTTGGTCACCTCTCCTTGCCCAATTGCCTCTCTCTGCATGGCCTTGGGGCTTTCCTTGCTCAGCATTGTCCCACCTTAAAGGCTAGGCCACTTCATTTCCCTTCTGCAGTATAGCTCATTTGGGCTCTTAGTCTGAGCACCAACTCATTCTACGGCCGTCCTTGAGGACTCCATCTCCAACAGGAGTTTATAGAAGATCAAAATAGGTAGGTCTTTAAGAAAGGAGGGTCCTATTCTAACTGCCAAGAAAAAAAACTCCCCTATTATTCGTTTACTCATTTTTTCCTTTGTTCAGTCTTCTCTTTGTCATCCTCTCTCTGCAAAATCAGAACATTAAGGTAGGACTTGTAAGATTCTTTAGTCTCTTGACTAGAGAGATTTTTGAGAAGTATTGTTAACAATATCAGGAACATAGTCGTTAAACTTTTTCCAATGTGGGCTACTTCTCCTGGCCACTAATGTAAACCATTTCAGGTATCTCCACAAGCTTTTAGGTCAGAAAATGATCTCTGAAATTGTTCCCAGTTCTGAGAATACATCTTTTGGGGGTCTTCAATTTCCTCCATACTGACTATAATCGTTGAAATTTTCTGAGAAATTATGGACTTGTGAAAGGAGAAGAAAAAGCACTTAAGCATCTATGGACTAACTGGGAATTTCTCTCAAGACCTTGTCGCATAAGAACAACAAGCAGGTTTAACACCAAATGGAATGAAGGCAAAACATTCATCCAAATGAGATTCTATTTGTTTTCCAGGAATGGGGGTAGTACAGGATGAATTACTTGAATTGGCCTCAAAACATACATTCTCAGTTTAAGAACAAAGCACACAAAGGGAGTTTGATTTAGGAATTAATAAACAGATGTGATTCAGGGAAAATTAAAACATTTATCAACTTTTATGAAACTCTGAACTCTGGCTGTGTGAACTTAAAGTACAATGCACTCTATCACTTCTCAGCTTACAGTTTTCTCCCCAGTGTCATTCTGACAGCCACTCATGCAGCAGGGAGCCTTCTGTTCCAGTCCAGTACATGTGAGGTCCTTAGTCAACCTCAGCCATACATACTTCTATTTCTCCCACCCTCCAGATCACCATCATTGATGAAGAGTCTCAGCCTTCCTAGGCTAATGTCGACTCAGCCATCTGTTCTCACTGCCCTGAGGCCTTCCTCCACTAAGACTGTATCCCTCACTCCTCCCCCTTTCCACTGAAGAAGTTACCATAAAACCTTCCTAATATTCAAACAAGGCACTAGTTTAGGTGATTGCAGAGTTCTTTGGAGAAATTCATTCCTTAGAAAATCTATGTAGAAGGGACACCTGGCTGAGTCAAGTTGGTTCAATGTCAGGACTCTTGATTTCAGTTCAGGTCATGATCTCATGGTTCCAGAATCTGAGTCCTGCTTCAGGCTCTGAAAGGACAGCGTTGAATTTGTTTGGGATTCTCTCTCTCCCGTTCTCCACCCACCCCTGGCTCTATGTACTTTGTCTCTCAAAATAAACATTTTTTAAGAACAATCTAGATAGGAATAATTGTGAAGCAGGAAAATTCTCCAGAGACTTCAGGATAGGAACAGATAAAGGAGAAGGACATGCCTCAGATTCTTGAAAGTTCTTACATGTTTGTACTACTCATAGTTATGCTTTCACACAAAGGCACTGGTATCCGGAAATAATCCAATGGTCTTAGACAAATTTATAGCAGCACAGATTTGAAAGACACCCAACCCCACATTCATGTCACTAGGAGTCAAGAGACTCCTACCTAAAGGTCAAGGAGCTTTCATCTGGTGGTCACCAGCAACTATGTTTTGGGACAATCTGAGTTTCTACATGCAGGCAAGAAGATGACAGGCTTAGAGCAACACTTTTAATGGACCTGGGGCAAGAGTAAGGGCTTGGTGCATGACCACAAAATGAATGTGATTATCTCACACAGTGCTGTGTAGCTCCTAATGAGGTAGGTGTACATGCTAGTCTCATGGGACAGGTAGTATAGATATAGTGTTCAAAGCATGGGTTCTGGTCAGATTTCCAAAGTCTACCAATAACAGTGCTAGTGGCATGGACTTCTGCAAGCATTTAATGAGTTAGTACATATAAAACTCTTATACCAGGGCCTCCTGCCTCATAGTCAGCATGCCGTAAATGTCTGCTATTTGAATTGAAGGTGTAAATACCCAAGAAAAATAATAATCCTGCCATACTGCTTAAAAGTTATTTAAAGGAGGGGCACCTGGGTGGCTTAGTCAGTTAAGTGTCCGACTTTCGCTCAGGTCATGATCTTGTGGTTCGTGGCTCCGAGCCCCGCGTCGGGCTTTGTGCTGACTGCCAGCTCAGGGCCTGGAGCCTGTTTCAGAGTCTGTGACTCCCTCTCTCTCTGACCCTCCCCTGCTCACACTGTCTCGCTGTCTCTCGCTGTCTCTCTCTCTCTCTCTCCCTCCTAGAAATAAAAAAATATATATAAAAAATTTTTTTTAAAAAGTTATTTAAGGGAAAATTCCAGGAAAACATGGTAGAGTAGGACCTTCAAGTTGTGGTTCAAAAGGCATTTTAATGGAGAGCAAAGAGAACGTTATAAATGTCAGGTGAAGAGTTGCTTGCATAATAGCAAGAACACTGGATTTGGAGCAAAGAGGTCTGGGTTTAAGTTGTAGGTCGCTGCCAGTCTGTCACCCACAATCAAGCAACTCATCCTTTGGGCTTGTAAAGACAGTGGATATTTAAAGCCGCTCTTAGCTTAAAACTAGGATTTGATGTCAATTAGTGCTTATACTACTGTTATTTCTTTAATGCTTTATTTCTGAGAGAGAGGGAGACACAGCGTGAACAGGGGAGGGTCAGAGAGAGAGGGAGATACAGACTCTGAAATAGGTTCCAGGCTCTGAGCCGGCAGTCAGCACAGAGCCCGACACGGGGCTCGAACCCACGAACCCCGAGATCATGACCTAAGCCGAAGTCGGACGCTTAACTGACTGAGTCACCCAGGCACCCCTATATTACTGTTAGAGTAAGCAGCTAGTTGGGTTTCAACAAGATGCCTGGAGGTCAGCAAAGAGGGAGTCAGGGCCAGTTATCAGGAACATTAGCACCTTGTCCTGGCAACATTCCACAAACAGGGTCAAAAGAAGCCAGATCAAACCAGACAGGCCCAAGACTAAGAAGGCCCAAACCTGAAGAAAGAAAGAAAAGGCATGTATCTTGCTCTCCCAAAAGTCCCCTCCCCAAATAATAAATATTCCACCTCTTAGTTAACAGTGGTCAATAAAAAAAGACCCAAACCCCAGGGCAGACAGCTCTCCCTTGAGGTCACCTACTTTCACATCTTAAGAATGAACATTGGGGTACCTGAGTGGCACAGTTAGTTGAGGGTCTGACTTTGGCTCCGGTCATAATATCACAGAGCATGGGTTTGAGCCCCACGTCAGGCTCTGTGCTGACAGGTCAGAGCCTGGAGTCTGCTTCAGATTCTGTGTCTCCCTCTCTCTCTGTCCCTCCCCTACTTGTGTTCAGTGTCTCTAAAATAAACATTAAAAAATTTTTTTTACACAGTGGACACTGTACATGGTCTTTGATGAACTCTCCACTTGCATTGCTCAACCACTGTCTGGTTCAATCTTAAATTCTTTTCTTGCAAAGAGACTAAGTCTTCCACAACTCCTTTGAGATGGTCTGGGATAAGGCCCTAGAGTCCTTGATTCCCGTCTACCCAGCAACATCACTTCATTGATTAGGTGCATATTAGGATTTAGAAGAAGGAAGTATTGTTTTGGGCCTCTATGCCTCCATTCTCCTTTTAAGTTATCCAGACTCATTTAGCCATAGTTATGGCCATAGACCGAAATCAAAAGTTGAAGAACTCCCCAAAACACAAACTGACACGAAGATAGAATTTAACACAAGATACTAGATCTTTGTCCTCCATATTCTTGAATAATGTTTATAGTGTCCTGAGCGGGGATTCCCTTCCCTCCCCCCCCACCCCCCGCCAAATAATTTATAGAGACTTGGCCACACTGCTGTCAAGTTTCCCTGGGTCCAGACTGCACACATTTCCATCCACCTGGTCAGAGTTTTGGCTGCAGCCTGTGACAATGCAGAAGAAGCACACGGACATCTGTGAGGACCTAGACCACGGACTCTGGCTTCCTGAGCCCCAGAGTAACACCTGCTAAACTAAACCCTAACCATTAAGAAGAATTAAATTACTTAATCCAACAGCAGGAATGGAAGATCTAAGAAAAGATTTAAGCTGATGAGCAAAGTTTCATACAAAATATTCCTTCAAGAAAACTCGTAAAGGGCATTTATAGCCATCTTTCTGAAATTAAAAAAAATAGTAATAACAACTCACCCTGACATACACTGATATTTTCTCCAGCTAATTCCCTTCAAGAGGCAGTGCTCATTATTAATTCAAAATTTAAACTGATGCACTCACCAGGAAGGATAAATGAAATACCATAGAAATTATCATGCAAATTCAATCTCAAAGCTCTGCAGTTGTAAAAACAAAAAATATTCAGTTGTATGTAACCATCCTGGCATTTCCACACAAGACATAGATTTATAGAATAATAGGACTCACTTATGCAAAATCAGGCAAGGCGATCATATTTTTCAAGTGCCGTAAATGAGTACTGACATTTTTTAACAGCTGACAACATTCAAAGGGCAAAACCCGAGGTATGCATGGCATCTATTCTTTAGGTTTTCACACAGGTTTCAGGGAAAATGGCTTAGGAAACCCCAACCTCTCCATTCACAAAAGTTTTACCTGCCTGGTAAGGGAAAGCCAAACCATTTCAACATAATCTAAAGGTACTGTTTACACAGCATTAGGTACTGTAAAGACATCAAAGATGACTAAGACGAAGATTCTGCCCTTGCTGCAGGGACGAGGAAGAGGAGGAAAAAGCAGGAACTGAAATACAAAATAGATCATCATCAGGATCATCATCACCGCCTGGCAGTGGTAGTGTTAGGAAAGAGGTTAAATTTGGGGAGGAAAAGAAAAGATTGTGTGGGAAAAGGTGTTGTTTCAACTCAGTTTTGAGAGATAGGGAAGATAGGACAGCAAACAAGTGAAAGCCAAGAGGCAGTTTCTGTGACGGCAAAAGTGAAAACCTGGAGGTATCAAAATACCCCACTTGGCTCCAGGGGAGGAACAAGATGACTGAATGTGGATTTGAGGCACTCGGCAGAGCACTGGCTCAGAGACAGCCTGAAGTGGATTCCTTCCGCAGACACTGTTCCTCCAGGACTTTTTAGGTCAGTTAGGAATGGAACCATCTGTAATTAAAGCAACCCAGGTTGAACACTGGAAAGACCTGAACAGAAGAAACCGCAGATGAGTGGAGAGAAGAGATTGGTGGTGACTGGTAACAGAGGAGCAGGGAGGAGGTGGAATCCATGGACTTGAACAGGGATTTCTGTAGGGAAGACCATCATGGTTTCCTCAAAGCAGGTGTTGGCAAGCTTTTTCCTGTCCAAGGCCAGATGGCAAATATTTTAGACTTTGCAAGTCACACAGTCCCTGTCCCAACTATTCAATTCAACCATTGTATCAAAAACCAGACAGTACATAAATAAACAAATGTGACTGCCCCAATAAAACTATTTACCAGAAAAAAAGAGGGGGGGGGAGGAGGCAGGACATATTTCTTTGGTCTAGGAGGATTGGTAATGAAGAATAAGAATACTATAATATTATTTGATAGAGAAGAAATTAATGACTTTATTATTTCAATCAAGTGGAGACTAGGGTATCAGTGAAGAAATGCAGATGGAAGACAGAAGGAAATATATCTTAGAACAGTCATCATGGGGCTAGCTAGTGATCAAACATCCAGAAAAGCAGTTTGAATTTTTAAATGGAAGCAGTCAATACATCTGAAAGCAGAATAAGCCTACAAAAAAAAAAAACCAAAAACCAAAACCAAAACAAAACACACACACACACACACACACACCAGAAACTAGGACTTGGGTAGTCTCAGAAGTTTTATATATGTTGCAGAACCTAAATGCAAAGATTAAGCCATTATTTCAGTATATGGAGCATTTCGTATCATAATGTCCGAAAAGAAGGATTGCTTCCTGTTTCTAAGTCCCATTCCACAAGCCACATCCATACAAAGCCAAACTGTATTCATAAGACAAGCAATCAAGCACTGACTGGGACCCAAAGAGAAAAGGCTGAGGTAATGAATAAATGAATGAATATTTCTCAGCCATCAAGTTACCAGCAAGAAGAGCCAAGGTAATGAAAGACCTTGAATTCTCACTGTCGTTCTATAGTCTTGGATGCAGAGAGGTCCAGGGTAGAGGAAACAGAGGATCCGATTTCCTCAACAGGAACCCCACAAAGTTTCAGAAGCTATCTGACATGGAATGTTCCAGTAACATGATGAAATTGAGAAGGGCAAACAGCAGGCTCTCATTTCAAAAAAAAAAATGGCTTCTTTTTAAAAAGGACTTGGGCTCTTATTTCCTCTAAGGACCCAAAGCTCGTTCTGGGCTTCCCACATACTGTGAAGGCGTGTGTCATATGCCAGTCAAACACAGCCTATGATGGGGAAGATTGGCAGGCCCCTAGATAGACTTCCATTTCCTTTAATGATACCCTGGAGGAATGGACACAGCTTTCAGGCATTTTGATCAGGGAAGCTGTTAAAAGTATCACACTGAGCCCGAGAATCACCACAGCTGGAAAGACAGGAATAGTTGCCACCTATTTGAACTTGCTAATTTGCCTAAAACTGACAGAGCAAGACTTGTCAAGGAGGCTTATTTGGCACTGTCAGTCTCTCCCTAAGAGGATTTCCATCATTCCGCCTTTTGTCCCTGTTGATTAAGAGCAGTGTAGAGCACAGTTCTTAGACATTTGTCACCTCAAAGCCTCTGTTTCATGGAGTAATAATTCACATCTTGACTCCACAGTAACAAAGTAGGGTTTGCACTCTATGTGGTAACAGCAGTTGCAGGCATCAGGTCGGTTTTCCAAGACGCATCTGCACTGGGAGATGTGGAAAATCTAAGCTTAAGACCCCAAAATGGTTCAACGCACGTTTTATCTTTCCCACTGTCATCAACGGAGTACCTCAAGCTTAAGGCCTGGGAATGCCCATCACAAGGGCAGGCGGAACCGTGATCAAGTCAGCCTAGGGCAAAAAAGGATCAGGAGCTTACACATCGGGGCTTGAGAGATTTTCAGATTAAATGCAGAAGGTTTGCAGCAAATGCTTCCTGCCTCGCCTTCTGGGGGTTATTCCTGGCCTTACTTCTATTGTTTGCTTATTGTTGCCATGTATAAAATGAAGCAACACTGTTATTTGTTCCATGTTATGACTATGGAACCCTTATTAGGAGTTGGTAACACTGTCTCTCATGAACCTCACCTGCCCCAGTTTTACAGAGGGGAGAATTTGGATTTAGGGAAGTTGGGGAACGTTCCCGAGATCACATAGCTGCGGTAGATTAGAATTCAAGCCCAGGTGTGTCTGGCCCCAGACCCGTGCTCTTAGCTAAACAAGGGCCAATGGAACCTAGGAGGCTTCTCAAAGACTTTGGAGTTTGCTCCCAGGAAGAGAGAAGCCATAGCACGTGCACTCAGAGACCCGGCTGGGCACCCGGGCATCATCATCACAGTAGAGAAGGCAGCAATCATGAAAATGTGCTACAACGTTCATAATCCAATAAGCACTAGTTCTCTCTTGATTCAAAACAGTTTGCATCTGTACAGTGTATACTGGGAAAAGCACTTGTAGTTTGCCAGTTGTTTTCAAATCCAAAATCTCACCTGCTCTGCGTAGCAACCTTAGAAAGGGAGCAGACAAATACCATTTTCCTCTTTCGGATGAATCCCCCCCCCCCACACACTTACACATGAAGTTTCTAAAAGGCTAGGAAATTTACTTAATGTACATGGCTAATAAATGCCAAGACCTGGATTAGGAACCTCTTTCTGGCTCTGAGTCCAAATCTGTATTACCAGGATGCTTCTGTTCTGGGTGTTGCTTACTTAATAGATCTGCAAAGAAACTTCTCAGTTTTCTTCTTTCGCTCCTGAGGGGTAGGATTTACCAGTGTCCTAGTCCTATGACCTGGGCAGTTAGTACAACTTGAAAAAAAATAAGTATAAAACTATTCTTCACTAGTAAGCACAGCTGGATTTAACTGCTAATGTTTAACAAAAGTGGTAAATCTGTACTGTGCAAAATCAGTAACTCTAATGCTATTATAGAAAAAAATAAAAAGAGCAGTAGGAGAAAGAGGGAGAAGAAATGAAACTAACTTTGGGTTAGCCTAAGTCCCCAAATGGGAGTAAAAGGATATTTGTATTAATGAGGGTCAGAGACAACCAACTGAGAGCCAGAATGCCCAAGTGAGAGTGAGAGACAGACACAACAGTTGTGCAGAAATTTAAAAGGCTAAAAACGGAAGGGAAAGAAACACATCACAAAGATCGAATCTGGATCATTAATCATAGCAACAACGTCTAGAGAGTAAGTCTCTAAGTGCATACCAATTACATAACCCTGGCATTCCCCTGGTTTAGGGAGTGGGGGCACAAAGAGAAGAAGCAAAGTAGAGCAGAGAGGGGCAAGAGGAACAGAGAGGTGAACCCTGGAAAGCTCAGGAGAAGACCACGTATTCAGTAGGAGGCAGCAACTTTCCTGAAAGAGAAGCCTATTTCACCATTGCTTCCTGTATTGTTATTTTTAAATAAACTTGGCATGAAGGGCTGGAGGAGGACTTTTGACAATCCTAGCTGTCAGCCCCTCTGTCGACAGTTGCTATTTTTTCCTATTGCTATTTCGTTCCTTCCCCGCGTCTCCCTTTATCTGGTAGGTAAATGAGCAGAGTGCTTCCACCCCTGCAAGGTGGCTGGCCCCTCCTCACACCTGAGCTGCTGCTCCTGGGAGCTCACATTTGCAGCTCTGGGGGAGAAAACCGAGTCCTGCTTATAGGGGCCAAGGTCAGAGCTTCACGTGCTGAGCTGGCAGCCATTGCCGGCTACAGTCAAAAGTAATATGGTGTTGGAATGCAGATAATTAGTGCAGAAATTGGCAACAAACCCTAGAATCAAACTGGGTGGGAGCTCTTTTTAGCTGGTTTTTGAAAGAGACATCTAGCACCCTGCCTTGTGGGCTTAATTTTTTTTTTTTTAAATAGAGTATCTAGATCAGTGTAATAACGAACAGTGACATACTGGGTTCTACCCTATCATTACTAAAGTCACTAAATTTCAAAACATGTTAGTAAGGATCTAAAATGAAATGATACTATGCATACAAAAGAACTTATGGACCTGTCAAAGGTTTTCAATGATCTATCCTCACCAAAATGCAGTATATTTCGAAGGGGGCAAAGCTCACATTTTGTTTTTTTGTTTGTTTTTCTCACTGAACCTGAATTTCCCCTTTTTAAAACTATCTTCTCACACTACATAATCTATGTGAAGAAAAGCTAGGGGTGCTGTTTCCTGTTAGGTCTCTGAGTAAACACCTCTGGAAGATGCTTTAAATCAAGAAATCAATGGTTTCATGGTACTTAAGCATGATGACTTCAAGCAAGTGAAGCTTGCTTTTATGGGTACGCATCCTGATGCCCCTCAGAAGCCAAACCACTAGCAAGACAAATCCAGGTCTTTGCTGTGAACCCTCCAATGATGATCAAATGCATAAGCCTTCCCGCACTTCTCTTTCTGACTCAATCCTGACAGATAAAACTGCAAGCAAAAGCATTCAAACACGGACTCCCCCTCCCTCTTTGTGGTTTAAGGGGATGCTCTTTCCAGGTGCAAAACTTCACAGCAAATTCCAGGTTTCCCATAGGATTTTTACTTCTGTTTTCCTTATTGCATTCTTGGAGACTTGCAGTAGAGCTGCACTTCATTTGGAAGTTCCTATTCATCTGTTGTAATGAAATCTTTCCAAAACTAAGCCAAACACTACCATCAGCATTTACTGATTACCAACAATGTGCCCAGGGTAATAGAACAAAAGCAATGGGAATTACGCTAAAAGGGCTATGCATCAGTTATTATAATATCAACTACGAGTATCATAAGAAGACAAAACCATCTTACGTTGCTTGCTGGCTGGCAAAGCTGGATGAGGGAAAGCTGAACTCAGAGGCTTGCTTTATGTGGGTTTGGTTAAATGTCACCCACCTGAGTCAGGACCTCTAGAGGTGCGGTGGGGCCCAGCTTTCTAACAAGCCCTCCAGATGAATGTAATACTTGCTCAAATTTGAAACTACTGGTAAAACAGTAAAGGACTGAAACTGAAGAAGAAACATGTCACTTAAAAATCATACCATTCCATGACATACAGAACAACATCAGATTTTTTTCAAGGAAATTTTTACTTTTAGAACACTTTCACATTTACATGCTGCAAAGATGGTACGAAGTTCCCATATGCCCCATTAACGCCCCTATTGTTAAGATCTTGCATCAGTATAGTACCATTGTCACAATTAATAAACCTGTATTTACACATCATTAATTAATCACAGCCTATTCTTCATCCAGATTTCTTTAGATTTTGCCTTATGTCATTTTTCTGTTTCATGATTCCAACCTGGATACCACATTACATTTATTGATCAGGTCTCTTGAAACTTCTCTTGGTTGCGATAATTTCTCAAACTTTCCTGGTTTTTGGTGAACTTGACTATTTTGAGGTGTACTGGTTGGGTATTTGTAGAATTCCCCACAATTTAGATTTGTCTGATGTCTTACTTATGATTAGACTAGAGTTACACATTTGGGGGAGGGAGACCACAGAGGTAAAGCGACACTCCCATCCTATCATATCAAGGGCATAAACTATCGACAGGACTTATTACTGATGATGTTAACTTTGATCACCTGACTGAGGTCGTGTTTGTCAGTTTTCTCCACCATAACGTTATGCTTTTTGCCCCATTTCCATGCTATTTTCTTGGAAGTAAGTCACTATGGGAGTTATTCAGAGGTGGGGAACGTCCCACCCCCTTGAAGATGGAATATCTACATAAATCAGCATCAGAATTTTGCACCTGAAAAATAAGTAAAGCCAATTTTGATATTTGAGAAGTTTCTAGAAAGAATTAGAAGCACAGACTAGGTGAATAATCAACATTAAAAAGAAACCATAATGACTCAGGAGATGTGGCTGCCAAAGAAGTAAAAATGTGGCTGCATCATGGCAGACAGATGAAACAAAGACCCCTTAATTTAGTTGCTCATTGCCAGGATCCAGGTCGGACGTAGGCAAGTTGGAAGCAGGCTAGGATAGTAGTTGGGGAATCTTCACAAATTTAAGAAAGACACATGGGATGAGGAAGAAACCAATCCCTGGCACCACATGTTGGATATCTCCCATCATCTTGTCACCACTCATTTTTGTCCTGCTCTTTGCATTCAGAGGTCTGTCTGGCCAGCATGGAATACATCAATGGATCTTCCTTGACTCTGGTTTCTGAAGGGTTCAGCACATGATGGAGCTTGAGCAAGAAATCAGAGGGAGCAAGAAGCATGGTGTTGGGGCATTCTTTTCTGTAACCCCCTTCTGAAGTTTGCCTAGGTCTGGCTGTCTTCTCAAACTGAGGAAACTGCTCCTCTCCAGGGGGGCCTTCCCTACGTGACTATGGCCTTCTAGCCCCTTCCAAGCTTCATCCAGTTTCCTAGGCCTCTGATTGGTGGTGAGAGTTCTACTGTCTCTGGTCCAGAGTTCCTTGCCCACACCATGAAAAGAGTTTCTTTGTAAATAAACCCTCCTCTGATTTTCCTAATTTAATTGTGCCATCTGCTTCCTGTTGAGATCCTGACGAACACACAGTACTAAGTGTAAATTCTCTTCCATTCTGCTGTTCCATTTGTCAGCAGTGGTGACTAGAGATGCTCTTTCACAACCCACGTGGAAACATATTTAATGACCACATGTGTCAGTGATACGGACCTGTGGTTTCCATGTTTTTCATGATAAAAGGGCATAACCAAGTAGCCCTAAAAGTAGCTCCCTGTGCAATCTTCTCATTCCAATTCTGATTCCTGCATACCTAGAAATAAATAGTAATAATATAAAACCAATATTCTGTTCTGTTGCTTTAATATATTTTCTCTCTTTTTGAGATAATGATTTAATGTTGTACTTTAGTGTTCTCTACCATTCATCAACATCCTTTTCCGGTTTTATACTTTTTTGGTAAATCTTGTGCCCAAATCCTTAGTGCATAGAAATGTTTAGCTCATATGATTAACAATATCATTGGTTTATAAAGAATCAAATTAAAATACTTTTTTAAAAAAAACCCCTAACATTTATTGAATGTGATATTCTGGGAACCGTGATTTCATGATCTTTTAAATCTTTAAATCTCCTTACAGGAGACTATGGTATAGATGATAACATTATCCTCATTTACAGATAGAGAAAAGGAGGCTACATGAGTATGGTTGACATAGTATGACTTACATAAGAGGAATAGTGGAGACATACACTGGGCTTTGGGTGAGCAGATTATATGTATTATCTGTCCACATATCAGCCTCTTCCTTGCTCTTATTTCCTTTCTTCCTTCTCTCTTTTCTTCTTTTTTGTCCTCATTGCTTTCCAACTACCTCCTCCCTCTTCTCTTCCTCCTAACCCATAACCACAAACATCTCTCTAAATACTTGCCACGTCCAGGGCCATGTTCTATTAGCTGGGGATAGAGAAAATTTAAAGATATGACTCTTGACTTTGATGCACGTATACTCTGGCTGGGCAATAGATCATGGGTGTTTGTCATTTTATTACTTATGATTATCCTCTTAAAAAGGAAGCAGTGGCAAACATGCTAAGTGAAAGAAGCCAGAAACAAAAGACCACAGATATAAAATTCCTTTTACATAAAATTTCCAGAATAGGAAAATCCATAGAGACAAAGAATCTATTACTCTTGCCAAAGGTGGACGTGGCTGAGGGTGGGGACGGAGAGTAACTGTAAATGGGTATGGGTTTTATTTTTTAAAGTTAATTTATTTTGAAAGAGAGAGAGTTCACACACAATTGGGAGGGGGCAGAGAGACGGGAAGAGAGAGAATCTCAAGCAAGCTCTATGCTGTAGCACAGAGCCCGTTGCAGGGCTCAGGTTCACAAACAGTGAGATCATGATCCCAGAGGAGATCAAGATTTGGACACCCACCTGACCGAGTCATCCAGGCATGCCTGGGTATGGTTCTCCTTTCGAGGGTGATGAAATGGTCTGAAATTAGATGGTGGTGATGGTTGTACAACCTTGTGAATATACTAAAACCCACTCCATTTAAAAGGGTGGATTTTATGATGTGTAAATTATGTCAATAAAGCAATTACTAATTTCTTTTTTGAAAAAAAAGGAAAGCATAAGCAGCACATACTGTAGGAGAAGTATAAACAATAAACAATGAATGACGCTGGGGTTCAGGAGACTGGTCAATGCCTTTGTTGGGTGGTGAGAAAATGTTTCTTGCAGTAAGTAGAATTTGAGGTTAGTTTTGAAAGAGGGTAGAGTTTACAGAAAGAAGATGTGCTAGTGTCCTTCGTAGTTACCTATGTGAGATCTCTATGCTTGGAGTGAAGTTTCTTGAGAAACTTCAGTAAAACTTTCAGGGCTTCCTCATTTTCCTTTTATTCTCTCTATAGAAGTCAGTTAGGATAAAGGGATGGTAGGTGAAGCTCATAGCCAGAAATGGAAGGCTGGGAATTTGTGAACAGAACACAGAAGAATGTGGCTTTAAATCTCTAAGATTCTAAGAACAGAATACGAACGTACTCACAGTAAAAATAAACACTCTACCTACTACTATATAGTTACATACATACATATATGTATATACATGTGTAACATATATAAACTAATAATTTAGTTTGGGCTTTAAAAAAAATACAATTACTTTTCTCCTGGAACGCAGGAGGTTTTTCTGATAACTTGTATGTATAAATTTGGCACTGTCCAAATACTAACTCCCTTGCCTTTTTATCTTTGACATACACAGAGAAAGACAAGCAGTCCCCACAAAAAAGATTTGCCCTGCTGTCTGGAGCTAGCCATATAGATTTAGACAAAAGCCTCTTTGGTAAGAGATATAAACACTTTAATTAAACAAGTTTGCAGGTAGGAAAATGAGACATCTCTATAATTGCTCTGTATGTGTAATGCAATGTCTGGCAGCATATAACATTTCCTATTCTGTTATGCCTGATTAGAAGTTTCAATTTCAGGATGTAAATTAGAATGTGCCACATATCACTACTTAATGGATCTGAAATCTGGGGCAAAGGTTGCTTTTCTAATCATTATTTTCCTGTGCTGCTTCTAAAGCTGTTGAATTTTTCTGGTTATGCAAAATTCCCTTTGCAATTAAATAATTTGGAGGAAAAAACCATCAGTGAAGTCACACGGATACCCAAATCCACATGACCTGATGCTTATAAAATGTGCTCTGTTACTACATAAATTGATATAAAAGTCCTGTTTCTTTCATTCTTGTCTTGATTCAACACATTGTTCTTAGCATGGTAATGCAATTGTATAATTCCAGGATTAATATCTCTGTTTCTCCCACTAACACATAACAACTTCAAGAATAGGCTTTACCTACTTTGCCTGCCATTGCATCCTCAGCTTAGCACAGTACCTGATACAAAGGAGGTATTTAATCAATGTTTTCAAAGAGAATAATGAGAATCTGATGAGAAGGTGATCATATGCAATAAAAATTAAAGATCTTTACATACTATAGCAATGTAATAATCTGGAATGAAACAGTGCTGAGAGGGAGCTGTTAATGATTTGCTGGGCATCGATCATCCAGCCACATACCCCTACTTTTCCCTTCCACTCTCCCATTGCTTCCCCTTCATGGAAGGCAATACAAACAAGACACCTGGCATTGGGTCTTGCTGGAGAGAAAAAATTCTCACAATTTGTTTACACTGTGAATTCTTGGCGAACACAGTAGCTTTTCTTAGAAAGAGGTTAATGGCCAAGTTTCTGGTTACTAGTTCCAGTGTGCGCAGTTCTTACTCTACACCTCCAAGTAATTCTCTGACACCAGGTGAATGTTCTACAGTTCTGACTCTACCTACCCAGAGATGACGTCAGATCCCACAGGTTGAGGGCTCAGTCCCACAACACTGTCCCCACTTCAGATGCCAACTGCAATTCCAGGTTGTTACCTATACTTCTTACTTCTGACCAGCTGGGGAAGGTTCCCACAACCCCTCTCTTGAGTTTGGTTAATTTGCTAGAGTGGCTCACAGAACTCAGGAAACCAGTTTATTTACCAGATTATGGGTTGATTACAAATTAAATACTATTATAAATATGTGTTACAAATTAAAAAATATAAAAGATACAAATCAACAGTCTGACGAAGAGGTGAAGTCCTGAACAAAACAACTTGTGTCTCAGTAGAGTCTGGGACATGGAAGTGTTCTGCTTCCCCAACCTGGATGCTCTCTGAATCCTGTTCTTTCGGGGTTTTGTGGAGACTTCGTTACATAGGCAAGATGGATTAAATCATTGGCATCTGGCAACTCATTCAACCTCTAGCCCATCCCCATTCACCAGAGGTCAGTGGAATGGGACTGAAGATTTTACCCTTCTAATTACATGGTTATTTACCCTGGCAAGCAGCTCCTAACCTGAGGTGAGATTCCAGACCTAACTCATTAACCCAACAAAAGCGCACTCTCATTAGCTCAGAAAATTCCAAGGTCTTCAAGAGCTTTACTCAAGAAAATTGGGTAAAGACCAAATATATATTTCTTATTATAAATCACCAATATCACAATGGTCTTTGACTGCCAATAGTAACAGTAATAAAAATGAGAAAGCAGAAGGTGCAGTAGAGTTCCAATATCTTCACACTGGCCATTGTTCAGGGCAGTTGTTTTAAATTCATTATTTGATCTCTCCTGCATCGTATTATCTATCAGATCACTTTAGACATATTCCCAATAAACTTAAGTTGAGAATAGTGCACAAGAAAACTAAAAGAATAAATTAAGTTGATGTAATGAATTTGGATGCCTACTTCCCAGTTTTAAACTAATAGCTTGAGATTTCAAACAGCAAGCGCCCCATGATGGTATTTTTTTCCACTTGAGTTCCTTGCCCAATAAAACAAACAAATAAAAAACATTTTTAAAGTTTGCCTCCCTTAGCATTTCATTTCAAATGATTTCTAAAAGTATAAGATACTGAACATTCACTTGAAAATATTTCCAATGAAATATGATATTATGGAAAACATGAAAGCAATAAAACATTTTAGATTATGATTCATATTCTTAGGATTTATGCAAATATAGCACCTCTGATTACCCACCATAATGATAGATGTAACATTTTTGCTATGAAAGCAGCCCCAGAGAACTGTTATTTATTAGGCTAGTTACAAAGGTTATGCCAATTATTTGTGAGTGTATATGGGTAAAATTGAGTTATGCATTGTTTTTCCAGTCCCAAATGACAAACTTTGCTAGGCTGCTTTAGGCACATAGAACAGAGCGAAGACCAAATGAAAAACAGTCTGGCTTTTGCTGCTCTGGGGAGAAACCAGAACTTCTGCTGGTTTATAAAATGTAATTCTGAATGTAAAGTAGAATAATAGAAAAGAGTATAGATAAGATTTTAGCTGCATGGAAACTTGGAGATTCAACTCTCTTATCTCACCATGAGGAAATGGGCTCTGAGAAGTCTGACCTCTTCAGGGGGGCTACAACTACATTAATATAACAAGAAAGGAAAAAGAAACAGTTGGCTACTGTAAGTCAAATGCCAACATAATAAATATTGATGAGGCTAAAGCTCTAGCTCTTAAAGAATATTTAAATCTTAGAAAATGATTTACTGCAAGTTATATGGATACATCTAATTTAATACAATACAAAACTTACATGCTTTCTTTCAGCCATTAAAATGAACTTTTACCTCTGCAGGCTCGTGTGCTGGATAGAACAAGAGCAGCCTAATGATGTTTACATCCTAAATCCAGAATCTGTGAAGATGGTACCTTGCATGGCAAAAAGAACTTTGCAAATGTGAAGGATCTTGAGGTGAGGAGGTTATGCTGGAAATTATTATGTGTGTCGGTCCAATGTAATCACAGGAGTCCTGAAAAGAGGTAGGCAAGAAGGTGAAAGTCAGAAGAAAAGGCATGACTATACAACAGAGATGAGAGAAGAGGAAGAGAGAGAGAGAAAGAGATTTGAAGATGCTAAGCTTCTGGCCACAAGCCAACAAATGAAGGTGGCCCCTAGAGGCTGGAACAGAAAGGGGAATGGAATCTCCCCTGGGGCCTCTGGAAAGATGCAGCCCTACCAACCCACAATGGACTTCTAGGCCAAACATAGGGACAAGGATCTTTATTGAAGCTGAGGGCGCTGGAGCTGCTGTCCACCTCCTTGGACACACTTAGCATCTCCTCATCTGATACCTGGCTGCTCTCCAGAGCACTTTGAAGGAGCAGGATCCGAGAGTTTCGCTGTGGGACCCATACAACCTCTATCCCAGTTCTCTTCTATAGAGGAAGCTATAGACTGTTCTCTTCTTTCAATGGCCCTTTTTCCTCCCTCTCCCAACCTTTGGAGACCAAGGATTCAAATCCTTAGAGGATAGGTTGACTATTCCCTCTCCCTCACCTGTATATTCTGAAGGGAAGAAAATGTGATATTAATGAGCCCAGGAGAGATTCAATTTTGAGTGATTTTTAAAATCCATATGCAGTCAACACTGATATCTTTACCAACTGTGTTGGTCATTGAGCCAAAAACTGGAGGTACAAGGCTATCTCTCAAGGCACCCCATCTTTCACTTTTCAGCTGCCATGCCTTTCTTGTAGCCTTCAATAGTCCAGTCTCCTGGCTTTTCAACATAGCCTCCTCTTTGGCTTTCTCTCTTTAGGTCATATCTGCAATCTCTCCTTAAGTATGGCCAAGGCATATCATTCAAAAACTGCAATATTATGATAGCTCCTAGTCACATGTAGCGATGTAAACATACATGTAAAAAAAATTAAAAACTCAATTTCTCAGCCTCACCAGTCGCATTTCAAGCACTCAATAGCCACATGTGTTTGGTGGCCACCACACTGAACAATGCATATATAGAACAATTTTCATCATCACAGAAAGTTTAACGGACAGCCCTTATTAAATGAAAATCTGTTCAGGTCTCTGCTCTGCAGTTTAATGCTTCTATNCTCCTTTGTGCGCTAGCAGTTAGCCGTTACCACTGCTTAGTGTCACCCTCCATCAAACACATTGTTCCATTTCCGGACCCCAGCCTCCTTCTCTGCCCCTGCTCTGCCACTCATCATCCAAGTCTCAGCTCCTATTGTGTTTTCTCTGTGAAGCCTTCACTACTCTTCCCCTTTTGCTGAGCATTATGCTAATTGTGTTTAAATAGCAGTTTTTACTCTAATTGTGTGTTTGAGCATTTGTCTTTCAGTGGCTTGTAAATTCCTTAGTGACAGGAACATGTCCTACATACATACACTACGTACATATATAATATAAATACACATATATGTATTTGAATACATACATGCATATAATATATATTTTAATTGAATGTATAATTGACTATTCAAGTATCATCTAGTGTTAGGAAATATTCTAAGTCTCTTTTCTTAGAATTCCTTTCTAGAGATTGCTCTATCTTTGGAATTGGTAAAGTGCAATCTTCCAACAGGGTGCCCAGTCATTACAGAAAAGGGGAGTGAATTCTGAAGAAAGGGTAGAATTATATTTATACATATAGCAAATTATAATCCTTTTCAGAAAAGCTATATTGACATTGAGCCACTAGATAGATCACTAGGTTTCCAACTATATACAAAGGTAAGTTTTGTGTCATGGATATAACTTTATATAGAAGTCATGCAAAAGAACTTATGAGGAAAAAAAAATCCAAATAAAACACTTATTAGGGTTCAATTCTCAGTTCTCCTTTACTCAATCAAATTGCTTCCCTATCTATGGCAAACCACCTAATTTAATTTGTATTGCAAATATCAGTGTAACTAACCAAGAAATCTTGGTAAAATCCTTAGACTCTAAGGAATGATATTTTCATAGCTATAACAGGATATGTTATACACTGGAGAAAGTAAAGAAGTTGATGTTAATTTTCTTTACATCCACAGAACTTAACTGAAAATATCCAGAATTTAGAACTAAGTGTTGAATGATTGAACCTTGCAGGATATCATATTTCATGCTGGAATTACTCTTTATCTTAATCTGAAATAAATGGAATTGTATAAAAATAATACGTGCCTTTTTTAAGAGGCCTCATGTATACTTCTCACTTAATTTCTACAAACCATCTTCAACATATGTATTATTACCTCCATTTTCACATGATACAACTGAGGCTCAGAAAAGGAAAGCAACTCATGCAGGATCACACTGATGGAAAAATGACAGGGTCAGGAGTTGAAGACAAATCTGAGGCTAAGAGCCAAATTCCATCATCTACTTCACATTTCCTCACAAGACAGTAATCTATCTATTCTATGTTATACTTTGAGGCTTAGGTGAATTTAGAGAGTGATGTACAAGATTTTTAAAGATAAGAAAAGAAGAGTTTCTCTTAGAGGAGAAAACAAACTACTAGATAACAGCAAAGAATGTAGGGTAGTTGTTCACAAACACAGACAGACACGCACCAGCAGAGTTTGCCTCCTACTGGCCGTCCTTCGTCATTGCATAATCTCCTGCAAAGAGTAGAAGAAGCGAAAGCAGAAGATAGACTTGAACCTTTTCCTCTCCTCTTACTTCTGGATGACTTCCTTCAAAGTCTTGAAGTTTACATGGAAGAACTTAAAAAATATAATTATATTCTATTACAACATGCTATGTTAATGAAATATTAAAATCTCCCTTCTGTTACAGGCAAAAGTCTGGAAGGATGTAAACAAGAATGATAATAGTAGTTATGAGAAGCTCAATTTTATTGTCCTTAAACTCTATATTGTAAAGGTCTTATGATATAATGGAAGTTACTTTTTAAGTAAATCAAGGATACCAATGGAAGAATTTTGGTGAATGTGAAGTAAGTCTCATTTAATTATTTCTTTCTAGAAAAATCGGTTAATGATCCCTACTTCACTGGATTTGAAAGAAAGTCAAAGTCCCAGAGTCTCCAAGTAAAGACCTGAAGTACAATGTTTTGGGGGAGAGTGGGCATCAACCAAATACAAGGAGGGAGAAGGTTAGCAAATATTTGAAGGAAAAAAAAAAAAGAAGAATGACTGAGGCCCTCCTTAGTGAAGGGATAAACATAAACATCAACAGCCTGGAATGTTGTTTGAAGGATTAATGATGGTTCATACAAGCACACAGTACAGTGCATTATTTAAGAGTTGTTCTGAAAATGGCAACCCCCACTGAACACTACTGATACCCCAGGCAGAATACAGAACAGTGACAGGCAGGCTTCACTAAACTAACAGACCACTCTGAGTCCAAGGTCTTGCACATCTATTGAAGCCAAGCAGGCCAATAACAGACAGAGTCCATGAAAGTACACAAAGCCCAATAGTGGGACTGGGGATCTTCCCACTGGGAAGTGAAGTTTATGAAAGAAAATCTGTGCCTTGAGGGACTTGCAGTGCGAATCAGAACAGGAAAATTGACGTGGTGGTCAGGAGCAAAGCTGACATGACGCTTGTCTGGGAAACAACTCAGCAGAACTCATTGAATTGCCTCTTTTTTAGTGTTCATTTTTATTTATTTTGAGAGAGCGTGCACGCATGTCCAAGTGGGAGAGGGGAAAAGAGAGGGAGAGAGCCTCCTAAGCAGACTCCATGCTGTCAGTGCAGAGCCCAATGTAGGCTCAATCCTATGAATTGTGAGGTCATGACCTGCGCCAAAACCAAGTGTCAGATGCTTAACTGGCTGAGCCACCCAGGCACCCCTGAATTGCCTCTTTCTTTCTTTCTTTTTTTTTTTTTAAGTTTATTTATTTGTGAGAGAGCGACAGCATGAGCAGGGGAGGGTCAGAGAGAGGGAGACACAGAATCTGAAGCAGGCTCCAGACTCTGAGCTGTCAGCAAAGAGCCCGATGTGGGGCCTGAACCCACGAACTGTGAGATCTTGACCTGAGCCGAAGTCGGACGCCCAACCAACCGAGCCACCCAGGAGCCCCATGAATTGCCTCTTTCTAAGACCTAGAGCTAAGGGTAGGCTGGAACTCTGACCGGCAAGTAAGTGTCTTAAGCTGCCAAAATTAGAGCCAATCTTGAGCTGGTAGCCAAGAAGACAGATGTGAGCCAATGAAACACTCATCCAGACCAATTGTTACACATGAAAAATTCTGCTGGTGACTGTCTCAAAAACTGAGGCCAACTCTGCCCATACTTCCGGTCTGACTCCTCCGGAGACTGATGTATGCTACCCCATTTCTCAAATGGCAGGTCCTACTATAAATTCTCTTTGCCAAACAGTAACACCAGAGCCTCTGGGACCTGGTACAAAGGCCCCACACCTCTCAGCAGGCTTCTTCTTGCTTTCCTCTCACCCCAAACCACTAATATTAGAAAAAAATACAAAATCAATTTTAAACGTAAACTTTTGCCAACACAAATCACCAGAATAAAAGAAGTATTTCTTTGTAATCATCATAAAATCAACTCACATTTGTTAAGTGCTTCTTGTATACAAACCACTTTCTATCCACTCACGTAATAAATATTTAATGAGGGCATCTAGGTGCTATTCTGTGCTCTGGAAGGGATGCTGTTGAACAATAGTGACTGAATTGCTGTTCCTCCAGAGCACTGTCTTCTACTGGGGGAGAAGATAATGGGGAGTAAACAAGTAAGTAAACAAGAGGAATCTAGATTCTGATAAATACTATGAAGCAAATAAAGCAAGTGAAATTACAATGCTCTACTTCAGATGGTATACTCGGGGAAGGTGTCTCTTAGATTTGAGTTATAAGCTGAAATCTGAGTTATGCAGTGACATGTCAAGTCTGAAGGATTGTTATTTAGTGAATGTGCATACTCTCTCACTTCCTATGTTGAAACCTAAACCCTACTAGGATGGTATTTGGAGATGGAGCATTTGAGAGGTGGTTGGGCCTTAAGGAATGGGACTCATGCCCTTATAAAAGAGACCCCATGATGATCCTCTGTCATGTGAGGATGAAGCAAGAAACCAGTCCAGCCATCTATGAACTGGGAAGTGAGCTCTCATCACCCTCTGAATTTACCAGTACTTGGACTTCTCAGAGAAGAACCGTGAGAATGAATATCTATCACTTATAAGACACTCAGTCCGTGGTATTTTAGTTTATAACATTTTGGTTACAGCAGCTTGAATGGACAAGGACCAAAGTTAAAGTCAGAAACACTGGTGCAGAGGCCCTAAGAAGGGAACATCTCACATGCTCCGGGAACAGAAGAGGGCTGATGAGAGCAAGAAATGCTTAGAGGAGGCCCAGGCATGATGGTGAAGAGCTTGGCATGGATTTTCAGAGCAGTAGGAGTCACCGGCAGTTTCTAAACAAGGATGTGACATGATTCCCATTTCCAAACTCATTCAGGCTACTCTATGGCGACTAGCTTACAAAAGTAGAAGCAGGGACACATGTGAAAGTGGGGCCTGCATAGACTGGGCCACACGTCACAGAACCTAGATTAGGGGAGTAGTGAAGGAACTGGACAGGAGCACAAAGGTGTGGGGGGGTGTTGGCATCACTGGATAAGATCTAAAATCTGTGGAGAGATGTTGGATTGCAATGGAGGTCAACCTGACAGACTTAATCACAAGTTGGTTAGAAAATATGAATGACAGAACAATTAAAGGTGACTTCCGGGCTACTAGCTTGTTGAAAAACTTAATGGATGAGGTGCTGTTTGCTAAGATGAAAAAAAAAAAAATGGAGCCAGTCATCTTTGAAGGAAAAATTAATCTGCACAACAACCCTATGAGATAGGCACTATTATTTCCTTCATATTATAGATGAGAAAATGGAGCCTGAAGGAGGGTGATCAAGCCACACATGTGGATAGGAGGCATCACAGTGAGACTAAGTCCAGAGACGTGGGCTCCAGAGCCCACCGTCCTAATCGCCACTGCACTGGCTCACCGTTGCCACGGGTGTTCTATTCTCTCGGACAGAGACTGAGTCTTGGCAACAGACCCTCATGGCTTAAACATTCTAGAAGTGAAAATTCTTTGTACTTGTAAGAAGTACATAAGCTTTCCAGAAAAGAAAAAATAACCTGGGAATTCTAACTAAAAGGCTCCTTTTCTTGTGACTGATTTTCCAGTAGTTTGGAGCTACAACTCTGGTGATATATATTTTTCTTTTTATTTATGCTCAAGTTAGCTGACACCCAGTGTAGTCTTGGCTCCAGGAGTAGATTCCAGTGACTCATCACTTACATATAACACTCAGTGCTCCTCCTAAGTGCCCTCTTTAATGCCCATCACTCATTTTCCCCATCCCCATCAATTGTCAGTTTTCAACACTGATGACATTAAGGCCAACTACCTCCCAACCATCTCTTTCTCTGTGTACCAGAGATAACATTGGCCAAATGTGCCGAGTTTCCTGATTCTCTACCAAAGAATTCTGGGAAAATACAATGAAAGGAGAATGAAAAATAACAAACATCTGCTTTGTTATTAAGTTCAAGTGCTGGTTTTCCTTCAGGACTATTTTATTTCCACGGAGGCCAATGCTTTTTTCTAATGTGTGATTCTTGCCCTGGAACTTTCCCCTTGCAGGATATTAAGCACGACGCACATGTCCCTCTGTGATGACAAGAGTAGGTAAGAGGTTCAATCAATCACACTTTCCCAGCACTTGTGCTCAGGGAGAATCCATTGCTCAGGATTATTGCTAGGCTGCTATGAAGATTACCAACATTTATGTTGGGCAAGAAGAGATTGCTTATGTTGCTCATTGAGACTCAATGTCTTCACTTGCAGCTCCAAAGGAATTCTGTGTGACCTCATGAGCTGCCACTAGCAGTTATTTTCACCTGCGTGTGGGGGTGGCATTTGGCATAAGAACACTTTGCAGAACAAGAGAACGTTACCAGCACAATTAATAAACTGCACTACTTTTTTACAATAGGGTCTATTTTTACATTTATTCCTGAGTTGGGAAAAGTGTCTCACTTGAGAAGTTGCTGTTTTCACTGATCAAAGACTAAAAGCCAACTGCCTGCCTCTCCTGGGGATACATTTCTTATATTCTCCTTGGAGATTTAACCTGGCTTTCAGAGTTAAGTATATTAAGCAGGGCCATGATGAAGAGCAACACTTATATGTTCTTGGTGTGAAGTGGACTTTAGGGATTAGAGGACATTAGTAGTATTTAGCCCATTAAAAAGCCTTACTTTTAGAGGTGCCCGGGCAGCTCAGTCAGTTAAACGTCTGACTTCAGCTCAGGTCATGATCTCATGGGTTCATAGATTTGAGCCCACGTGCGGCTCTGTGCTGACAGCTCAGAGCCTGGAGCCTGCTTTGGATTCTGTCACCCCTTCTCTCTGTCCTTCCCCCTCTTGCATTCAGTCTGTCTGTCTGTCTGTCTCTCTCTCTCTCAAAAATGAATAAACATTAAAAACAATTTTTTAAAGAGCCTCACTGTTAGCAAATTCTGAGGATGCTGAACTTCGGCTCTTTATCCAATCTGTAAAAGTTTGTACTAAACATGGAGAGTTTGGAAGTGATCACCTATAAATATGAGCTCTGTACCTGATTTGTATCCTAACGATTCCAAGTTTACTTTTTATGCTATTCAGACTGGTGAATCCCAATCTTTCTGCAAAGAAATTAAGTCAGAATATCTAGGACAGTTCTTTGGCACTGGAAAGATTGCTTTTGCAGTCCTGTCCTGGAATCACTTAGGGGACAAAAATGCTGAAATAGAACTTAACTTTAAGTGTTGTAGACTTGGTCGTCTTTAGCTAAAATAGTTTCTTTAATTTCCCTGTAAGTTTCAGAGAAACCTATGGTGAGAGAGAATTACATTTCTTAATTTTTTACTTTAAAAAATTGCTTATATTGAAGACTTCAAAGAGACTGATGTTGGTAGGATGGCTCTTACCAGCTGTGCAGTCTGCGGGGCGCCTGTCCTGCCAGCTGTTCTGAGCAGGACGAGGCGGGGGAGAGGGAGAAGCTATATGGAGCTAACATTACAGCAGCTTGTTGTAACCAGGCGAGCAGCAGACACACGAGGCTGTGTGGCTGTGGTTTCTCTCAAAAGGCAGCAAGTGCACAGTAACAGCTTGGTATGGAGAATACAAAACACAAGTGACTCAGACAAGAGATGGAGGGAGGCTGAGAAGGAGAAACCACGATGAAGACTCAAGACAGACTCCATGGCTGAGGCAGGAATGGTGCCGTGAAAGTGGAAAGATAAACATCTCACGAAGGGACCATCTGTCTCGGAAATCCTTCTGACACGGTTGAGAGGATTATGTTTTGAAAACAGGATATTTTCTCTTGGCCCTTTCTCTCTGGAAGGCTTTGGCATAAACCCCTACAGATACAGTGACAGACATGTCATCAAAGAGACGGAGCCACAGCCATCTCCAGGAGAGCTGGTGGCAAACGTAGAAAAGGGCAGCATGGCAGAAGTGGCTTCTGGCTAAAGAACAACGTGGGTCCTGCTTGTAACACGATGGGGTTGTTCTGTACGTGATTAATGGGGAAGATGATAATTGTGGTTGGGTTCAAATGTGACATAAGCACAGAATTTCCAATGTAAGAAAGCAGAACATGAAATCTGTCACTTGAAAAATGGTTAATTTGGACTGATGGCATTATGAAGTCCACAGTCTGGAAGGTGATATGTGGCCTTGGCCCCCAGGCTGGGGTTGGGGGAAATATCTACATGACAGATGGTGTCCAGTAGACACCATCTTATGTAATGTATTCAAGGCTGGCTGGCTGGCATGGGTTGCTTGAGTGAATGTTGAAAATATCACTTTCCACCTAGAAAAGTCAACTCGAAAATATGGACTTAGATTGAGTAAGGCATGACTTGCAAATTTTTGTCCGATATTTGTTGATACTAATTGTCAAATCTTTCCTGATCGCCTCACTGACAGCAAGTCATAGGAAAGAGAGAGAGACAGAGAGAATCTGAATAAGCCTTGATTCACCCTTAACTACAAGGCACACAAAAGTATCTCAAAACAGATTTATCATAATTTTTCATTTGCAAAATTTGACAAAAATTGGTGATAGTAGTCAGTAAACTACTTCTTTCTCTCATTGCATGTTACCTAAACTTTATTTCTTTCTCATCTGTTGATCTCAATTGGCAAGCAATTACCTTAAAGGCATGGAACAGTCCCAGAACAATGGGAAAGATGGCAGACAAGAAAACTATGACTTGAAGCTCCTCCAACCTCTGGGGCAACCACCTGGCTCTGGGCTTGGACTGGTGGGATGCTCAGTCATCCAATCAGCTCGCAGAAAAGTCTGACTCATCATCTAATCAGAACTTGCTGTGTGCTGAGTGAATATTCAGCAAGAAGTCAGTAGTAATAAACATTCATCCATTCACATTCACATTCACATATATTTATGTGACAGGCTCTGTGCTAAACTCTGGGGTTCCAGTGGTGACCAGGACATGTCTCTGCTTTCAAGGATCCCAGTTTATTTAAGGAGACAGTCTAAATGGGCTCTAGTGATACACTGTTCTCAGTATTACATAGAAAGGTAGTTCTCTAATTACTTTTCTTCCCAAAAGCATGAGAAATTTGACCTCGTCTTATTGGTGTTTAGAATGTGTGCAGTGCTGGGGACAGTAGGAACTGGAAAGAACATAGAGAAGGGATAAGCAGAGGGTGTTCTGGTGGCAAAAGTGATACCCAGCACTACATTAGATGATCAGGAGAAGCTCTTGGAGGAAGAGCTCTCTAAACTGAAACCTAAAGCAGCTATCCAGAATTAATAATCCGAGCTATTTTTGGAAGCGTGCATAAATGTAGGACTAAGATAAAGAAGAGCAGAGCAGAAGACCTGAACTTTGCTCTCTGGTGAGAGTAAAAACAGAAGGTCTCTGGACTTGAAAACACCAGGCCCAGTTCACAGCAAGAATATCATAAATAAACAAAGACTAAGTGAAATGTTCCCTCTCCCACTCTAGCATTTTGATCTCTTATCAGTGCCTCCATTGGTTGGACCTAACAGAAAGCTAACAGGGACCTGGGGATCCCAGATGATGTGATGTGGTCCACGGGAATCAGCCTCCAGATCATTGAAAGGGTAGAGGATGGCTCTGGAGAGACACATGCAGAATAACCACAGAGCCTTTGGTTAGTTTTTAAGTGTTAACGTTTGAAAATGAGCACAGTCAAGGCCATAAAACAAACACAAAGCAACTATCATTAATATTCTCTGAGTGATTAGAAAATATGTTTCATCCCAAGAATATGATTTAAAAAGCTGAAAAAAGAAAACACAGAGAACAAAAAAATGTTTGGAAGTTAAAGTTAGAATAGCAACAATGATAATTTTTATTCGATTGGTTTTATTTTTGGCCTGAAAACCAGTGAAAATGTTGATTTTCATATCTAGGTTGCCACGAAGCAAAACCTACAGCACATGGAAAACTCTAGATTTAGAATTTGGGAGGCAGAAGGGACATAAGTACATCATCTCCATTAAAGAAAATATTGGGCAAAAACATTGGATTAATTCAAGTCATACAATTAGAGGACTGAAGCAATTTTGTCTTATTCTTCAAATCTAGGGAGACCTTACTTCAACTTGGGTAACATATATTCCTGTGTTGTACAGGTTTTTTTGTTATTTATTTAACTTAACTCTAAAGTCTTTGAAAAATATACAAGGAGGCTTCTAGAGCAAAAGATGACACTATGTGTTCCTTTAATTTAGAAGTCTTTGAGAATGCCCTGATGGCTGCTGTAAAAGTAAGGAAAGAGTTTTCTTTGCCTGAGGACCTCATGAACTTCACGGAAGAGACAAAGACTGGATCAGTTGAGATTCCTGACCCCCTGAAGCAATATCCCTCAACAACTGGAGGGGATGAGGCGAGCCATTAGCCTCCCAGTTGGAATATAAGGTTATAACATTGAATTAAACAGCTACATTCACTCAGATTTTCTCTTTCTTTGGCCATAAGGAACATATGTCAGATTTTTAAGAAAATGGAGCTATTAACAAATGCACTGATGAAGAGAATGAGAAGCCTCAGACTGGGTAAAAATATTTGTAAAAGATATCTGATAATTATTATCCAAAATATATTAAAAATGCTCTTAAAATTCAACAGTAAGAAAACAACCCACTTAAAAACACTTTGACACCTCACTGAAGAAGAAGTACAGATGGAAGATAAGGATATCATAAGATGCCCCACATCCCATGTCATCAGGGAAATACAAATAAAAAAACCAGTGAGATATATTACACACCTATTAGAATGGCCAAAATCCAGAACACCAACAACACCAAATGTTGACAAAGATGTGGAGAAACACAAACTCTCCTTCATTGCTGGTGGAAATGAAAAATAATAGAGCAACTGTGGAAGACAGTTTGGCATTTCTTACAAAACAATACACTGATTCTTCCCAAAAGAGCTATATCTCTTGAAGTGCTAGTTATCCAGGATGCAGATTTGGTCTGCTGTGTAGGTTTTTTCTTTTTTTTAATGTTTATTTATTTATCTTGAGAGAGAGGGAGAGCAAGGGAGGGGCAGAGAGAGAGGGAGAGAGAGAATCCCAAGCAGGATCTGCACTGTCAGCTCAGAGCTCAATGAGGTGCTCAAACTTACAAACCATGAGATCATGATGTGAGCCATCAAGAGTTGAATGTTTAACCAACTGAGCCACTCAGGGGCCTCTCTGCTGGATAGATTTGAAAGACCATTTAACATGAATGGTGGGAAAACCATTCTTTCATTCTTTTAGCATGGAAATTATTCACACTGAGTAGGAGAACACCTAGGACCACCACAGCAGAAGACAGCAGGAGGGGATTTCACAGGGAAACTCACCATCAAGCATCACCCAGTATTAAGGTCACACAAACCTAAGGGAGAGAGAGTATACTGATGCCTTTGGTTGAAAGAAGAGGTGAATGAGCAGGGCTGCCCTATTCATTGTGCTCTTGATTCATGCACAAGGACCTCCAGCCAAAGGAATTAGAGTGAGGTGGAGATCCAGCTCTAGTTTCACTCTTCATCTTCCTGGAGAAAGGGCTCCTTTCCCTCATTTGCACAAAGATTCTGAATGGGATAGGGCCACTGACAGTTTCATGATCTTTCATGATGAGCACGTTTCAATCAGAAGTGAGGGTTCTGGGGGCTGTTGTTCCAGTAGTTTCCCTGATGGGAAGAGACCAAACCCTAAACCAGAGATTTGAGGCTTGATGTCTGTTACTCTACTATAAGCCCTGATTAAGGAGGTCTGATTAAATGTAGGTCACATACATTAGATGTTAGTTTAATTAGAAGTCTTTATTTATATTTTTACAAAAAGGACTTTACTATGTATAAAACTTAGGCTTCNAAAAAAAAAACAAAAAACAAAAACTTAGGCTTCTTTTTTTGTTTTTTAGTGTAAAGTTAATTTAAGGTGACTTTCCAGGTAGGAATGTACCTTTTAATTTCCCATCCTTTGTCCCCCCCCCTTTTATTTGAGACTACCGTGACATTAACTGTATGTGGGAAGTTATTTAATCTGCCTTGAAAGAGCTTTTATAATTTAGTTTTGAGGTGTGGAACAGTACACTTTTATTTTAAACGTTCAGAACATTATGTAGTTCTAGAAGATTAAAAAAAAGATTTTTTAAAAGCAAAGGTGCTAAATACAGCAATTTATTTCCAATGCTGTTACACGCTGCCTATTCAGATTGTTTTTCAAAAAACACACACATTAAATGTTATGTGTTAATCAGACCCCTGTTCAATATGAAAATGATTAGGGCATAAACATTTCATAATAGAAAGTTATGATTGAATGATATCTTCTGACTTGCTCTGTAGAACAGATAATCAAGTTGTCTTTCAAAGACTGAACCTGCAGCGAATGTTTTACTTGGGAAATAAATGAAATTGATTATATATTCTAGACAAACACACACACACACACACATACACACACACTGTAATTACTTTCAATCTCCTCATAAAATGCTTCTCCACTAGCAGAGATTCTCAAAATCGTTAGAAAATACAAGGATGAGAGCAAGAGCATATTAATCATAGGAATTAGAAGTGGAAAAGACCTCTTGGGTTGGTCCACCCTTGTTTTGCCAAGATATGACTCATGCACGCAGCTCAGTCCAACACAAAGAGCCCTAAGTAGTGGGCTTTATTGCTTCCCTTGGGGTAATCCTGCACTGGTATCTTCACTGGCTTTCAGAAGACAATGGAGGCTCCAAGTGAGACTCGCAAATAATCATTTTCTAAAACTGCCAATCTTCAAAATATCTCTTTGGCCTGAAAATCATTTTGAACCAATTCTTTTTGCAAAATTGACCTGTCTCCATGACTTACCTTCTTCTGTGGCCCTCTCTGCCACTAAACACAAGTATCCACTTATGTCATGTTCTACCCAGAGGATGGGGCAAACCTGTGCAGTCCAATGGCAAGACTGAAGTTGTCTATACTTGGGTTCTGCTCTCTCCACTTCAACCATCAAGGGCCTTCCTCTTTTAGAAAGACAACCTACACAATGGGCCAGTCAGACCACCATCTTGTCTTTGCCTGTTAGCCCCTGACTGCTCTGCCATTCTGTATCCCATTGCTAACCTCTCCAAAACCTTTTCACTGAATGCTTTGGGAATACATTCTCAGTCCCTCAAAAGCTTTCTAAAAAGTTTTCTCTCTCTCATTAAATTGATTAAATGTTTCTCATTATTCAGGTATTTTTATCCCATATCTACAATTTTTGCTATCTCCTCATGCCATCTGTATTAAAATGGCATTCCTAATTTGAGCTGAGGCAGAAATGGTCCCATTTCAACAAACGATAAATCAATAGGTGCAAAGTACTTACCTCTCAAAGTGCTGCCTGACGTGATAGGATATTTTGAAACTAGTTCATTCATCCTCAGTCCTTACCTTCTTCAAGGATATATATGTACTGACCAAATGGGGACAAGAGATCATTTTTCCTCCCCTCCCTTAGCCTCCCTGGAGGAGTTGGGGTGGGGATGGAGAGATGGAAGACGTACCATCAGAAGCACAAACTGGGGTTTGGAATGGGGGGTCAGCTAGAAGAGGAATGTTTCTTTGATTAAAGAAGCTGTAGCCACATCTTCCTTTGTGAGGAAACTTTTGAGAAACTTTTAAAAATAGCTTTCTGTGAAAACCTCTCTCACTGGGAAACTACCATATTCACAGGTACTGTTGTCAGATACAACCCTCCCTTCCAGGAAATGTGAGAGGTGTCTAAGGCAGCCTGGTGTGGGACAGGGAGAAGAGAAGGAAATGAGCCAGTGTTGGGGAGAGGAAATTTATCCTTAGGCCCACCCTGCTGTAGACTGTCCAGGCTGAAGCAGCACCAAGATGACAGAGGAAAAAGTTTTCCCTTTGAAGCAAATTTAGAGTTTTGGTAATTAAACTGTGTGGCCCTTTTGTTTTATTTTATTATGTTTTTAAATATTTATTTTGAGAGAGAGAGAGAAAGAGAGAGAGAGAGTATGTGTGTGTGTGTGCGCACACGTGTGAGCAGGTAAGGTGCAGAGAGAGAGGGTGTGAGAGAATCCCAAGCAGGCTCTACACTGTCAGCACAAAGCCTGATGCAGGGCTCGCTCTCATGAACTGTGAGGTCATGACCTGAGCAACAATCGAGAGCCAGATGTCTAACTGACGTAGCTGCCCAGGTGCCTCAAATTGTGTGGCCCTTTTAATTATTGAACTGATGCTGCTTTTTGGACTATAAGGGACAGAGACTCTTCGTACCATGTAACAGTATCCAGAACAAGTTATGGATTTGCCCAAAGGCAGGAAGATTATAAATCAGATATAGAACGAGTGGGTGGGAGGAGAAGAGAGCAGAGTTGTTTTCTTCTTTAACTGTATGAGATCTCACTCTTCCTACATAGCACACCATTTGCATTTGTGATGGCTGTGACCTTTTTTTAAAAAAAAATTTTTAATGTTTTATTTATTTCTGACAGAGGGAGAGAGAGAGAAAGAGACAGCATGAGCAGGGAGGGTCAGAGAGAGAGGGAGACACAGAATGCAAAACAGAATCCAGGCTCTGAGCCAGCTGTCAGCACAGAGCCCGACACGGGGCTCGAACCCACAAACTACAAGATCATGACCTGAGCCTAAGTCAGATGCTTAACCAACTGAGCCATCCAGACGCCCTGGCTGTGACCTTTTAAACTTGGTTTCCAGGGCTGTACATGTGCACAAGTTCATAAATGCTCCAGTAAGAGAGACCAGGGTCAAATACTTCAAGTCAAAGGAGGCATAAGAATACCCTGTCTGTCGGTCAAATTTAAAGATTCCGAATTTTGGGGAGAATCTTACTCATGAACATAAACTTATGGATTTTTTTTTCTTAAACTACTAGTTTTTTCATCAGGGTTTTTTAAGAAATATGATTTACATATACGGGGCACCTGACTTCAGCTCAGGTCATGATCTCATGGCTCGTGGGTTTGAGCTCCGCATAGGGCTCTATGCTGACAGCTTGGAGCCTGGAGCCTGCTTCAGATTCTGCATCTTCTTCTCTCTCTCTTCCCTCCCCTCATTACGTTCTCTCTCTCTCAAAAATAAATACACACAAAAAAATTTTTTTAATGATTTACATATAGTAAAATTCACTCTTCGTAGGGGCGCACTTTTATGTATTTTGATAAAAGCACGTATTCATGTAAATATCACCACAATCAAGATATAGAAAATATTATCGCTGCCAGAACTCTGCTCATGTCACTTTGCAGTCCATCCCTACTGCTACCGCCAATTCCTGGCAACCACTGATCTGATTTCCTTCCATATTTAGGTATTTTTTCAGTTCCTGACAATTATGAGTAAAGCATTTTCCTTTAAAATTATAAAAACTTCTTTTGCTTTGTCTTGAGCAGTAGGTTGAAGTATTAATTACACATGTGTTGAATTGCATATATTTACATATATAGACATTAATATAAACATAACTATTAATAGGAAATCATTTGTGTAGTTTTTAAAGACATTCATCTCAGAAAGGCTAGTGCTATGTATACCATGTCTTAGGAAACAATGATGACTGAATTCTTTCTCCCCAGGTCCACTGGGTTCCCAGATTGCGCGGCAGCTTTGTTAAAGGTGGCGGTTCCTCCTCCACGCCCTGAAGCAAGAGGCCAAACCAGCCCTCTCCCAGATCTCAGTGCTTCTTCTAGAGAGTTTGTCTCTCAGCAACCTGTGCTAAACCTCCAGGCTTTGAAGCTCATTCCTTTATGGAACGACATGAAAATAAAGGAAATCACGTTCTCATTGGAGGAGGTGGTTACCTATATAGAAAAATAAGGTCTGATATATTCGATTAAGAAAACTGTTCTTTAAAAAAAAAAAAAAGAAAGAAAATATATTTGAAATACTAATGAACCTATATCACTGCAAGTAGAAGTAACTCATTTAAGAAATTTTCCTACAATTCAATTTCATCCTCTTCATTTTTCCTCTGTCAGTGTCTTACTGAGAATTACCTCTAGAAACTATTGGCAACTAGCAAAAACCCTAGTATGAGAAGTATGTGAGAAAAACTGGTTTCTTTAGAGTTTGGTGACCAAAATCTCAAGTACAAGCTATTTACATTCAATTCCAAATTAATAGGAGTTTGTTCCCATGTCATCAGAATGCAGGAAATCATTCCATTCGAGTGGGGACTTTTACTATTTCTTGAGAGCCAACATTCATCTTTCAGATGAAAAGCATACTTTTATTTTTCAGTTTTGCTTTACTGAGAAGACTATTAAACATTCTGAGTTACCCGTGTTTATTGCATCATCAGCAGTATCTTCCTCTCAAATAGGTGAAACTAGGCCCAGTTTTCTAGATGAAGTCTCACAGACCTAAGCTTTGATGCATATACAAACAATTCATGATCCATTATTTCCTTTTTCACTTTGGGTGCAGCTTTTACTTATAAATCTTTTCTTGTAACTCTTTTATTTTATCTATAAAACGAAGCAGGTGCTGTATCTTCACCCCACAAATAAGGCAGAGAGAGTAGTGATGTGCCTTGAGAAATGAGCTGGATTTTATAGAATGTATTGAGGAGATGCATCATTGTACATTATGGGAAGGAACCAGGCTGCAAGTAGAGGTTCAAGGTCATGTTAGGCTGACAGTGAAACAAGGGACACCAGGACCAGGAGGGCCGGGGCTGCCAATTCAGGCGGGAGCTGCCAAGGGGTTAAGCAGGGGAGAAAAGACAGAAAACCAGAGAAGGAATGTCTGAGAAGCAGTTGCTGTAAGGATGAACCTGGGTACCATCGTGGACTGGAAATGCCAAGTCAGAGACGGGCAAGAGTGAGGAGGTTAGTGTCAAGGAAGGAAGGACACATAGAAGAGCTAGAGCTTTAATGGAGGGCTAGAAATGGACATGCAGCTTAAAGCTGTGTGAGAATCTTACTGGTTCTACCTAAAAGTGTTGAAAGGACCTAAAAAGATTTGCTGAATATTGCTATATGTCCAGCTCTCCCTTACTTCTCATAGCTCCTTGTGGGGCCATTCTGCTATTATTTCTTAAAGTTACTGTTACGGGCTGAATTGTGTCTTCTCCAAAATTTCTGTGGAAGTCCAATTCTCCAGCTCAAAATGTGACCATATTTAGAAACATGGCCTTTAAAGGCATGTTCAGGTTAAACTGAGGCCATTAGGGTGGGCCTAATCCCATCTGACTGATGTCCTAATAAGAAGAGGAAATTCGGACTCATAAGGTGTCACAAGGACACATACATATAGAGGAAAAACCATGTGAAGACACAGTGAAAAGATGGCCATCAGCAAGCCAAGGAAGGAGGCCTCAGGAGAAGCCAGCCTGACACCTTGATTTGCACTTCTAGCCCCCAGAGCTGTGAGAAAATAAATTTCTAGTGCTTGAGCCACCGAGACTGTGGTATTGCTATGACAGAGCCAACAACCTGATAGTCATCACATGGATTCTTCTACATATTTTGTAGAATCAGAAGAGATTCATAGCAATTCGTTAATGGAGGGAATCCTGCAAATTTATATTATCCTTTTATCTTTTGTAAGAAGGAATAAATCAGGCTGCTTGAGGACGCTGCTGAACGCTTATGGTGAGACCTGTGTGTAGACCTCATTTAACACACAGGACCTGCTTTCCAAAGCTTGCTTCCTGTATACACAGAAACATTACCCCAACTCACTAAAGTCAGCAGCCTCTACTCACTATGTCTAACTAATATGATGGGCAAAGTCATAAATCTTTACACACATCTCTAAAACCTTTGGCTTTGGCTATATACAGCTGAAAGGTGAAATAGCACAAGCAATATATTATATGCAGATTCCAGTTGAGTATAATTACACTTCATCATATTCCCTACATCCTTAGGCCTCAGCCCTTCCTTTGAAAGAGAAAAAATTGGGGGCATCTGAGTGGCTCAGTCGGTCAAGTGCCTGACTTCAGCTCAGGTCATGATCTCACATTTGTGGGTTCAAGCCCCACGTCAGGCTCTGTGCTGATGGCTCAGAGACTAGAGCCTGCTTCAGATTCTGTGTCTCCCTCTCTCTCTGTACCCCCCCCCCACTCATGCTCTGTCTCTGTCTCTCAAAAAACAAAACATTAAAAAAAATTTTTTAAGAAAGAGAAAAAATTGGAAATGAACCACTATCTCCTTTATTGGTATTGAAAGGCAAATGGGATGTCCTAGACTTTGGCTCTATATAAATAATGGACTTCTAGCAAAGAGCAGAGGGAATTGAAGTGAGAATGTGCTTGGCTAGGAACTCTGAAACTTAATAGAGGTTTAAAATAAATTCATCATTAACAAGCTCTGAATAATTTGAAGAAATTATTCCGAAGAAATGAAAGAATAATATCCAGGAAAAATAGGTGGAAAGAAAAAGTAATAACACAGGGGAGAAGGGGCTTCATAATTAATTGAAAATAGTTGAGCAAATAATTATGCCTTGGGAGAACCAGCACCCTTTCAATTCCACATGATCAGTTTATAAATGAAATCTTGGAATACAACTTACATGGAAGCTGGGGAGTGTCTGTACAGTTGACCCTTGAACAACACAGTGGTGGTAGGGGCACTCACCCCCACTCTATATAGTCAAAAAAAACTATTTATAACTTTGATTCCTCAAAACTTAACTAATAGTAGCCTACTATTGACCAGAATCCTTATCAAAAACATAAAGTTGATTAAAAAAAACATATTTTGTATGTTGTATGTATTATATATTATATTTTTGCAATAAAGTAAGCTAGGGAGAAGAAAATGTTATAAAAATCACAAGGAAGAGAAAATACATTTATAGTATCGTATGGTAAAAAAAAATCCACATATAAGTGAACCCACATGGTTCAAATCTGTGTTGTTCAACAGTCGACTGTTCTTATTTTTACCTATTTTATCTCTCTCCCTTTCTTCTCGCCCATATTCCAAATACCATGCTTTCTTCCATCCGGTTTACAGATTTCCTAAAGAAAAGATAACTCTGACAAAGCAGAGCATTTTATTAAATATCTGCTTCACTTCTTAAGAAATTCACTTCTCAGGAGGTCAACAGTACGGGTGACTACTGATATGAATGAAAACTCCAATAAGATAGCAAAGGACACATTAAAAATAAATTACATAAAAGCATATAATGAGAGATTTTTATAATCAAGTAGATGAAACTGATTTTTATAAATTAAGTAGATGAAAATCATTAAGCACATGAAAGAAATGAATCATATAAGCTTTATATCATAAATATATGTGGAACTGTACAACTAAATGGCAGTGAATACACAATTTTCAAGCACACGCAATATTTACAAAAGCTAATCTCACAAAGGAAGTCTTGAGACACTTTAAAGAGTGAATACTTTCCCTGGCCTTACTGCAGCAAAGAACTTAAAGATTACTTTTGTTAAGACCAAAAAATTGTAAAACCAACAGTCAAACAACCTAAAAAAGGGAGAGAGAGAGAGAGAGAGAGAGAGAGAGAGAAGGGGAAGGAAGATCTTCCCAGAGAGATTTGATATAGCTTCTCTGAAGGAAATGAGAGAAGACCCCAGTGTTGTGAGATGCTTCATGATTGTGGATAGGAAGCCTTGGTATTGGAAAGATGTTGATTTTCTTCATATTTGGAACATGTACAATGGGCTGGGGTTTAGAATGCAGAGTATGCAAAGAACTTCTATTAACAACAACAAAAAAGATAACCTCATAGAAAAATAAGCAGAAAAGTTAGAAAATATGAATGGATAAGTCAAAAAAAGTGAAATGCAAATGGCCAATAAACATTTCAAAGAAAATCAATTTCATTAGTAGTGAGAAAATTTCAAATTACAACAATTAAAGTCTTGTTTTTATATCCTTTTACATCCTTCTAAACAACAACAGCAAAACATCTGACAATATCAAGTTTTGGAAAGGTTGTGAGGAAATAGATACATATATATTGTTGCAGTCCCTCTCACAGGCAATTCAGCAGGATCAGTTAAATCTGAATACATGTCTTCCTTTACCCAGCCATACAATACAATAGCAACAGTATTAGTAGTGATGGCTCACAGGCTTAGAGTGCCTACTTAGCAAAAACACTTTTCTTTTCTTTTTGTTTATTTATATATTTTGAGAAAGAGATTGAGCACCAGTGGCGAAGACAGAGAGAATCCCAAGCAGACTCCATGAGGTCAGTGCAGAGCCCGACACAGGACTCAGTCTCACCAACTATGAGATCATGATCTGAGCCGATATCAAGAGTCGGATGCTTAACCAACTGAGCCACCCAGGCGTCCCAATAAAGACACTATTCTAAATCCTTTTTGTACATAAGTTCATCTGATTCCAACAACAACTTGATAATGTAGGAACTATACATATTCTCATTTCATGGATGGGGAAACTGAGGTGCAGAGGGATAACTGCACAGCTGACAAGGTCATAGCTGACAAGTGTCGGAACCAGGACTTGGTTTTCTACTATTTGGCTCCCAAGCCCTTTCTTCTAATTATCTACACCATGTTGCCTCTCTAGAACACTACTCTGTACGCACAGTAATGTGCACCGAAATATTTTTCAGCAGTATTTAGAATGAGAAAAATCGGAAGCAAAATAAATGTCCACCAATATGGTATTAGTTAAATGAAATAGGTCAGAATAGTGTTTTTGCTTAAAGCTGAGTTAGTACATGTCACAAGATGGATCGATCTTTAAAAATCACAGCACAATAAAAACATGTTTCAGTATAACACCATTTATATGTAAAATTTGATAACATAATTTTCAATGGAATAATATGTATGTGAATCTATCAATAAATGAGTCAAAAAAGATTAAAGCCAAGTAGGATTAGAAGTAAAATTTAGGGGCGCCTGGGTGGCTCAGTCCGTTAAGTGTCTGACTTTGGCTCAGGTCATGATCTCATGGTCCATGAGTTCAGCCCTGTGTCGGGCTCTGTGCTGACAGCTTGGAGCTTGGAGTCTGCTTTAGATTCTATGTCCCTCTCTCACTCTGCCTCTCCCCCGTTCATGCTCTGTCTTTCTCACTCTCTCCAGAATAAACATTTAATAAAATAAAAAATATAAAAAAGAAGTAAAACTGAAAGCCAACATGATTTTATTTGCAATGTATAGATTTCTCCCTTTGGAAAAAAAAGAAGGAAAATTCATATATCACTGATGTAATTTGAAAACTATTAACATAGAAAGGTGAAAATCTGTGGTGCCTCGGTGGTTCAGTGGGTTAAGCATCTGACTGTTGATTTTGGATCAGGTCATGATCTCACAGCTGGTGAGAAGGAGCCCTGTGTCAGGCTCTGCACTGATAGCACAGAACCTGCTTATGATCCTCTCTCTCCCTCTCTCTGTCCCTCCCCTGCTCGTACATGTGTTTTCCCTTTCTCTCTCTCTCAAATAAATAAATTTTAAAAAGAAAAGGTGAAAATCAGTCATTCAAATGCTTATAATCATTTATTCTTTGTGGTTGATAGATAGGTGATAATTATATTCCCTTTACTTTATTCTATGATTTTTTTTGAGTTTCCAAATGTAAAAAAGAAATACAAACCAATAAGAATAAGGAGAAAGAGGAAGAAATAAAGTAAGAATGTAAGGGCAGGGCAGTGCAAAAACTGAAGAGGTTTCTGATGAGCTCATATTTTCAAAGCTCACATGTATCATTTAAGAGATGCATATGCTAGAGGAAAGAAAAGGAGAGTAACAAACTTTCTAGTGTTTGAAAAATTAATAGCAAGGGAAAACATGGAATGGTAATAAACACGTATGTAAAAACAAATTAGTCTGATTGCTTTATTTGCTTTTTAAGTTGTGTGTGTGTGTGTGTGTGTGTGTGTGTGTGTGTGTTCTACTTTGGAGAAAGAAGGTCAAAGAAGGAAAATAGTCTGTGTGTAGCATACAGTATAAGTTCACAGAAAATGGAAATAAGATAAAGCATTTGAAATCCAATGAAAGCTGTATAAGAAAACAAATATGGAAGGCATAACTAAGTGTTATATGCCAGGAGCAAAATTTACAAAGTTTTTTTTTAATTTTTTAAAATCGTTGTGTTTGAGAGAAAGAATGAGAGAAACAGAGTGTGCGCAGTGGAGGGACAGAAAGTGAGCGAGACACAGAATCCAAAGCAGGTTCCAGGCTCTGAGCTGTCAGCTCACATCAGAGCCTGATGCGGGGCTCGAACTCACAAACTGTGAGATCATGAGCTGAACCAAAGTGGGATGCTCAATCTACTGAGTCACCCAGGTGCTCCTACAAAGATCTTAACAGCTGGAAATTAACAAGATACTATTTATCAAGGAGAATTCATTCACTTTGTTATGTGGGTAAATGGGTAGGGGTGGGGCATATTTTTGTGCTCTATGGAAAATAGAAAGATAAATGAGTAGTCACTGCCAGGGATGTTCTTAAAATTATCCACTCGTATGGCACTAGCACCAAACAATCAGAATGGAAATAAACCATCAGTATGCTCATTCTTGCCATGATCCCCACCTTCATAAAACTGGTGATATAATAGGAAGAATAAGAAACACACGTTGATGCAAGCCTGGATGTGACGTATTAAATACTGTGAAGAGCTGGCAATGTGTGTGTGTGTGCGCGCGCGCGCACGCGTGCATGTGTACACACACGTGCATGTATCAGAGATACATAAGTGTGAGTATGGAGGAGAGAGCTTCAAACAACGGAGAAAATATCACAAGATGGAGATGGAGCAAAGGACATTCCAGAGAGCAAAGGCAGCCTAAAAAAACATGTGTGAAGGCAGGAAATCATGGGGCTTTCCTAGAGAATCCTGAATAAATAGTCCAAGGTCGCTAGAAAATAGGTACATGAAATATATACCTCAGGATTTTGCCTAGAGCAAAAGAAGTCTATACGAGTAAATGTGTTTGAATTGAATTCGTNGAAAATAGGTACATGAAATATATACCTCAGGATTTTGCCTAGAGCAAAAGAAGTCTATACGACGAGTAAATGTGTTTGAATTGAATTCGTTTTTTTTTAAAGTTTTTCAATGTTTTTATTTATTTCTAGGAGAGAGAGAGAGAGAGAGAGAGAGACAGCATGAGCAGGGGAGGGTCAGAGAGAGAGGGAGTCACAGACTGAAACAGGCTCCAGGCTCTGAGCTGGCAGTCAGCACAGAGCCCGACGCGGGGCTCGAACCCACGAACCGCGAGATCATGACCTAAGCGAAAGTCGGACGCTTAACCGACTAAGCCACCCAGGCGCCCCGTGAATTGAATTCTTTAGGTAAAGTGAGTTATTATAGGTTTCTTGAAAAAGAGAGCAACCTGATTGGAATGCTCACAGAGGTGAAAGTATTTCACCTTGAGCTATTCTCCTCATCTCTTCTTTTGCAGGAAGAAAAGTGGTTCCTAAAGATGTCTATGTCCTAGTCCCTGGAAACTGTAAATATGTTACCTTATGTGGAAAAGGGAATTTGCAGATGTGAATGAGGCTATAAACCTTCAGCTGAGGAGATGAGCCTGGATTAGCCATGTGAACCCAATGTAATCACAAGAGCCCTTTAACAGTGGAGCGTCTTTCCTAGCTGTGCTCAGGGAATGACATGACTTGAGATGGATCAGAGAAGTATGACTCCTGAAAGACTCCACTTTTGTTATGACCTTTGAAAAGAGAGGAAGCTGTGCTTTGAGCCAAGGAATGCAAGTGGCCTCTAGAGTTTAGAACAGCCCCCTGATGGCATGAAAATGGGGATCTCCGTCCTACAGCTGCAAGAAACCAGATTTTGCCAACAACTGCAATGAGCAAGAAACAAATTCTTCCCTCGAGCTTATGGAAAGGAATGTAGCCCTAGGCAAACTGAGTTTAGCCTGATGAAAACTATACTGGCCTTCTAATGTACAAAACTATATAACAAATTTGTGTATAAGCCATAACGTTTGCAGTAATTCATTACAGCAGCTCTAGGAAACTAATACACACCTCTTTTAGGTACACGGGTTCTCTTTCAGTTTTTCCAGTGAGTTAGGCACTCTCCAGCATTGGTATATTGGCATGAGCTCCTCCTATCTAAGTGGTCCTGACCCACCAAACACTATGTCTTTGCATTGAAGACTCCTTCAGCTGTCTGCTTTAAAATATCACTTTCTAAGAAAGACCTTCATCCAGTCTAAATTAATTTCCACCAGGTCTGTATTCCCTATGGAATCCCAAAGTCTTAAAGAGTATTTGGCTTATAGTAGACATTAGTAAATATTTGCTTAAGAAAGTAAGATTCAAAAGCAAAACAAAAAAGAAAGTAGAATTCATCAGTAATGGCACATTTCCAAATACTGATTTGATCACATAAGGTAATGTCCCCCAGATCTCTTCTTTGTAAAAGAACCCTTTGGCGTTTGTAATTAGTACCTAATCTCTATAGCAATAATTTGAGATCCTGTGAACATCTTCTCCCCAACGACCTTTGAATCGATTGTTTTGGAAGTCATTAATGATCCTTGCCTATATCTTTTATTATTGGATGCAAAATTATAATATTTTAATTCTGTCCTTTCTTCTATTTTTATTAACTGATATTCTTCTGTTAATAACAGTTTTTCTCTCCACTGCCTCCTCTTTTAGTATTATATTTTTATATATCCATTTATATTTATATATTTCNTCCTTTCTTCTATTTTTATTAACTGATATTCTTCTGTTAATAACAGTTTTTCTCTCCACTGCCTCCTTTTAGTATTATATTTTTATATATCCATTTATATTTATATATTTAACATATATGTAATTTCCCCCCTCAATGTGATATGATCTATTTTGCCCTTTTTCTTTCTGGTGCTTAGTTTGGCCCGAGCAGTCCCCTTCAAGACAGCTGCTGTGTCTTTTTCATAAGACTACCTTAGACTTGCCTCCTGACACAATTTTTTCTAAATATACTTTGCCATTTGTATGCCCCAGAATTAGACCTAGAATTAGGGAAGCTAAAAGGCAAAACAAACAAACAAACAAAAAACCCACAAAAAGACAATTTATTTATAAAAGGAAATTTACTACAAAAGCACTGCCCTTACAGTGAGTTTAATTAAAACAGATAGGTGAAACTCTTGCTCCCCAAAGTATGATAAAACTTAAAACTTCCCTTCAAATACTTCCTTGAAATCAGTGTAAATTGGTGCTGCTCAAATTTTACTGGGGACCAGAATCACCTGGAGGGCTTGTCAAAACAAGGTTTTCTGGGTTTTGGATCCAGTAGGGACTGGGGTGGGGCCTGATCATTTGCATTTCTAACAAATTCTCTGGTGGTGTCACTGCCGGTGGTCTGGGAACCTTTCTTTAAGAACCCTACAGAAGTTATCCCATTTGATTCTATTTTCCAGTCCCTGGTATGTATTTAGATCTTTCATATAGACCTCTCTGAATGGAATTCAGTGACATAAAGATTATTAAAACAGTCACCCCGATATAGCTAGTGCCATGTACTTGTCTAGATCATTACATTTGGGTGAGAAGGGAGCTGGAAGTGGTTTGGGGCGAGAAGCCCGGATGTGTTCATGTGTTGGCCATGAGGGGGCGTGCTGGTCAAGTTTGTGCTGGAGCCCTCAGAGAGGTGTGCACCACTTCTAGGACTGCAAATTGTTCTGTGTAGATCTAGGACTGTGTATTTCTAGGACTGTCACTTTTTCTTTTGTAGTGGATCTTTACTATCAGCAAAATAAATATGTTGTAAAAGCTTCCGTATTAAAAAAAATAAAACCCTCTCTGACCCCACTTCCTCTCCCATTTCTCCATTCCCCTTGATAGCTGATGGCAGGAATGATTTGACTGTTCCTGTTTCCTCTACCAGGAGTTCCCTCCCTTCCTCTATCTTCCCTCCCCCCCCCGCCCCACCTCTGCCTTGTCAAATCTATGCTTTGTTTTCAGTTCTCATTTTACTCAGTCTCCCAGCGGTGTCTGATGCAATTTGTACCCTCGTCTGTTTTTCCTTTACACTTGATCTGCTCCTGTCTCTTCTCCTTTGCAGGATCCTTCTGTCCCAGTGTTCCCAAACACCCCAGTTTCAGATCTGGAGTCTCTTCTCTATAGATATGAGCTCCTCGGCTTTAAATATCCTTACCATGTCACACCATAAATACTATTGGCTACTCCACTCTGCCCACACTCCACCTATTATTTAAAATCTGATATACCTAGCCTTTCTGTAGAATGCACCTTAATTCTTGACTAACCTTCTACAATCCATATTCTTGTATTGACATGATTGTAAAATCTTGTATTCCTCTCTCCTGACTTCTCTTTAAAATTCAATACCAGAATATTGTTTTACTTATGTCTCCTAATTTCCTTCCTTCACAAGTGGCCCTGTGACTGAATAATTTATCCACATGCCTAAACCCATTTTCTATAATTACTCCCAGTGCTTCTCATTGCTCATTTTATTCTCTGAATCTCATTGAGATGAACTGTATATAAAAGACAACATAATTGTGTAGGGAGTGGAGATAATTTTGAAATATGAAGCAAATGGCAATAAAAGGATCTTTCTGGCAATAAAAAATATCTCTGTGTGTATACATTTATGTATGTATACATAAATATATGTGTGCATATACATATATTTGAAAGTCAGAACCATCCGTGAACTCTACATTTAGAAAAATTTTTATCCTGAAATTTGGGAGCCTGTGTTTGATGATTTAAAATTCAATCCAATGTGCCTCTTTAAAAAGATGCATCTTTTTTTTTGCAGTAATATTTTTTTATTTTTATTTTTTACAAATAGTTTATTGTCAAATTAGTTTCCACATAACACCCAGCGTTCATCCCCACAAGCGCCCTCCTCCATGCCCCTCCCCCTCCCCCCCACATCCATCAGTCCTCAGTTTTTGTCAGCGTTCAAGAGTCTCTCATGGTTTGCCTCTCTCCCTTTCCCCCACCATTTCCCCCCTTCTTCTCCCCCTTGTTCCTCCGTCAAGTTCCTCCTAATCCTCCTATACGTGCAAACATATGATATTTGTCCTTCTCTGCCTGACTTATTTCGCTCAGCATAACACCCTCAAGGTCCATCCATGTTGCTACACATGGCCAGATTTCATTGTTTCTCATTGCCATGTAGTATTCCATGGTATAGATAAACCACATCTTCTTGATCCATTCGTCCGTTGATGGACACTTAGGCTAAAAGATGCATCTTTTTACATAAAACAGAGATTGTATATGCATGTATGACTGATGGAGGAATATCAGTATTTGAATGCTCACCAATGTGAGAGCTATTTCAGATCATACTCACCTACAGTTCCATTGAGGCTCTAGATACATTTTCGAAATCTAATCCAGGTTTGTAGCATTGACCCACAAACTGGTCTACGGCAAAAATCTACATTTGATTTCATTACCAGCTTCAGAATTTCCTATGTGAAACCAGAAATATTTACCAAATATCCTTTGGTCAGTATGCAGCAAACAAGGGTCCCACTGTTTTCGTTTCTTACCTTAGATGCTAGGACCAATCCCTGTCTCCGAGAAAGAAGGCAAGTGGTAAGGTGAAGTAGGTACCAGATGTATGGCCAGGTGGCTTCCAAGAACAGACAAGGAAAAGGCAGTGGGGTAAAGGAAGAAGAACCCAGGATTTCACAATAGGGGAGGCCCAGATTTCAATCTCATCTCCATCACTTACCACTTGGGTTATTTTGAAGATTTTATTTAACTTCAAACTTCACCTGAAAAATAGGAAAAAGCAAGATTTATCTCATATGGTGTGTCAAACGGGATGAGAAATTATATAGAAGTACTTTGTAAAGGGTTCCATCTGTGTTTGTATCTATATCAAGCCATCCACCATCCACCCAGCCTTCTAGAAACACCCCCTTCTACCCACTTCTGATAGCACACAGAGTGAACTCTTAAGTTTTGTGCACAATGAGTACATATACTGTAAATATAAAGGTAAATCAACAGATAAGCAAAAACCTACTTAAGTAGTATAGCTGCTCTAATCCTTTACAACACTTCCCATGTATGTGTTATCATTGCATTTTCTAAATGATCCTGTAGGGTTACAAACAAGGAAACTGAGGCTCAGAGGACTCAACTTACTGATTAATGTCCACACCTTGTGGAAGAGCCAGAAACTCCCGAACTGATCCTCCGTCAGTGCTTTGTGATGGTACTTTTCCTGAATTGCCTGGATTTCACCTAGTATTCAGGTTTTCAAAATTTTTCCTTCTTCCTACTCTATATTCAGAAAGACCGTATCAAATATTCCAGCCCAAAATAGGACTTTCCAGGGCAGCATACTGACAGCGAGACAAGATAACATGATTCTAATCAATTTATTTATAAAAAATATAAAATAGACTCATAGCCAATGTGTAAAAGGAATAAATCATTCTGCCAACACATTTAATTTTAGGTGGAAAATATTTGCTTTGCATCAAATAACTACTACATTAAAATAATAATTTGTCAAAAAAAGGGGGGGCAGCCGTCAAACAGAAATAATCCATTGCCTCTCATTAACATAACTTTGTTTTACTGGAAGTGCGCTGAAATTTGCTATTTGTTAATTCATGTTTATCTGAGATTGTAGTTAGTTTAGCAAGCATTTTAAATCACTGTTTTTAAATACTTCACATAGATCTTATATATTGCCAGTCTCCTACACTATGACTACCAAATCCAGTTAGACTTCCTTTTATATGTAAAATCTCATGGCTGGAACTATCATTTTCTACCTGGCAGAAATTAGCCCTCTTAGGGCTGATGGGGGTGGAGGAGAGGGGAAGGGGGGTGATGGGCAGGCAGGAGGGCACTTGTGGGGATGAGCACTGGGTGTTATATGAAAACCAACTTGACAATAAACTATTAAAAAAAAGAAAATAGCCCTCTTAAAGGGTCATCTTACTCACTGATTTCCATAAATTTCTGCCTTGAAAGTTCCTCATTTTCCCACTGCTCTGGTTTCTCCTCTTTCTGCCAAGCCACCTCCTCTGGGGAAGATGACCTCTGTATTCTGCACTCACTGTGGGTCCATCTGCCTTCCCTCTATCACCAGAGAGAATTTCAGTTCCCCAGGATCCCATGTACAAGTGAGACTAAACCTCAGTGTTGAGTTTCCTGAAAGCTCAGAGACCAGAGACACACAANAGGAGGCTTTGGGCATTTCCATAGCTCGGCCCAGCCGCCTCCTATGTAGGCAAGCAGAGAGTCTTGTTCCGTATGCTCAGCTTATTTCCTGTTCTAGGGTGACTGACACTGGGAATATCCGTTCCCTACAAGGGAAAATATCCCAAGCCTCATGTCTAATGTGAAGTGTCACGGCCCACAGCACTCATTGAACCTTAAATAGAAGGGACACCAATGTCCATGTTGGTGGTGCTGTGCCAACTCAGTCCCATCCCCTTCCCCAGTGTTTCTGCAGCAAAAAATAAAGAGAAGATAAGAATTTTCTACGTGTCTACTAAGGTAGAGTCTCAGATCCTGGGAGAGAATACTTGCACAAAACTCAGTTATATCTTACAAGAAAACCCAGTGCATTTCAGGCTCAGTCAATTTCTGTTTCTATATGGGCTCATTTTTACTATTAAATCAACCTCAATACAAAAAGAATATTGAATGCCAGCATCTACTATAAGGTTAATTCCTAAGAAGAGTGGGGTAGATTCTTCTTTATGTCTGCATAATAAGGGATTAACAATGAAAGATTCTCCAAGGATGAATTCCAGTATCCACTCTGGAATATCTAAATATCCTGTACTCTCTTAAAGGGCAGTCTTCTGTCTTCAAATCCCTTAGGATGTAAGTTGCATTTGGGTAGACATATTACTTCAGTCATAGTTCCAATGCTGCAATTGTATATGGTTTGCCTGATTTATTAAATAGCTATTTAAAATCCAATGGAAGCCCTTTTATTCTATCAAGAAAAAAAATTAACATAAGGCCACATGGGTCAGCTTCTTATTTTTTAAAATAATGTTACCTTTTTCAATGTCTATTTATTTATTCGTGTATGTGTATGTGTGTGTGTGTGTGTGTGTGTGTGTGTGTGTGTGTGTGAGAGAGAGAGAGAGAGAGAGAGAGAGAGAATCCCAAGCAGGCTCCACACTGTCAGTGCAGAGCCAGATGTGGGGCTCAAACTCACGAACCACGATATTATGGCCTGAGCCAACATCAAGAGTTGGACGCTTAACAGACTGAACCACCAAGGCACCTTGAATCATCTTTCTAAACAGAAATATCAACTGTTCTTTTCATAGGTTAAAGAAAGAAAGGAGAACACATAACTTTATCAGATAACAAAACAGACCCAGGTCTATACTGTGGTCAAAGAAAAGGAGGCAATGAGAAATAAAAGTGAAAATACGAAGAGACGGAAAGGTAAAAGGTAGCGATATTATTAAATAAAGACTGAAGGCACAGAAGACAGAAGAAAGTAAGACACATCCACAACCGCACATATCCACATTAGAACAAATCACATGTCCAAGATTCTCCCACAGGAGTAAAATCACATGGGGAAGAGGACACAATGAGACCAAGCAAAACACACAGGAGATCACGGATAACATGATGGGGATCTAGAACATTGTCTAGAACATGCCCACTAAAAACTTTAGGGTTATTGTTTTTTGAGACTATAGCCACAAATAAAAACAATAAGCTGTATGAATTTATTTTAAAAAACCTTTAATGTTTATTTATTTTTGAGAGAGAAACGGCACAAGTAGGGAAGGGGCAGACAGAGACACAACACACACACACACACACACACACAGAATCCAAAACAGGCTCCAGGCTCTGAGCTATCATCCCAGAGCCTGAAGAGTCAATTAGATCATGACGTGAGCCAAAGTCGGACATTTAACCGACTGAGCCACCCAGGCATCCCAGCTGTATGAATTTAAATGACAATTGATATTATTCCACATCACCTAACCAGTACCCAGTCTACTTTTTAAAAAAATTCTTTAAAACCAAAATTATATTTCTAAATCCATATTTTAGGCCTTTATCTGCCTCAGTAAAAGTTGGTAAGATTTTACAATATCCTACAAAGGAAATTACTCTTTTCTCCAGAGAGATAATCTACTTATTTTGGGAAGCCAAATTAGGTATTCTACAGCCACTTTAACATTTTTAGCACAGAGCCCTATAGCTGAACATTTTCTAAACTTCAACTTTCTCTCTCTAAGTAGTTCTGCACTTAAACCATTCAAACAAAACAGGCATTAGAATCCAACAAAGCCAGATATGATATCTGGCTCTGTCACTTCCTAGGAAGGGAAATTTAGCACATATATTTAACCTAAGATTAGTTTTTTGTTTTGGTTTGGTTTTCCTCTTATTGGGTAAACAGGAATGATGTAAAGATTAAATGAGACAATGCATATAAAATATCTAGTTTAGCAATGACAGATGTTTTTATTAAGGTCCTGTGTCCTCTGCTGCCCACATTATATGCCATTTAGTACACAAGACCCTTTACATAGCACATTCTCATTGAATGCTAAACAAAGGACTCCTCATTCTGTTATAGTAATAGTAACTGACACTTGTGTTGCTCCTCTGCGCACCAAACTCTGGTCTATGTGCTTGCCATACATAGCTCACTTAATTCTCATAGCTCACTCTGAGGCAGGTATCATTGTGACCCCTGTTCTATAGATTACGAAACTGGATGAGAGATGTTAAACCAAGACCCCGTATGGCAGCCAGCGAGTAGGAGAGCTGGAATTCTAACTCAGCTATTTGGGTTCAGAAGCTGTGCTCTGACACTGAAAGGAAAATGCACAAAATCTAGTCCGAAGAGTATACCATCTGCTGCTGACCTTAGAGCATTTTTGAAAAATAAAACCAGGAAAATTATAGAATTTATTTTCCAAATCTTTGCCTCAATTCAATACAAAGGATATTATTTGGCTTCTGTATGTGAGGACATGTCTGAAGAAATAGAGTTTTAATTATCAGAAGCCTGATATTTCACAGGGCTTACCTTCACCCTTCTGAGTGATTGGAAAAATGTAGGAGGTTCTCTTGTGGGATAATATTATATAACCCAAAGAGTTCTTACAGTCTTCTAAGCCTATGATTTGGAGCAAAGATACACATGAAAGTAACCCTGGAAGTTAAACAAGGCTGTAGCAAATGACCACCAGAAATCATTCTCATCCTCATTCCTTCATCTGCACACATTTTCACATATTTCTCATTTATTCATTCAACAAATATGTATTTACTGCCTACGTGAGCACTGCTGTCATGCGCGTACAAGAGGTCTCTGCTCTGATGTAACTTACAGTCTAAATGGAAAAGACAGACAATAATGAAAGATCTGTTGCTAGGGTCTATGCTGAAGTTTCTATCTTTTCTTAAGTGTTTGATTATTTTTGAGAGAGAACGAGTTGGGGAGGGGCAGAAAGAAAGGGAGACAGAGAATCCCAAGCAGGCTCCATGCTGGCAACACAGAGCCCGACATGGGACTTGAACTCACAAACCATAATATCACATGACCTGACCTGAAATCAGGAGTAGACACTTAGCCAACGGAGCCACCCAAGCACCCCTCTATCTTTTTTTTTAAATACTATGTATTTATTCCCCAATCCCACCTCCTCTCTCATGGACCACAAATGTTGGTTTTCTTCCTCCAAGCCATAACAAAGCAGAGACCAAGATTGGAAGAAATCTCTGACCTAGCAGCTGGATGAAGATCCTTAGATGCTCTTCCCAGAAACCAGATAAGTCTGAGCCTGGGGTATAGAGAATGAACATGCTCAGTGGCTACTCAAATGAGAGAGGGCAGAGAGAACCTTGCAATGGAAGGGGAAGGGAAAGCTTTGGTTATGAGATCCACATAGCATGGAAAAACAATCAGAGAGGATATGTTAAGTCCTTGTAAAGCCCTCATGTATGTACAACCCTATATGTGTGGTACATAGTAGGTATGCAATAATCATTAGTTAGTATAAGTCTTATTCTCTTTATTATTTTACTATTTTTATTATGACCAACACCTTTAGTCTCAGGAGTCCTGTGCAAGAAACCATTCTCCATGAGTGACCTTTGACTGCTGACTACATGCCCCTTGACCTGTCCCAGTTGTCTCACTCTTCCTGTCTTGCTCACTACCCGCCTGGGTGCTCGTTCCTCCAACCTTCTAAGATAGCCTGCTGAGTCCTAGCCAAGTGCAGTTTATCTCCTCTCTTGCATTCAGTAAGGCCCTCACTGATCTCCTCTGTCCTATCAATAGGGTCTGGATCTTTTCCCATTATATGGATGATCTATGCTCATTTCTATACAAAAGCACATAGTGTATCATTAGTCAGCAATAAGAAGGCCCTATTTTAATATTGTGTCTACCTGAATTTAAATCTACTTGTATCAGCTCAACTTAGAGTCAGCACAAAACCCACCACAAGGGTAAGGACTGCTTGACCTAAAGGTCTGAACTGTATAGGTAAAACCCAAATTAAGAAGTGGCACTCTAGTGTAGCATTTACCCTTTGTGGCCGTGCTTAGGGCTCTTAGCTGGGTAGTGCAGGAGATCACCCTACAAAGCCCAGGAGAAAATGACCTCATACTTTTGATTATTATCTAATGAGGTATTTTGGGCTAAATTGTGTCCTCCACTCCCAACCCATATGTTGAAGCCCTAACTCCTGGGATCTCAGGATGTGACTGTACTTATAGAACCTATAAAATGATGATTAAGTTAAGGCCATTAGAGTAGGCTCTCATCCAACCTGACTGGCATTCTTAGAAAAAGACAAAACTTGAATGCACAAAGACACGCCAGAGTTGTGCCTGCACAGGGAAAAGGCTGTGTGAGGACACAGCAAGGAGACAGCCATCTGCAAGACAAGAAGAGAGACGTCAGAAGAAATCAAACTCAATGACACTTTGATTTTGTACTCCCAGCCCCTAGAATTGTGAGAAAATCAAGGGTTTTTTTTGTTTAAGTCACACTGTTGGTGGTATTTTGTTATAGCAGCCCTAGCAAACTAATACAGTGTGTTGGGCAGTGAGTCTGACAAGTGTTAACAGGTCCTATTGTTATGAAATTGATGTATAGAAATTTCTGAAAAACTTATTCAGAAAGGAAACATGATAGAGTAAAACTAAAGTAAATTTTGGCAGACCAGCTCTCAAATGATGGGTCTTCCAATATTCAATTTTGGGATAGAGGATAATTTATTTAGCTCTCATAAACTTCACTTCCCACATCTTAAATGGGCATCAGACTTCACAAGGAGGTGGTAAGGATTAAGTAAGATATGAAAGTGCCAAGAACATTGTTCTACATTTATTAGGTACTCAATCAATGATGTATTCTGTCTTTTCCTAAGGGAGAAGCAGCTTAGATATAGTTGGATGCCAGCTACACAGTGTCTACGCCATGGTTCACATTATCCACATGGATTTTGTGGATGTAACTAACTATACATTTGACATTAACTCATTGTATTCCACTTCAACAGCTTGATAGCCACTGGAGTGAAAAAAGTCTTTTTTTCACTTATAAAAGGCTTATAAAAGACAAAATGGTCAAAGTTGGGAAAACATGTAATGTATCAAAAATGGTTCTGGTTTTCCTGAGTCACTGAAGGGACAGATACATATCTCTTTTTATTTGTGCTAGGAATTCTTCCAAATCACATTAGCACTCAATCTCAACTGCTCTAAAGCTAATGCATATCCCTGATGCATTGTTTTTTTTTTTAGTCAATCATACAGCCCTTAACCATGAGCCAATCAATTGGCTCATCCTTATTTAACTTCTATGATGGCCTACAGTGGGCAATATGTATATGCCAACCAATTACTGTGATCACTACTTAAAATACAAATTCCTTTTTCTTCCAATTTATGGAGAAATTGAGAAAAATATTTAAAGTGCAATGGCTCTTTGGATTTAAACTTAGTGTACTTTGGGTTTGGAGAAAGTACCTGTCAGGAAGTCATTACTGTGCTGAGGCTTGACTCACACATCTATTTCTGTACTAATCTCCCATCAAGGAACAAAATAATCTTATCTTTACAGTGCCAATCAGCCTACCCCCCCAAATCCATTAGTCAGGTATCATTTTCCACTTATATCTTTATATGGGATTTCCTGTCACCACCACATGATAGAACCCCAAATTACTGTCTAGAAGTACATGTCTATATATCATTGCCTTACATCACTTTGATCATTGGTGAAAAACCGATCTTCAAGAAAAAAAGAACTTAAAAAAAAAAGAAAAAAAGAACTTAACCACAAACATATGAATAAATGAAAACTATTTCAGTTACATATTAAAGAATGTGTATTTTTATAAGTTTTCTGTCTCATTTTCTCAGTTTATCACAAGCCTAGAAAAAGCTTAATAAGAACTAATTAAATAAACTAATGGATGGCAATAAATATAAGAAATATTCCTTGTTCTTCCAGGTTCTAAATCATTGAAATAATGATTATTGCAACATCTGAAATTTTGCATGTATAAATGGCTCTGGACTTAAGAAATCTTCTCTGAGTCCTTAATTGAACTTGTCAGGAAAGTGGTACATTGCAAGGGCAAACAAAGCACTCAAACTGGAGCTTCATCAAGATTGGCCCTCCCATCTAGGATGCTGATCGGAAGTAAAAATACACTATAACAAGAACACTTGTTTAAGAGATGATCACCAGCGTGTTCACTGACCCAGGGACTGAAATATATAGTATCCTGGAAGGACAAAATAGACTTATAATTGAAAGACACTAAGACTAGCTAATTAAATTATTCTTTCAAAAGTGCAAAGAACCAATTACTCACCTAACATCAGAGTAGGGTGACTTTCCTTTCCCTTATGTGTACACTTGACAAAAGAAGACTGACACGTAAAGCAAACGAAGTTTGGATAAGCTAGGGAAAGAGGACCTAACCTTAGAGAATTGGGAAAACATCCCCCGACCCTGAGCTCTTGCTCATTGTATCTTCATTGTGAACACTAGTAGTGTTTATCCACACTTCCAATACCTACCTCAAGGAGTAAAGCTCATAAATGATGCTGTGCATTAGTACATAGGATACAAGCATACCTGCACAGTAAGATAGACAATCCCATTCATAGGCAGGGATAATATCTTTATGAATGTAAAACCATTCATTTTCATTCTTCTTATAAATTTTTGTCCATTTGAAGCTTAAATCTCTAAAGTTTATGTCCTCAGAGCAAGAGAAAGTTGGGGAAGAGACAGAGACAGAGAATGTATTCCTTTACAACCTTCTTTAGCATATCAAGGTCCAAGACTCAGCTCAAAAAATTTGTCCAGCCCAGAGTGTAGAGAAAGATATTCCTCTTACCTCTAGGACATAAAACTTGCTTTTCAATCATAAAAAAGAAACAGGACTTGGAATGAGAGAGCAAGACTACCTTTTTTTCTATTCCTGAATGACTGAGGAAAGTGAGAAAAAGAAGATTAGATGAGAAAAGATAAAAATACAATAAAATAAGACAAGGAAATGGCTAGATGCTGTCCTTGGAAGGGAGAGAAAACTGAGGGCATTGGGGCCTCCTGGCCTGGCTCCAGCTATGGGATTTAAGAATGAGTCTGTCAACTAGGAGCAAACCACATGAAAGTAAACCAAGTGGTACAGTGTAGGTTGACACCAGAAAAGGATGCCCTGATAGTTGGCTTTTCTTTTTTTTTAATGTCTTTATTTTATTTTGAGAGACAGAGACAGAGAGTGAGCAGGGGAGGGGCAGAGAGAGAGGGAGATACAGAATCTGAAGCAGGCTCCAGGCTCTCAGCACAGAGCCCAACGGGGGGCTTGAACCCACAGGCTGTGAAATCATGACCTGAGCTGAAGTCGGACGTTTAACCAACTGAGCCACCCAGGCTCCCCGATATTTGGCTTTTCTACCCAACTCATGGTTTGTATGTGGCAAGAACAGGATGCAGAAATTCCTGTAGCCCCAGAGTGGAAGCAATGGCAGTAGAGTTGGGAGCTATAGCCTGTCATAAAGTCCACCATTGTGAAGATATAGCAAAATGAGGGGAAATCTATAGCACTAATGAGGGCTACAGTGAGGGATCGGTAAGGAAAGGTCTAAGAGAGAGACCCAATACTGAGTTACAACAGCCACAGACATCAACTGCAGATGTGAGCAGGACCAGCCCTTGCTAGGTAGACAGATGACATTGTACCAGAGACCCAAGATGCCAGAGGCCACTGCTCCCAAGGACTCATACTCTTTCCCTCTACCACAAGGTTGCAGTGCCATGCACACTCACATTTACCCAAGCAAAACTTGGAAAGAAGCCAGAAGCTGGTGAAGGAAACAGAGAAAATGAAATTTTGAATCTATTTTTTTTTTTAGTGAAACTGAGCATATCTTAACCTAACCGTTTAAGTTATTTAAAGATATATGACTATATAAATCTATTCAGGCTGCCATAAGCACCACATATTAGGTGACTTACACAACAGAAATTAATTTCTCACAGTTCCAGAGGCTGGGAAGTCCAAGATCAAGGTGCTGGCTTATTTGGTTCCTGATGAGAGGTCTCCTCCTGGCTTTTAGACATTGTCACTAGGTGCTCACTGGCATAGAGAGAGAGCTCTGGTACCTCTTCAGCTTCTCATAAAGTCACCAGCGCTACTGAACTCAGGGTCCTACTCTTAGGACCTTATTTAACCTTTATCACCTCTTTCTAGGTTTTATCTCTAAATATAGTCACTCTGGGTGTTAGGGCTTCAACATATGATTTTTGGGGGATGCAATTCAGTCCATATCAAGGACTAAATGTTTATTTTCTTCCTTTTATCCAGTGGACTGAAGTTTGTGAGGAAGCAAAATTAATTACAGATAAAATGAAGAAGCCACATATTCTCTGTATACATCAAGGTAGTAACAACCAAGTTGCGAATAACTGTGCCTGTCTCTTTGTGAGTATCCACAAACACATAAACACAAACATAATAATGAAGTGACTGGCTATTCCTTTAAGATAGAATAGGCCCTGGGTCACTAGTGGCTGGGGACGGCCTTAGACCAACCAATTGGAAAGAGTGCACTGGGCTCACTGAAGTTCAATTTCTGAATCCGTCTATGCTTTCCAAATGTCAGCCCTGCCCTTCCCATGCTCCCTGTGTGTGCATTATATATATCTCTCAATAGATTCAACTGACTGGAGTTTTACCAAATGTGTTGTTCCTTTACAGAAGTATGTTTGTATAAATGACTTAAGCATTTTCCAAGTTCAAGGTTAAAAAGAAAACCTGATATTACTGTACAACATGATGTAACAACAGGCAAAAAAAAAAATTAGATCCCTCTGGTTTAACTAACTCTACATGGCCCACAACCCCATTCTCCCTCTCATGTTCCCTTTTAAAGAAATCCTAACTTTCCTCAAACATTTTGGCAAACCTGGCGTATAAATAAATCATTACTCTCTGTAATAGGAATAAATATCACTAAAGGCATTATCATCATATCATCAAGTTTTGTTTCCTCCTCATGACATTGTGGGAAGGTGGAAAGGATGGCTTATGAGTATTATGAGAAATCAGGAGTCAGAAACCAAACTTATCGTCATCCCTACAGATGGAAAGTTTTGACTTTCTGTTAAAAATACATTCTCTCTAGATTATCTGCTGCATTGGTGGGAATGCATTTGAAAGTGTCGTCCTCTGAAGTTTAGTAATATTTAGAGGGTTTTTTTTCCTTCAAAATCATCCCAGGCATCATTATGCATTTCTCAACAAAGATCCCTAAGTCCTTCCAGGAGGCTCCATGTCAAGGACAGCTACCATATGTTTGCACTTATAGGAGGATTAGGAGGAACTTAATGGAGGACCATGAGGGAAAAGAAGGGAGGGGATAATGGGGGAGAGGGAGGGAGGCAAACCATGAGAGACTCTTTTTTTTTTTTTTTCTGAGAGAGAGAGAGAGACAAGGGTGAGCAGGGGAAGGTCAGAGAGAGACGGAGACACAGAATCCAAAACAGGCTCCAGGCTCTGAGCTGGCAGTCAGCACAGAGCCCAACGTGGGGCTCGAACCCACAAACCGTGAGATCATGACCTGAGCCGAAGTTTGTCGCTTAACCGACTGAGCCATCCAGGTGCCCCAAACCATGAGAGACTCTTGAATGCTGAGAACAAACTGAGGACTGATGGGAGTGGGGGGGAGGTGAAGGGGGGTGATGGGCATGGAGGAGGGCACTTGTGAGGATGATCACTGGGTGTTGTATGGAAACAAACTTGACAATAAACTATTAAAAAAAAAGGGAGCTCCATGTCATATGGAAAGATGTATTGTAGTGAGAGATGTGTGTTCAAAGTCATCTATTACTTGTAAGCCACTTTGCTAAGCCTCCTCAATTGTGAAATGTCCCATCCACCTAAACAGTCATCTCTAAGGCTCTAGAGAAAACTGAGAACTTGGACATAAAAGTATCCAGACACTAAACAGGGTATCTTCTTTATAGTAGACTTTAAAGAGATTTTTTTAAATAAAAAATATATGAGTATGTTTAATCTTTTCTCCATCCCTACATCAACAACCTTCAAAAAGATCATTCATTTTAGTTTCACCTGCATTTATACATCAAAAGATAAGTCATTCAGAAGACATGAAAATGTTAATAAACAGGGCTAGCTTGGAAGTAAGAGAGGAAAATAAATCATCAGTTCAGATGCAAAGACACTTTTAGCATACTCTCCTTGTCCCTGACATGGTCTCAAGTATTCTAAGAAACTTGACTGATGTTAACAGTCGTACGTAGTTGTGTTCTATTTGGCTCACTCAAATTGCCATTTTGGTAGATTGATTGCTCAACAGCTGCTCATCTAATCCAGAAACAAGCCAAAACTCAATGAGGAGCCATTTCTTCACTTTTTTTCATTCCTATCTTACTGACAATTGAATTACATTTTCAAAATATTTCATATGCATAAAAGTTTAGAATATTCAGTAAAGCCAGCTGCAGAAGACTGAAAGTCAGCTGAAGGCCATATCATGGCATAAAAGATTTGTATTGCTTGGAATGGTCACCTATGGCAACAGCATTTTTTAAAAAATTTTTTTATGTTTATTTATTCTTGAGACAGAGAGAAACAGAGCATAAGCAGGGGAGAGGCAGAGAGAGAGGGAGACACAGAATAAGAAGCAGGCTCCAGGCTCTGAGGTGGCTGTCAGCACAGAGCCCGACGCAGGGCTCCAACCCAGAAACTGTGAGATCATGACCTGAGCCGAAGTCGGACACTCAACCAACTGAGCCACCCAGGCACCCCGGCAACAGCATTTTTTAACTGATTTGTTCCTCATTGTTCCTTCTGTACGTAAAGGTGACATTCTGAGTAAAGCTGCTGAATTTCTCTTACGATTAGTGCCACCCGGAAATACTACCACTCTACTGATTTAGACAGGCTTCAAGTGACTACCTTTCCATTGGAATCGTGGATATACTAGCCTAGATGAAAATAGAATCTTGCCTCCTTGATTTCCAACTCAATTCTGAGAAAGATCATAGTAAGAGAGTAAGCCGGGCAGGATTTCCAATTCTGGAGTCCCTAGGATAGGAAATATTACATGCATGACAGCAGTGCCCAACTCCAGGGGGCACCAACATATTCTTAAATCCATTTATTCCTATATTCATGTGCTGTTCTTGTAGTGGTTCTCCAATTGTGCATTTTTGTAGGAAGAGGGTCCATAGCTTCCATCGGACTTCTAAAACTGTCCCTGACCCTCTAACTTAAGGACATTCATCAGGTTTCAATAAATACAATAGAAAGCATTTTGTCTTTATAGCTGATTTCTAGTTCTTCACCATCATGCAAAAGAGCCAATCCTGCAAAGTGGCTTCCTCACAGTTATATGAAAAGCTTTGATTTCTAGTTAATTGATGATTTCTCAGAAGCAAATTATCCATGTGCTTTGTTTGTCAGTCTTCTCTGCCTATTACATTTCTATCTTCACTAATTGATTATAAGCTTGTCCACCAGAGGGTATACAGAGGCCAATGAGGTGAATTTATAACATTTATTCTTCTAAAAAGTTGCATGAAGAAGATATATCAGTGTAAGTTTCAAAAGGAAACTTTTATTATTTGACATCTTCAATTCCTTTTGTTATTCACATCTCCTTTAGCACTGATACTTGGAAGTCAACTTTGCCTAAAAGACAGAAATTTATTACCCCACACAAGGCAAGTGCTCTTTCTCCTCTTTATCCAACAATGTGATATTTCAAACACTTTTTGGAAAAGAAATCACTAGCTACAAGATGTCCGGAAGTGGTCAATGAGTGACATTCTGTGAAATAAAGTACTAAAACAAATAGGTTGTGTGTGTGTGTGTGTGTGTGTGTGTGTGCGTGCGTGTGCGTGCATGCGTGCGTGTCTGTGTGTGTTTGGAGTAGGGAATCCAAAGACATCAAACATTCAGCCTAGAGAGATCAAGAGACCAAGTTATTCTATAGTAACGCTCTTCCTGATTAGTGCGGATACTTCCCTGTATTCTGATACAAGAGAAATAGAGAACTTGCTCACTCATACCAAATAAATGCAGCCTGGCACCTGCATGCAGGCCCAGCTTCTGCCACAGCAATTTGAAAGAGAATCTTGCTGCTCAGGCAGAAAGAGTTCAATCACCTGGCGGAGATCATGAAAGAGCTTTATGCTTTTAATCAGATATTGACTGATTACTGTAATCTCTTGTAGCAATCGCTGTGGGCATGAGAAATGGGGGGAAAATGGAAGAGATTTTCAAGAGAATATGAAGCAAATAAGTGAGACGTAGAAATGCGGCAAAACAATAGAAACTGATACTTTAAAAGCTTGATTTCACTTTCGCAGCATGTAGTAAAGTCCACTCTTACTGATTGTTGGGTACCGGACAGAATATGAGCCTTCGTGGATAGTTCTCCAGGGTTAACAACTGCCCTTGGCTGCTAAGTTTCCTGCCAGCTATCCCAACCAGGAGGTATTATTAGTGGCTCAAGGAGTAAAATTTTAGAACCAGGGACTATTTTATTTTATACTCTGGATTGTGTTTAGTTGTCACATAATTGTGTTGCTGGACTATAGATGAAATCTGCATTTCTTACTTTGTAAAACATGTAGCACAATGTGTATGGACTTGGAATGGCAGTTCTGAAAGACGAAAAAGACCAGGAATTATGAGTTTTTGCTAGCTGGAAAGGCTGCTCTGCATGTCTCTGAGAACAAGTAAACCAGCATGGCTTTGTTCATAATAAAGAAACGATTCCATTTTGCAAGCATTTATAGAACTTCCACTCTCTGTAAAGCACAGTGTCAGGTGCTAGAAGACATGGTAGATGCATTTACTGTTCTTGGTATGTTCTCAGTACTATAAGCTGAGAAAGAAGAAAACATTTTTTAAAATATGTAAATAGAGAGACAGGGAATTTAGTTCTAAGAGATTAATTCAATAAATACAAACAGAAAAAAGTAGATCTGTTAAGGAATTTTGAATTTAAATAAAAATAGAATGTAGCAGGGCTACTTCAAAGGAAAAGACAATTGGTGAGCTGGAATTTGTAGCCCTACAGGAATGTTATACCAGCTATAGGGGTGTAAACAAGAAGCCTCTATTTATAAAACACTTAAATTAAAATCGTAACTACAGTCCAGAGTATGTCTCTGATAGCTCAGTGTGCCCAAGGATATAGGTTAATGTAGGGTGGAAATTTTGTATGTGTCATCCCCTAACATCTAAATGGACTAAAGAATTATATTTTTAGGCCTACTGGAGATGGCTTTCCCAAGGGTGCATGCTTACTACAACTCTGAAATATTTCAGACTCCATCATAAGATGTTAGCATTACTCTCAAGTTTTAGTTCTCTTTCCTTTCATTGTTAAAAGATATTTTATTCTGTCTCTAGAATGCCTTTAGTGTGCTTCAGAGGAAAAAAAAACGTGTTGTAGTGTTGCTTAAAAAAATAGAAGTTAGTCTGAGAATCACTAAATTTAAATTTCAGATGCACATATACAATTCTACATTCTTTCCTATAAATATTTTAGAATCTGGATGACATCCCAAGATACTTAACAGACTGTCCCCATGGAGTTATAAAAATGGAGCCAATCTAGTAATAGAAGATATAGTCCATCTCATGTGACTTGAGGCTCTAGCCTGTCCCAAATATCTCGCCATTGGTCTCACATGCAGGTTACCATTAGAGTCACTCATTCTCTTAGGGAAATCTCATAAAATAGCACACAAATGTTTTGATAAGAAGTAGGACTGGGTAGTGATGTCAGCAAGATGGCAGAATAGAAAGTACCAGAAGTCCTAGCCAGGGCAATTAGGTAAGAAAAAAATAAAAAAACATCCAAATTGGACAGGAAAAAATAAAATGATTCTGTTCATAGATGAAATAACTTTTTAAAACTTAGAACTAAAAAAAGTCAGTAAAATTGCAGAATATAAAATAAAAATACCAAAGCCAGTTATGTTTCTATACAGTAGCAACAAACAGTCCTAGACGGACATTAAGAAAACAATGCCATTAATAATAGCATTGAAAAGAAAACACTTAAGAATAAACCTAACCAAGGAGGCCGACTTGCACACTGAAAACTGCAAAATATTGCTAAAAAAAATTTAAAGACACAGTTAAATGGAAAGACATCCCATGTTCATGGATTAAATGACTTAAAATTGTTAAAATGTTTATACATTACCCAAAGTTGTCTAATGATTCAATGCAATCCTTAACAAAATCTGAACTGCATTTTTTACAGAAACAGATAAAACAGTCCCAAAATCCACATGAACCAAGAAGACACCAAATAGTCAAAATAATCTTGAGAAAGAGGAACAAAGCCAGAAGCATCACATTTTCTGACTTTAGACTATATTAATAAGCTATCGTAATCAAAACAGTATGTTACTGATATAAAGACAGACATATCACGCAGTAGAACAGAATAGAGAGCCCAGAAGTAAAGTCATGTTACACATTCATCTGATCTTAAGCAAGGATGCCAAGAATACACAATGGGAAAAAGATAATCTCTTCAACAAACAGTATTGGGGAAATACTGGATATCGATAAGCAAAAGAATAAAATCGGACTCTTGTAACATGCACAAAAATCAGCTTTAAATGGACTTAAACATAAAATCTGAAACTATAAAACTCACAGAAGGAAATAGGGGGAGCTTCATAATGTTGTTTTGACAATAATTTCTCAGACAAGACATCAAAAACACAGGCAACAATAACAAATGCAGACAGCTGCACAGCACCTAATCAAACTAAAAAAGTTTCTGCACAGCAAAGGTAACAACAGAGTGTAAAGGCAAGCTACAGAATGGAAAATATTTACAAACCATATAAAACTCATAAAGGATAAATATCCAAAATATATTAGGAACTCCTACAATTCAATAGTAAAAACAAAACAAAATAAAACAAAAACAAATAATTAATAATGCGCAAAGGACTTGAATGGATATTCCCCCCAAAGAAGACATAAAATGACAGAGTACATGAAAAAATGCTCAACATCATGAATCAAAAGGAAAATGCAAATCAACACCATAATGAGATATCACTTCACATCTGTTAGGATGGATATTTATCAACAAAACAAAACCACAGAATATAAAAAGAGTTGGCATGAATGTGGAGAAACTGGAATTTTTGGACACTTGGTGGGAATGTAAAATGGAGCAGCCACTATGTAAAACAGTATGAAGTTTGTCAAAAAATTAAAACTTAAATAACATATGATCCAGTATTTCTACTTTGAGTGTTTATCCACAAGAAATGAATTCAGGGACCCAAAGAGATATTTGCACCCCCATATTCACTGTGTTATTCATAATAACCAAGCGATGGAAACAACCTAAATGTTCACAAGTAGATAAACAGATAAAGAAAGTGTGGTATATACAGAGGAAGAGATATTATTCAGCTATAAAAAAAAAAAAGGTAATCCTGTCATAGAGTACAACATTGATGAGCCTTGAGGACATTAAGTGAAATCAGTCATGGAAGAACACATATTGCATGTTTCTAATTATATGAGATATCTAAGGTAGTCATACATATTGACGCAGAAAGTAGAATGGTTTTTCCAGGGTCTAGGAGAGGGAGAAATGAGGAATTCATAGGATATAAATGAGCTGTTCAGTGGGTATAAATTTTGTGCTATGTAACTTAAAAGTTTTAGAGCTAGGCCCTATAGTATTGTGCTTATAGCTCACAGTACAAAACTGTACATTTAAAATTTTGCTGGAAGTGTAGATCCCATGTGTTTTTTAAGCAAAACTTTTAAAAAGTAAGATGAAAATTGTACTACAGACTAAGCGCTTGGAGAGAAAAGAACAGAACAGGATAGAACTGTTTTATTTTTTTTTTCTTAAATAGTTTGTTGTCAAGTTGATTTCCATATAACACCCAGTGCTCATCGCAACAAGTGCCCTCCCTCATGCCCATCACCCCCCGCTCTCCCCTACTCCCATCAGTCCCCAGCTTTTCAGCATTCAAGAGTCTCTCATGGTTTGTCTCCCTCCCTCTCCCCAACTACTTTTCCCCTTCTTCTCCTCCATGGTCCTCCGTTTACTTCCTCCTAATCCACCTATATGTGCAAACATATGGTATTTGTCTTTCTCTGCCTGACTTATTTCGCTCAGCATAACACCCTCAAGGTCCATCCCCATTGCTACAAATGGCCAGATTTCATTCTTTTCATTGTCATGTAGTATTCCATTGAATAAATATACCACATCTTCTTGATCCATTTGTCAGTTGATGGACACTTAGGTTCTTTCCATGTTTTGGCTATTTTTGAGAGTGTTATTGTTGAGAGTGCTGCTATGAACATTGGGGTACATGTGCCCCTCTGCATCAGCACTCCTGTATCCCTTGGGTAAATTCCTAGCAGTGCTATTGCTGGGTCATAGGGGAGTTCTACTGTTAATTTTTTGAGGAACCTCCACACTGTTTTCCAGAGGGGCTGCACCAGTTTACATTCCCACCAACAGTGTAGGAGGGTGCCCGTTTCTCCACATCCTCGCCAGCATCTATAGTCTCCTGATTTGTTCATTTTAGCCACTCTGACCGGCATGAGGTGGTATCACAGTGTGGTTGATTTGTATTTCCCCGATGATGAGGGACGCTGAGCATCATTTCATGTGTCAGCCATCTGGATGTCCTCTTAGAGAAGTGTCTGTTCATGTCTAGGATAGAACTGTTTTAAAAAGAAAATGTGTGTGTGTGCACGCGCACGTGCATTGAGTGCAAGGAACCTCAAGGAATGAGTCACCTCTGTTTAATTAGTATCTTCTAAAATTTACTAATGTCTGGTAAGTCCTGGGCATATATAGCCTCCTGAACTAGAAGTTTCTCCCTGCTCCATAATGCCCCTTGAGGAGACTGGGCTTTGATTTCCTTTTGCTGTTTTGCTTTCTAATTTCCTATCCTGAACCCTACCCCTTCCAGGGATAAATGGCAGAGAGGAAAGAACAGGATATTGGAAGACAGAGCCACTTAAAGTCTTGGTTCTGGCACTTTCCTACTGCATGGACTCTGGTAATGTATTTAACTTAATCTGAGACACACAATCCTCCATTTTATGAAATGGGTTAGTAACAACCACGCACAGAACTTCATGTGAGGTTCCTGAAATTAGTTAAATATAAAAACCCAACTTTCAGAGTTGGAAATAATCTCAAAACCATTTCATCCAATGGCTTGCAAATATTTTTTGCTTGCTATTCCCAAAAACAATTTTTTAAAAATTCTATACTCTCATTCATTTGAAGTTGCCATCCAACATTTTTCAAGTTTAACTAGTTAAACTTTTAGGTTAAATAGTCACAAAGTTGCGCTTTTTGTCATAGTGTAAATATAGATATTTAAAAATAAAATTACTAAATCACATTTCTAGGAATCTAAATACTAATTTATTATAATGCCTATCATCATCTATTTAAATACATATTGAATAACAGGAACAACATAAACAAATTTAAATAAATGGTAGTGGAGGGGAACAACCATTTTAAGTTAAAAGAGACTAAGGAACATAAGAAGCAAATGTAATGTATTAGATGCAGCTTAAACTAGAAAAAAATTCACTGTTATAGAAGTTCTCAGACAACTAGGGGATATTTGAATATAGACTATATGTGACATGATATTACAGGAAAAAAATGTTAGTTTTCCAATTTTTTTAGATACGACAATGGTATTGTCCATGCTAAAGTATTTAAAAGTAAAGTAAATGCAACTTACTTTTAAGAGGTACAGATGAAAAAAATGTATGTACATGCACACAGCAAAAAGCAAGTATGGCAAAATTTTATCAATTGGTAAATTTATTTAAAGTGCTCTTTGTACTATTATTAAATCCTTCTAGATACTTGAAAATTTATAATTATGAAATTGGGAGAATGTATTAAAAATGCATGAGCAAGCATTACATTGGGATGACTTGTTTTTCTTCTGAAACTTGTGTTTCTATTTCATTTCCTCACAGAAATTTTTTTAAAGCATTATTCTTTATGATTTAAAACATCCAAATGACCACTTGTTTTATTTCTCTCCAAACATATTTATAAACTAAGAGTTTTTTCTTTAACCACTAAAAACTCTAAATGTTAAAATGATCTTCCGAATTTAGTTATCACTAAAATTATTATTATATAATATATTAAAGCAAAATAAAGTAAAATTTTCCAAAAATAAATTATTTAATGAGATAAATAAGATGGTATTTTTCCAATTAGCTCCTATGTCCTTGGATAAATGTCATGTACTGTTAAAATGATACAAATTTCTTTTTTTTTTAATTTTTTAATGTTTTTTTATTTATTTCTGAGAGAGAGAGACAGCATGAACAGGGGAGGGTCAGTGAAAGAGGGAGACACAGAATCTGAAACAGTCTCCAGGCTCTGAGCTAGCTGTCAGCACAGAGCCTGACGCGGGGCTCGAACCCACGAACCATGAGATCATGACCTGAGCCGAAGTCGGATGCTTAACCGACTGAGCCACCCAGGTGCACCAAAATGATACAAATTTCAATACCAACTATTTTTATTTGTTTTTTATAAATAAGTTAAGAAATATTATTCACATCTGTTAATAGATGAGAATGGAAAAAGTTTTGTTATAGCAATGTTACGGAAGTAAATGAATTCCTTTGAGTAAAGTGCTAAAAATCACAATTTGATCCACCGTACAAAAATGATTTAATCCTATCCTTCAGCTTTATTAAAGCAAAAGATTTAGGAGCTATCTGATTTCAAAAGGATCTGAAAGAGGGAGTTTGTGTGCATGAGTGGGGGAGGGACAGAGAGAGAGAGAATCCCAAGCAGGGTCTACACTGCCAGTTCAGAGCCTGACATGGGGCTCCATCTCACAAACTATGAGATCAATAATCCAACACTTAATGGACCAAATCACTCAGGTGCCTGGTTATTTAGTGATTTGAGCCATTCATTTTCTCAGTTTCTGGGAAGGTTATGAAGAAGACTTTGCTAAGACTTATGAAATGTTTATTACACATTTTTTGAGACTTACTGGCATGCTAGTCTTCATGGTCAAGGCAGTTAATCAAATCAGATATAAATCCTCTCAGAAAAGTCTGACTGTAATATCTGCCTCAAGGAATGATATAAAATCTACTAAGAAATAAATTATACAATTATTTGTGGTTTTTTAATTCTTTAAAAAAATTTTTAAGATTTATTTTTGAGAGAGAGTATGAGTGGGAGAGAGGCAGAGAGAGAGAGAAAGAGAGAGAAAGAGAGAGAGGATCCAAAGCAGGCTCCATGCTGAGAGCCTGATGTGGGACTCAAACTCACAAACTATGAGATCCTGACCTGAGCCAAAATCAAGAATCGGCCGCTTAACCAAGCNAGTCGGACGCTTAACCGACTAAGCCACCCAGGCGCCCCTAATCATAATTGTTTTAAATTCCTAGTCAGAGCATTCCAGCATCCCTGCCATGTCTATTTCTGATGATTGCTGTGTCTCTTCAAACTGTGGGGTCTTTTTTGCCTTTTGGTAGGATTTTCAATGTTTTCTTGATAGCTGGATACTGGGTAAATGAAGCGAAGTAGATAAGCCTTTGGTATGGGGTTTTATGTTTCTCTGGCTAGGGGCAAATCTGTGCCTTACTGTTTCTAATACCTGTGGTGTCAGAGGCTAAAGTGTTTTCTAATGTTTTTGGTTTATGTTTGGTTTGGTTTTTTGTTTTTTTTTTTTGGTTTGTTTGTTTATTTTGTGGTTTCCCCTGTTGTCTTTTTGTGTCCCCAGAAATTCCTTAAATAAGCTCTGAGGCTTGCAGTGCTTTTAGCTGTGATTCTCTATNTTTTTTTTTGGTTTGTTTGTTTATTTTGTGGTTTCCCCTGTTGTCTTTTTGTGTCCCCAGAAATTCCTTAAATAAGCTCTGAGGCTTTATTTAAGCAGTGCTTTTAGCTGTGATTCTCTACTCTACGGTTATACAGGAGTTCTGTTGATGTGGTAGTGAGGTTTGGGGGAAGGAAGCACTCTATAGCCCCATGATTATTAGATTTGTCGTTTAATGATCCTGAGTGGGACATGTTCCTTCCATCAGGATGGTTAGGCTTTGGTAAAACTCCACTTATATTCTGGTCAAAATAATTTCCCGTGATGGCAGCACTTGTTAAGGAGAATAGAGACTTCTGATGTATTTTCAAAATGTATTTCCCCCTCCTCCTGCTGGATATTCACTTAAAGGTAAAATTCAAAATAATGTGGGGTCTTCCTAATACTGGGCCCCCTCAGCGCTTTTAACTCTGACGCTAGTCCACACTGAGCCTCCAGCAATTCATCAATTACAGATTAAAGTGTCCCTGCCAATACTGGCTTTTGCTGAGAGCTTCTGCTTCTAGGCTTCTGCTATATGTAAGCTGGGATTCTATGTATCAGTCTGTGTGTCCAGTTTGGGGGGGGCAACAGCTTATCCTAGACCTCAATTCTCTGGTAGTAGAGTTGCTGGCTTTTATCTTGTTCAGCTGTTCTTATTGTAAGAGCTTCTAAGCTCTTTATATGCTGGGCTAGAAACAGGAAGGCCTTGAAATAATATCCTTAATTTTTCATTTTATTCATTTCAATGCAAATACTATGTAGCTAAAATTATAAGTTATTATGAAGCAAGAAGTATAGTAAAGTCATAGTTTTCCCAGGCACGTCAGTGGCTCAGTTGGTTAAGCATCTAATACTGGCTCAGGTCATGATCTAAAGATTTGTGGGTTCGAGCCCCACATCAGGCTCTGTGCTCAGAACCTGGAATCTGCTTCAGATTCTGTGTCACCCTCTCTCTCTCTGTCCCCCCCAAATTATGCTCTCTCTCTCCCTCTCTCTCTCAATAAAAAATAAACGTTAAAAAATACTTTTTAAATCGTACTTTTTCTTCAGCAAATGTGTGTGCGTGGGTTTAGCTTTTGGAAAGAATTCAAAAATCTATTAATATTTTAGACATGAAGGATAAAATGTTAATTATATATTTAACAAAAAGGTAAAATACATGTTACTAAAAACTAATCAATTCTACAGATATTTTGTGTTAATAGGAAATTGAAAATATTAAACATTTTGTAAGGTAATACAAGAGGACTGACTATAATTGGTGTAAATATATTATGACATGGTTTGATAATATAGGTTTGATAAAATAGGCTTCAAGTACTTCATTGAATAATTTACAGTATGGCTAAAAGAAATTACCTGGAATTTACATCTATGGTTTCATCCAGTATGGTTTGAAAAACCTAATGACCTATCAAACATTACAGCTGCAATGAAGGGAAGAGCATCATCAGCCCCCTATCACTTTGGCTGTTTGAAGCTGCTTTTCCTTCTGGCTAATAAAACAAAATGTGAATACAGAGAATAGTTAGGATAAAATTTTTGCATTTAATTACAAGATATAAGATGAGATGGCGTAGAAAAAATTTTTAATTAATTATAAAATTTAATGGCTTACCAATGCCCTCCTTAATTTAACCTCACCAGATACTGCCAACGTACTGCATTGTCTGACCATGGTTGGTGGACGGCAGATGTAGGTTATTAAATAAGTTTGCCATTACTCTCTTTGCCTATATGCTACAATATATTTGATTTTGGAACTTCCCAACAAAGACCAAAATAACCCAATTCTAATGATATTTTTCACCATTATTGGAAAAAACTATAAAGCCAGCAAAACCAAGATGCCTTATATTATGTTCATACATCAATAAAGAAGGCTTATCCAAAAAGTCATATTCCAAAATAACCATCTTTTGGGGGCCCTGGGTGTCTTTACATCCCAGGGCAATATGCTATAGTGAGATATAGAATAGGTAAAGAGTATGCCTTTTTCATTCAATTGTTCAACAGAAGTAGAAAAGTAAAATCTACATGAATCTGGGAAAATGTACAAGTAGAAGTTGAAGATAAAGCAAATCAAAATCTTAAAACAGAGCCCATATATGTACATACATACCTGCAGAGGCATGTATACACCAATTTAATGACTACTAATCTAGGCCAGCTTCCACATTTAAAAAAAATGTTTTAAGTTTATTTATTTTTGAGAGAGAGACAGAGTGTGAGTGGGGGAGGGGCAGAGAGAGGGAGACACACAATGTAAAGGAGGCTCCAAGCTCTAAGCTGTCAGCACAGAACTCGATGCAGGGCTTGAACTCACAAACTGTGAGATCATGACCTGAGCCGAAGTTGGACGCTTAACTGACTGAGCTACCCAGGTGCACCCACTTCAACATTTTTAAATTAGAGAAACGGAAGCTCACAGAATTTAAATGACTTGTCTAGACTACAACATTACTTTGTGGCAGAATTGAGACTAGAGCTTAGATTTCCGATCTCCCAACAAGTGTTCTTTCCAACACACTATGTTATTCTCACTTTAAAGTCCAAAGAAGTTAAGGATCCTAATCAAGATGTCTCTGTAACATTGGAGTTAGGTAAACCTTTATATACATGTAGATTTTTCATTCAATGAATTTTCTAAATTACATATTTAATATAGTGTTAAAATATCGGTACTTTTGGAAGAAATAATATCTTCAGCTGCTATCCACTCACATTTCAATAAAGTAGGTTTCTATATGAGAAATAAAGTAAAAGGAAAGAGTAAGTGCCCCTATATCAGAGTCCGCATAGTATAGCCAAAACATTATGCATGATATGTAATAAAGGAGCATGAGGAATAATCTGTAACACTAATGCAAGAGTCAGGCTTTTGAGAAAGGAAAGAGGTTGGGGGGTTTCAACCTCTTGCCTCTCTTCATATTATGGGCAGAGCATGGAAGCCTTAGAACATAGTGTTTATGTATGCCATGATTATTGAAGAGCAAAGAATGCTTGATGACTTAGGACATTTCTCAGTCAAGAAGAATGGAGGCTTGATTAGCAAATGAGGAGGAGAATTCATAAGTTGTGAATAAGGCTTAACATGTGGGCCAAGAAGGGATGCTTGGGTAGCTCAGTCGATTAAGAGTCTGACTTTTGATTTTGGCTCAGGTCATGATCTCATAGTTGGTGAGTTCGAACCCCACATCTGGCTCTGTGCTGACAGCATGAAGTCTGCTTGGGATTCAATCTCTCCCTTTCTCTGCCTCTCCCCGATTCATGCTCTTGCTGGCTCTCTCTCTCTCTCTCTCTCTCTTTCTGAAAAATAAATAAATAAACTTCAAAAAAATTTTAAGTGTGGTCCAAGAAGGACTGGCATCCTCTTTTCTTTTCTTTTTTAATGTTTTATTTATTTATTTTTGAGAAAGAGAGATGGAGAGTAAGCAGGGGAGGGACAGAGAGAGAGAGGAAGACAGTGGCATCCTCTTTTCATCCCTTCTGGAATGGGTTTCAATGGAAGGAAAACAGATAAATTTGAGTGGAGTCTCAAGGAAAAAGTATACCTAGGATATGGCAATCCAAAAGGAAGTCGTTTTTCCAACTTGGATCCTGAGCAGTAGAGAAGAAATGGTCAAAAATGGTATCTGACTAGATGGACTGGAAGAAACTTCCAAGAGTCTTATAAACCCCAGCATGCTGGAGAGAAAACAGCCATGAATTCCAGAATCCCACAAAAGAAAGAGTCTAAAAAGGCAGAAAGGAGTCTGTAGACAGAAGACAGCTGGCAGTTGGGTGTCACACAAACCTGATTAAATGGGGTCACAGGGGATTGGGAGCCTCAGCCATAAACACCAGCCTGCAACAATGTGGATCAGACAAGAAACACCTCAGTAGAGGTCAACAGAGTAGGGGATTGCTGGGCACTGATGGACTTACCCATGATGCCTGGATGCTAAAGGATGCTAACTAAGGCTCTCTTCTTCCCCTATTACCTTTTTTTTAAAATTTTTTTAATGTTTTATTTATTTCTAGGAGAGAGAGAGAGAGAGACAGCGTGAGCAGGGGAGGGTCAGAGAGAGAGGGAGTCACAGACTGAAACAGGCTCCAGGCTCTGAGCTGGCAGTCAGCACAGAGCCCGACGCGGGGCTCGAACCCACAAACCGTGAGATCATGACCCAAGCGAAAGTCGGACGCTTAACCGACTAAGCCACCCAGGCTCCCCCCTTATTACCTTCTAAATTTAGCTTATCTCCAGAAGAAGGTGAAGATGGGGGAAAATCCAGATTTTCAGCTGGGCATTTATTCAAAAGAAACTGAGTTTGAAGCAGAAATAACTGGATTACATTAAATTGACAAGATCTCATGATGGGATTGGTCCCCTTACAATAAGAGGAAGAGACGAGAGCTCTCTCCACCATGTGAGGGCGCAGCAAGAAGGCAGGCATCTGCAACTCAGGAAGAGAGTTCTCACCAGAAACCAAATTAGCTAATACCTTGATCTTGGACATCCCATTCTTCAGAATGGTGGGAAATAAACGTCTTTTGTTTAAGCCATCTGTTCTACGGTATTTTGTTACAACAGCCTGAGCAGACTAATACATTCTGTGTTTATAACCTTTGTGACTTTGGAAAATCCATACTCTCAGAGAGAGATACTACAAAATTACCCACACAATCCCGCTTTACCTGATTCCTTCAGCTAGGTTTTCATCCTCATTATTTCCCATCATTAATAGTTAACAGCCTTTCATGCTATTTTCATTAATTTTTAGGCAAATGTGTTTGAAAGTCAGATTGCATGTTGATCTCTATAAATAAACTCTCATTTATTTCTCCTAAATAAATCAGTCTAAATTAGAGCTTGGCACAGGAATACCAGTTATACATTTGAATTTCAAAGCATATGAAAAGAGAAAAAAATACTTCCGGTAATGAATGCTCTCAGGGTTCGGCTAATTCTATTTCTTTAGACTTACAAAATACTAGCAACAGTTAGATTTTACACCTCTGATATGCCTATATACTCAGAATTTCCCTAGTAAATGTGTCACTAATTAATCACATCTTAAGGAAACCACACTGTTTATAAATAATTCATATATAGCACATGGTTTTGTGGTGAAGAGAATGGACTGTGCTGGGGGGGATCGGATCTTGGACAAATTACTGTTAAGTCCCTTATGCCTCAGTTCTCTCAACCTTAAAATGCGAATAACCCAAGGGTAGTTGTAAGGATTAAATGAGATATGATACACATAAAACAATTAAAACAGGACCTAACTCTTCATAAATACCATTGAAATGTCTCCTTTTATTATATTCTGGAATTGTGCCTACCCTGAAAACCTATTAGGATGTCTGGCAGTCATTTGTGTTATCAGTCAAATAGAGCTCTTTTCCTTCTAACACAGGACACTCCCTCCCATCCTTATGATTGGGTGGGGCCATGTTTCCATATCTGGCAAATGAACTAGTCGACGAGTTATTTAAATGGCGTATTGAAATTCTCCAGAGTACCCTTTCTCTTCTGCCATCTCTGGCACCTGGAAATGTTTGATATGGTGGAGCCTAGAGGACAGGAGTGGTTGAAGTGAGCAGAGCCTCCCTGATGCCCTGAAATAGATGTTACAAGAACAAAAGATAAACCTTTCTCATTTTAAGTCACTGGCATTTGGGGGAGTTTGTTACACAGCATAACCTTTTCTATCCTGAGTAATGCAGAAAGCAAGGCAATTGTCTGGATATTTAACTTAAATAACATTCTCTATTCAAGTGAATGACATTCTCAGGAATATCCAGAGTATGGATAATATCAGTAAAGAATAATTTGAGGAATGCTGGCTAGGCCAGTGATGTCCCAAAAAGGCTGCCTTATCTCAGCCTTTTCTTTGGTGTCTGAAATTTCATCCCAAAGACATACTGAGGATTATTCTCAAATTGTCCCTTTAAGTAAGGCATAAAAGCCTAAGAGAAGTAATATATAAATCATCAAGTCTTTATACATTTAAGGGAATGTGCTTATCTAATCCTTTTACAGGAAGAATCAGGGCAGCATTTGAGTTACGTTGGAAGATAAACTTGGAAGGTCTTTCCAATACACAATTCAAAAAAAAATATGTGTATGGGGGAAATTATACAGGCTTTTTAATCATGGAGGTAATTATCTGGGATTCATCTCCACTTCAGATCAAGACAAACCCAGAGAATGCAAGAGTTACTGTAAGATGAGCCTCGGTGACCTACTCAAAGCCACTCGCTGATTTATTGCAAAGTCCATGTCTGCTCCCACATCAGGATTTTACCCACTAGATCCTGCTGTTACTTTGCCAGTTCTGAGGCAAGAGGTCAAGAATTGCTGAAAAAGTGCCAACAAAAAGATTCATGGAAAGGAAAAGAAACGAGGACCAGAGAGTTAGAGACGGAATCCTTCTGGTGTCCTTCTCATCAGTAGGTTCTACCAGAAACCTGCACGCTTTTTTTTTTTTTTAAGTGGCCTTAGGTGTTTTTCTTTTACTTTATGCTTAATTCTTAGCTATTTGAATTTGAGCAATTTACTTAACAGCTTTGTGCCTTAAGTTTCTCCTCTGTAAATTATAATAAGAGAATTAAATAAGAAACAAATGTCAAGTGCTTAGCCCACGGCATACAGCATGTACACAATAATTGTTAACCACTAGTATTATTTTCATTTTCTCATTTTCAACTCTAATGGTGGGCGCCTGGGTGGCTCAGTCAGTTAGGCATCTGACTTCGGCCTAGGTCATGATGTCACAGTTTGTGGGTTTGAGCCCCGCGCCGGGCTCTGTGCTGACAGCTAGCTCAGACCCTGGAGGCTGTCTACGGATTCTGTGTCTCCCTCTCACTCTGACTTTCCCCTGCTCAAGCTGTCGCTGTCTCTCTCTCTCTCTCAGAAATAAATAAAAACATTAAAAAAAATTTTTTTTAAAAAGGAAAGCATTCTCTCTTCCTTAGGAATTCCAGAATTCTTGGAAAGCGTATGCAGAACACTGCAGTTATTTCCAATAGAGACTCAAGTCATTTTATTTGGACATAAAAGGAGAGACTACATTCATGAACTAAGGACTTCAGGACCACACAGCAGGAGCCATTTGCCTGGATTTTCATGAAGGTCATACTTCATGAGCTGCCATTTCTCTGAGGGAAGCTATGAAAACAGCAGTTTTACTCTGAAACGAATGAAGCTGAATTCAGGGCCCTCCATTTGCATAGGCATCTTCAAGACCCTGGGACGGGTCCTCTGAATGCGTTTGCACAATCCTACATTTTTGTAGACATAGCAACAGTGTGATATCATAGCTACATTTACTTAAGACCACTTTCCCTTTCCATAGTGTCCTGCAGCATTGAGATGTGATGGGGTTCGTGTCATATTACCCCCAAAATAGGCCACCTTGGCATATTGAATATTTTAAACTGAAGGAGTTTGAACAAATGGCAGAGGGAGGAACCTTACCCTGACGCTTCCCTGCCCTTTTCCCCTGAAACGGCTCGGAAAACCCACATGTGGGAGGTGCCCTCCCTCTACCCAAAGGAAAGGAGGATCCTTATCTCTGAAAACCAAGGGATACTAACAAGAATCCTGACAAACAGGCCTTGCTAAATTTCCCTCAGTTTATTGCAATTACTTCATACTCCTTAATCTACTGTGTTCTGCTGTGACTGTGCACTCTTCACCAAACCCAGCCTAAAATATTCAGGTCTGTTTCTTCAGGTTTTCATATCATTATGGCTTCTGTGTCCTATAAAATGGTGTACTAAATAAATCTTTATGTTTTTCTCCTGTCTTTATCAGTTTAATTTTCAGATCTGGCCAGGGACGTTAAAAGGGTTGAGGAAAACTTTTTCTTCCCCTCCAGTGGCCATGGGCACTTTGGGGACCCATCCGTGGGGAAGTTGGGGATATATTTAAGTTGCTTGTGGTGAAATACATTCACATGATTCACAATCACTTCTGCACATAAAGTCTCGCTTTCAAACATACTGCTAGCCTGTCCTTTTACCTGTCATGGTGTGACGGAACTGAAGTGTTAGGTCACATGGAGATCATAATGCACCCCAGAGTATCTAGAGGACATGGTAAGGAGAAGAAGTTTTAAGCACTGGAGCCAGAAGTTAATCTATGCAGGGCCAGCTGGGTGGCTCAGCCAGTTAAGCATCAGACTTCGGCTCAGGTCATGATCTCACAGTTTGTAGGTTCAAGCCCCAGGTCGGGCTCTGTGTGGACAGCTCAGAGCCTGGAGCCTGCTTCAGATTCTGTGTGTCTGTCTGTCTGTCTCTCTCTCTCTCTCTGTTCCCCACTAGGCACTCTGTCTCTCTCAAAAATAAATACACATTTTTTTATTTTAAAAAAGAAGTTAATCTATGCAAAATTCTTTCAATTATTGCTTATGGAAAATCATTAAGCAGAGTGTTCTTGATACCTAGTCAGAATGGAAGCTGCATGCACACAATAAGGTAGCATAAACAGACAAGATTTTTCTCCTTTTTTGATGGAAACTGTAGGGTCTACAATTGATAAGAACCCCTTTGTAAGGCATAAGGCTGTAGCAGCCCTTCAAAAAGAGAGTACAGGGGCACCCGGGTGGCTCAGTCCATTAAGCCTCTGACTTTGGCTCAGGTCATGATCTCACCCATCATGAGTCTGAGCCCCACATCTGGCTCTCTGCTGTTGGTGGAGACTGCTATATGACTGCTGTCTCCCTCTCTCTCTGCACCTCCTTACCCTGCTCATGTTCTCTTTCAAAAATAAATAAACATTAAAAATCAGAAAGTGAATATAACTGTGAAAGGGGTCACGTGTCTACCATTCTTAATATCAGCAGTTAAAAAAAAACTTTGAGGAGTGCCTGGGTGGCTCAGTCAGTTAAGCATCCGACTCTTGATTTCGGCTCTGGTCATGATCTCACATTTCATGGAATAGAGCCCCCTGTTGAGCCCTGTGTCAAGGCCCAAGTCCTGAGTTGGGCTGGGCTTCTTGCTAGTGGAGGGCAGAGCCTACTTGGGATTCTCTCTTTCCTTCGCTCTCTGCCCCTCCTTCACTTTCTCTCTATCTCAATAAATAAATGTTAAAAAAAAAAAACTTTGGTAAACACTATAAAGGAAAGGTTGAATTATATTTCTATCCTTTCTGAAGAAAACATTGCATTCATTGTCATAAGACAAGGTGACCAAAACACTGCTGGGACACGATAGGGAAATGTCAAAAAGCTATAATTTGGGGGGTTTGGGGTCTACTGTTTTGTCAGGTTTTATCATGATTTCGTTTATATTATAAATATTCATGTTTCTGTCTAACTTTGTATTATTTTTCTTAAGGAGAATGCTCTAAATTGTTTAAGTTTCATGTCCCAGAAAGCCTAAGGCAGCCCCTGAATAAGAGGCAAAGCACAAGTTAAAAGACTTCTTTTCTCCAGTTACAGTTTGGGCCTGTTTCCTATTCTGTGCCTGGTGGAAATGGCTAATTAATGCCTTTTTTTTCAAATGTGTTGCTGTTGAAGAAAATTAAATTAATAAAATTAAATCAAAAGGAGAGTCTAAGACTCCTGTTAGAACTAGAAACTAATTATGACTTTGAAAAAGAACCACAAGAGGTCTTGTGGGTATGAATGTTATTTAGCGCAAAGGGTAATTTTTGAGAACACAGATCATGTATAGATGTAGATAGGTAAATATATATTTGTGGTTACTTGTGGGTTCTCTTTTGAAACTAATAATTAGCTTTAATTTCATATTTAAAATAATGAATGAGAATGCAGTGTGCTTGAAATGCAGTGTGTATTCCTATAGTAAACACTGGAAGAATAAGCACTGTGTTCTCTGGGTTCTGATCAGCCACATTTGTATTTTTATCTATTTACTCTTCAGGTCTCTACAAATGAGAGAGTAACTTTTAAGAAGCATAAAAAAAGAAAAAACCAATAGGTAGGAGCAAGAGGAACAAAATCATTAATCCTGTTTTTCATTCTAGAAAACATAAGTCATTATTATTTATTTGATAACAATACCTGCAATGCATAATATTTTCACACTGAATTGACACAATTTCAAGCCAGAAAAAAGATTTTCAGTGGCTTATTTAGATGATCACCGAACAGGCACCATCTGTTCAGAATATTATAAGAACAGAAATGTTTGTGGGTTTTTTTTACTGAAGTATAATTAACACACAATGTTATATTAGTTTCAAGTGTACAGCATAGTCATTTCACAATTTTGTCCATTACTTAGTGCTCACCACAACAAGTCTAGTCATCATCTGCCACCATATAACATTATTACAGTATTATTGACTATATTACCTATGCTGTACTTTTCATCTCCATGACTTACTTATTTTACAACTGGAAGTTTGTACCTCTTAATGCTTTTTATTTATTTTGCCCATTCCTCTGCCCAGCCCCACTCTACCTGATTGTTCTCTATATTTGAGTCTTCTTTCTTCACTTATGTTTTAGATTTCACATAGAAGTGAAATCATATGGTATTTGTGTTTCTCTTTCTGACCTATTTCACTTACATATGATGGCCCCTCTAGGGCCATCCATATTGTCACAAATGGCAAGACCTCATTCCTTTTTAATGACTAGGCAATATTCCATTGTATAAATAAACCACATCTTTTTTATCCATCAATCGATGGACATTTGGGTTGCTTCCATATCTTGATTATTGTAAATAATGCTTCAATAAACTTGAAGATTTATTCATATATCTTCTCAAATTAGTGTTTTTGCTCTCTTTGGGTAAGTTACCCAGTAGTGGAGTTACTAGATTGTATGGTATTTCTATTTCTATTTTTATTTTACTTTTATTAAAAATATTTTTTAATATTTATTTATTCTTGAGAGAGAGAGAGAGAGAGAGATAGAGTATGAGTGAGGGAGGGGCAGAGAGAGAGGGAGACACGGAATCTGAAGCTGGCTCCAGGCTTTGAGTTGCCAGTACAGAGCTTGATGCGGGGCTCGAACCCATGAACCACGAGATCATGACTTGAGCCAAAGTCAGAGGCTTAACAAACGGAGCCATCCAAGCACCCCTCTATTTTTATTTTTTGAGGAAGCTCCATACCATTTTCCACAGTGGTTGCACCAATTTACATTCTCACTACCAGTGAACAAGGGTTCCCTTTTCTCCACATCCTTTCTCATATGTTATTTTTTGCTGTTTTGATACCATTCATTCTGATTACTGTAATGATAATAATAATCATTGTGGTTTGGATTTGCATTTCCCTGATGATTAGTGATGTTGTCACTAATTTATTTGTGTCATTTTCAATTTCTGGAAAGGATTCTTTTGAAGCCTCAGGGAAAAAGCAATGGCCAAGTCATTGATTCAAGACACATTTGATGTTTTTGCGCGTTGCAGTATTCCTGGACAGTACCTGTAGGTATTCAATTACCTCAGTTACTAAGAAGAGACTGTTCAATTAGACTATAATAAATGTTATACCTGCTAATATAGAGATATAAAAAATTCCAAGATAGTAATTAAAACTGCCTAAGGAGGATGAAGAATCTTCCCAGAGGAAGTGACATTGAGTTGGATAAAGAATTTTGGTAGGCAAAATAGGAAAAGAAAGCCATTCTCAGAAGAGGAAAAAGAAGGAGGAAAAAGGAGGAAGAGGAGGAGAAGGAGAAAAAGAAAAGAAAGAAGACAGAAAAAGAAAAGAACAGCCTAATTCATAACCTGTAGTTGTGAAAATATGGATAGACTGGGAACCAGTATGCTATGTGGCTGAGATGTAGACATTGTCAAAAGTGGCAGGAGATGCTAGAAAGGGTGGCTCTGAAATGTAAAGGGACTGTAATCTTATTTATTTCTGAATTTTCTGAGGCACTGAATACAATGCCTAATTCATAATTAGTGCACTGTATAATTAGATGTAAAATCTGAGCAGGCTTGTTCAGCCTGGCTCAACACTGTTACAATCAGTAATACCCTTAAATATTCATATAATATTAATGAATTGCATTTTATAATGCTCAAAAAACAATTTCCCCACAGACACTTTGAAATACAAATATCTTTGATTTGTATGTTACTAAACCTAATTTGCTGAATTTGTCACTCCTAAATTAATAATATATGCTCACTGAAACTATAGCTAATTTTACACTTCCCTTGTAAGAATTTGTATTGGATATTTTCTTGGATAATATCTAAAAAGGAATGTTTTTCTCTGGTTCAAAATCTTGTCACAACAAGATATTTTATTAAAAAATAAACTCTCATCCTTTCTAATGCCCAAGTCATTCTAAATAGTTCATTAATATACTATTAATTTTTATACATCTCATGTTAAAACTCAAATTCAGTAAGAGACTTTGGTAGTAAAAATGCGAAGTGTACAAAAGAAAAAAAACAGAAGTCTGCTTACACTGAAACTAAAAAACAAGGAAGAGAAAAGAAAAGTCAGCTACAAGGAGAATCACACCAGCAGCAGCCCAAACTATGGAGTGAGCTCCTTCCCTAGGCTTGGGACTCTCCACCCTCACCTAGGGATACCACACAGATGAAGACACTAACAAAGAAGGGAGATCCCAGGACAAGATCTTGTCCTGCTGGGGAAGTATTCTTCATCCATGTGGGCTGGAGAGTCTCTTCCCCAACCTAGGGTAGCCTGGAATGGGGAAGTTTCTCCCACCCACTCAAGGAAACCAGCAGGAACCAGTGGGAGCCCCAGTGGCTAGAGTTAAACCAAAATGGCACTCCAAGACTCTGAAAATAAGAGTGTCATTGGAACCACAATCCACAAATATAGGACAGGATCTGCATGATAAATCTAAATAGAACAACTGCCTGATAAAATCAAATTTTTAAATAGCATCTAGAGTCTCTTGACATAATAGCTAAAATGTCCTGGTAATAATAAAGCATCTTCCATTATACCAGGATCCAAAAAAATCACATGAATGTGAAGACAAACAACTAATATCAACACTAAAATGAATTTGATATTCAAATTACCCAACAAGGACCTTAAAGCAACAATTATAAAAATGATTCAACAAGAAATTACAAATTCTCCTGGAAACAAATGATTGTATGCAAAGTCTCTGGAAAGAAATGAAAATTAAAAAAAAAAAAAAAACCACACAGACACACAAATTATAGAACCAAAAAGTACCATAACAGACATTTTTTAAATCCTTTCTGGATACTCTCAATAGTAAAGATGACAGAAGATAAAACAGGTAAACTTGAGGAAAGTCAATAGATTTTACCCAGTTCAAATAACAGAAAGAAAATAGATTAAAAAAAGAAAAAAAGAACCAAGCCTGAGGAACCTGTGGGACAATAATGAAAGAGCCAACATTCATATCACTGGAGGCTTAAAAGGATAAGAGAAAAGCAATGGGGCTGAAAGAGTACTTAATTAAAAAATAGATGAAATTTTCCAGATTTGATTAAAGATATAAAATCATAGATTCAGAAAGCTGAACAAAACCCAAAAAGGAAAACCTAAAGAAGTTTATACCAAGAGATCTCAAAATTAAACTTCTAAAAACTAAAGATGAAGAAAAATGTTTTGAAACAGAGAGAAATGACATATTACTTATAAGAAACACAAATTTAAATGACAGTGGATTTATAACCTGAAAACTTAAAGGCTGGACAGAAGTGGTATATCTTTCTCTTTTTTTAATTTTTTTAATGTTTTTTATTTATTTCTGAGAGAGAGAGAGAGAGAGACAGCACGAGCAGGGGAGGGTCAGGGACAGAGGGAGACAGAATCTGAAACAGGCTCCAGGCTCTGAGCTGGCTGTCAGCACAGAGCCCGATGCGGGGCTTGAACCCATGAACCGCGAGATCATGACCTAAGCGAAAGTCAGACGCTTAACCGACTAAGCCACCCAGGCGCCCCTCATGTAACCTCCATCTTACTCAAGATGTAGAACAGTTCTACTGGCCCCAGAATCTCCGTGTCACTTCATAGTCATACCTCCTTCCTGGCCCTGTATTCTGTAGCCACTGAATTTTCTGTCCCCACCATTTTGCCTTTTCAAGAATGTCATGCAAATGGAATGACAGAATGTTGTAGTTTTTTGTTAACTTCTTTCATTTATGACTACAAATGACTACAAATAAATTTGTTATAAACATTCATGATTAAATTTTGTGTGAACAGAGGAATAGGATTATTGAGTTGTATGAGTAGGATAAATCAAACTTAAACTTTGTAAGAAACTACTAAAATGCTGCCTAAAGTGGCATTGCCATTTTGCATTCTCACCCACAATTACAGGTGTTCAAGTTGCTCTGACGCTTAACCGACTGAGCCACCCAGGCGCCCCAGAAGTGGCGTATCTTTCAAGTGTTAAAAGAACTGCCAACTATGAATTCGATACCCATCAGAACTATCACTCAGGATTAAAGGGAAATAAAATTCACAATTATAACATCCCCCACCCCAAGCACCTGACAGAACTACCACACGGGAAATCCACAAGTATATAAAAGAACTGAACAACATAACCAACCAACCTCTTCTTTTATTACCTAAATGGCATATATAGTATATTGATCTAAATGACATATATAGTATACTCCCCCCAACAAGAGCAGAATAAATAATTTTTTTCAAGCATTCATAAACTATTTACCATGATAGACCATATCCTAGGCCATGAAACAAACCTCAACAGATTTCAAATAATTGAAACTGTGCAGTGTATGTTCTCTGACAAAAATAAAATCAAACCAGAAATCAATAGAAGACAGAAGAATCTCTAAACACTCAGATCTTAAACAAAATACTTCTAAATAATTCCTGTCAAAGAAGCCTGAAAGAAAATAAAAATATACATATAATTGAATTATGAAAATACAACATATTAAAATATATAGAATATATCTAAAGCAGTACTAAGAGGAAAAGTCATAGTACTAAGTGTACAATTTAGGGGGAAAAAAAAAAAGGACGGGGGCCTAGGTGGCTCAGTCGGTTAAGCATCTGACTTCAGCTCAGATGATCTCATAGTTCATGGGTTCAAGCCCCATGTGGGCTCTGTGCTGACTATGATCTCATAGTTCATGGGTTTGAGCCCTGTTTGGGCTCTGTGCTGACAGCTCAGAGCCTGGACTCTGTTTCAAATGTTGTGTCTCCTTCTCTCTCTGCCCCTCCCCTGCTCGTACTCTGTCTCTCTCTGTCTCAAAAATTAAGAAACATTAAAAGGGGAAAAAAAGGAAAGTCCAAAATCAATAATCTAAGTTACTACTTCAAGAAACTAAGGAAAAAAACCTAGACGAAATTAAATCCAAAGTAAGCAGATAGAAGGAAATATTAAGAGCAGATACCAATGAACATGAAAACAGGAAATCAATAGGGAAAATCAGTGAAGAAAAAGAGGTTGGTTCCTTGAAGAAATAAATACAGGGGTGCCTGGGAGGCTCAGTAGCTTAAAGTGTCTGACTTCGGCTCAGGTTATGATCTCACAGTTCATGGGTTCGAGCCCCACGTTGGGCTCTGTGCTGAACACTTGCTCAGAGCCTGGAGCCTGCTTCAGACTCTGTGTCTCCTTCTCTCTCTGCCCCTCCCCCCACTCATGCTCTGTCTCACTGTCTCTCAAAAATAAATAAAAGTAAAAAAAATTTTTTTAAGAAAAAAAATAATAAATACAATTGATAAACTTCTACCTGGACTGAAAAATACAAAGAGAAAAGACACAAATTGTTGAGATCAAGAATAAAACAAGGGATATCACTACAGATTTTGTAGCCATTAAAAAAGAATACTATAAACAACTTTATGATTATAATTTGAAAGCTTGGGGCATCTAGGTGGCTCAGTGTGGTTAAGCATCTGACTCTTGGTTTCAGCTCAGTTCATGATCTCACCATTTGAGTTGGGCTCTGAGCTGACAGCATGGAGTCTGCTTGGGATTCTCTCTCTCTCTGCTCAGCCCCCAGTCTTCTCTCCCTCTTTCTCTCTCTCAAAGTAGAGAGAGGGAGAGAGAGAGAGAAATTTGAAGCCTTACAAGAAATGGAACAATTCTTCAAAAAAAAACAACAAACAAAAAAAACACCACATACTAGGAAAACTCAAGCAAGAGAAAGTAAATAATCTGATTAGTCTTATAACAATTACAGAAATGTAATTTATAACTAAAAATTTCCTGATCAGAAATCTCTAGGCCCAGATGGTTTCACTGGAGAATTCCCTCAAACATTTAAATAATTAAAATGAATTTAGCACCATGTCTTCCAGAGAATCAAAGAAGGGGTAATGCTTCCCAACTAATTTTATGAAGTCAGTATTGCTCTGCTACTAAAAGCAGAGAAAGATAATGCAAAAAAAAAAGGACTAAAACACCTTTATCTCTCATGAACTCAGAAGCCAAAATCTTCAACAAAATATTAGCAAATCAAATCAAATAATATATAAGAATAATTATACACCATAACCAAATGGGACTTATTCTATGTATGCAAGGTTGGTGCAACATTTGAAAATCATTCAGTATAAACTAGTATAGCAAGCAGATAAAGAAAAGAATCCAATATGATCATATTATTTCACACAGGAAAAGCACTTCACAGAATCTGAAACCTATTTATAATGAAAACTCTCAGCAAGCTAGAAACAGAGAGGAACATTTCAACCTGATATAGAACAACTATAAAAATTTTACGGCTAACATAATATTTAATGGTTAACAGCCAAATACTTCTCTAACATTAGGAATAAGGCAAGGATGTCCACTCTTACCACTCCCATTCAATGGGATATTGAATGTTCTGACAACTGAAATAAGGCAAGAAAATGAAATAAAAGGTATGTATATTGGGATGGAAAAAATAAAACTGTCCTTATTTATAGACAACATAATTCTCTATGTAGAATCTTAAATAATTTACTGAAAATTCTTACAGTTTAGAGGTCAGTAAATTTTCAGGATACAAGATCAACACACAAAAATAAAAGCATTTCCATATACTAATAGAGCTTATGTGAAATCAATATTAAAAATATACTTCCATTTATAATCACTTCGAAGAAAGTGAAATACGTATGTAGGCATGAACTTAAAGCACGTACAGAACTGTATGACAAAAATTACAAAATGTTAATTTAAGAAAGAAACCCAAAGAACACCTAAGTAAATGGAGAGGCATATTGTTTTAATGGATTACAAGACTTAACATAGTAATGATGTTTATTTTCCCCAAATGGATCTATAGGTTTAAAGCAATTCCCATCAAAATCCCAGCAAGAGTTTTTGTAGAAATACGTAAGCCTATTCTAAAACTTATTTGGAAGAAACAGGGCCTAGAATAGTTAAAGCATTATTGAAAAAAATAATAGAGTGAGAAGAATCCACTGTACCTGATTTCAATATTCATTACACGGCTATGGAAATCAAGAGTGTGTATTGATGTCAGAGAAATGGACAGATAAACCAATGGACAGAATTGAAAACCCTGAGATAGATCCACATGAATACATCTGACTAATTTTTTGCAAAAGTACATAAACAATTCAATGGACAAAGATTAGCCTTTTCAGCTAATAATGTTGAAGCAATTGGATATCCATAGGCAAAAATAAAAAAGTTAAAACCCCTCAAAAACAACAATCCCACACCCAAACCCAGACAAAAACACTGATCTAAACCTCATAAGTCATATTCATAAGTTAAAATGAACTGTGGTCTTCAATATAAGTGTAAAACTATAAAACATTTAGAAAAAAACACAGAAAAAAATCTCTGGGACACATGACTGGAAAGGACTGGACCAAGAAAGATTTAGCCTGATGCCAAAAGCATAATGCACTAAAGGAAAAAGTTATAGTAACGAACTATAGAAATGATCCCTGAAAGTATAGTCTTGGAAAAAGTTATAAATTGGATTTCATCAGAACTCGAAGCTTTTGTTCTTCAAAAGAGTCTGTGAAACGGATACAAAGACAAGGTATAGACTGGCAGAAATGATTTGCCAACATATAGCTGACATACCAGCAGTAAAACAAACAAAAATTCAATAAAAATGGCAAAGCAGACATCTCTCCCCAAAGGATATATAGCAAATAAACAGAAGAAAATATGTTCAACATCATTAGCCTTAGGGGAATGTAGATTAAAACCACAATGAGGTATTACTACACACCTACTAGAATGGCTAAAACAAAAAAGTAATGACAACATTAAATGCTGGTGAAGATGTAGAGAAACTGGATCACTTGTCCATTATTTGTGGTAATGTAAAATGGTACACTCTTTCTGGAAGAGATTAGCAGTTTCTTTTAAAACTAAACATGTGACCAGGCAATTGCATTCCTGGATATTTGTCCCAAACCAATGAAGACATATTCACATAAAACTGTGTACACCTATGCAAATCTGCTAGATTTACTAATAACTTCCAGAAACTGGAAACAACCCAGATGTCCTTCAATAGATAAACAGTTAAATGAACTGTGATACATTCATGCTTTGGAATAAACTATTTGGCAATAAAAATAAACTATTGATATATACAACAACTTGAGTTGAATTTTGAGGCAATAAAGTGGAGTAAAAATAGTGAATCCTCAAATATTAGAATTTCATGATTTTATTTATATAATTTTTGATCTATTTATACAATATTCTTGAAATTGCAGAGTTGTATAGAACAGACTGGTGGTCAGTGGCAGAGATGGAGAGGGAGGAAGGTGTGTGTCTATAAAAGGGCAATAGGAAGAATCCTCACAGTGATGGAACTGCTCTCTATCTTCCCAATCTTCTGGCAATATCCTGACTGTGATATTGTATTAAAGTCTTGCAAGATGTTACCAATGGGGGAAATTAGGCAAAGGATACACAGGATCTCAATGCATTATTTCTTACAACTGCATATCTATAATTATTTTTAAATAAATAAAAAGTTTAAATAATTACAGAGTATAATAAACCTTTTAGGGATGATAAAGGTAGATACCAAACTAAATGGCCTCTTTGGATCTTTCCAAATTTTTACAAATCATTTTCTCCGCTTTTGGGGATGCCTAAAGTGGTCACCTTGTATCTTCTCCAAGAAGTGATTCCTCTCCCCATTCCATAACCTCGGACCTATGATCTGCACTGGGGAGAAGCTGTTGCAGACACTGAATAGCTCCTCTGGTCTTGGCTTACTTTTCCTCCCTGGGTCTCCATGAACCAGCTGTAATATAAGAAGGCTTAGAGACTTCTAGAGACCCTTTCGGCTTCAAAATCCTGGAATTCCAATCTTTTTATTTTTTATTTAGGTTCTACAACCAACAAAAGTAGGAGACAAAAAGTCAAACTTCTAAGCCTTTAACACCCTTCCCAGGTTAACTCCACCTCTGCTAATTTGTTTGATACCCAGTAGACTCTTACACTCTTGACCAGGAAATACCAAGCTCATTTTCCAAATTACTGTCTGTCTAATGAGCAATAACAGCATGGTTGTGGGTATTGAAAACTGCAATCTGAGTTCTGAAAAAGAAGGCAAAATCAAACCATTGGTGGGGCGCCTGAGTGGCTCAGTCAGTTGAGCATCTGACTAGATTTTTACTCAGGTCATGATCTTAGAGTTGGTGGAATCAAGCCCCACATCAGTCTCTGCACTGACAGTGCAGAGCCTGTTTGGGATTCTCTCTCTTCCCGTCTCTCTGCTCCCCCCCGCCCCATCGTGCTCTCTCTCAAAATAAATAAATAAACATTGTTTTAAAGGGAAAAAAATCAAACCATGGTCTTTACACAACATTAAGCGGCACCTGGAGGTGCACATCCCTCATCAGTATGTCTGTGGGGGGGTCACTTCCTACTCAGATTTTCATTGTGACAAGAGTCTCAGCTGAGATCACAGTTAGAAGACAACTACCTGTGTTAAGCTGGATGGAAGAAAAATGCTGTTTCCTTACTACCTGTTCTGCTTCCTGTTCCCACAGTCAGCATGCTTGGCTTCTACACTGTTGACTCCTTTCAAAAATGTGTATGAAATTATTTTCAGAAAACCATGCAGCAGATGCTCTGTGTCTGTAGGGAATGAGGGAGAGAGAGCAAGCTGGCCACCGGCTGAAATGTTTGCCACCACCAATCAAATCCTTGTTATGTAAGTGAACCGGGCACAGCTCCAGAAGGCTAGTGAGGGATACTGACATGGAATAGAGAGCTTTGGGACAAAAGAGAAGTAAAGAAAAGGAAAAAAGGAGAAGGGGTAGATAAACCTCCATCCCTGAATGACTCACATGGCCTCAACATAATTTCTTCTTTCATTGATATGATGCTCCCAAACTTTTTACTGCCTACACTATCTTTATTATTGTTGCCAGGATTCAACCAGTTTCAAGATTCAAAAGATTTTTTCTTCAACAAAATCAATTGCATTGATTAGATAACAATATTTTCTTTCTCCATTTTGAATCAGACAACAACATATAATTGCAAGGCCTTTCTGGTCAGAAAGGTAAGCAGTAAACCTGATTAAATTCACATCAAAAGGAAAGAAATGTGTCATTTTATTTACCGCTGTAGTCTTATCACTGGTATATATAAAATGTTCATGCTTTCTTTAAATAATGAAATTAATATGAAGACCTCAAGTTAAGATACATGGGAATCTTTTAGAAATGTTCTTTGGCACAGAACACTAACCATAATAAAGTTACAGTGCTCAAGAAGTCTAAAATGTCCAGCGCAGAGCTTTGGGCATGAGATGATTAATATGAGCACTGGTAGAGTATTTGAAATAGTTCAGATGTTAGTTCAAACCCCAGACCCACTATTTATCTCTTGTGTCACCAAAGGACTTAGCCTCTGTAAGTCTTAATTTACGAATCTTGCAAACTGGGATAGTTATATCCATGTCTTAGATGCCCAAGAAATTATAGCTAATGGATGATCATGGGTACAAACAAAAAATGGGAGCTCAAAACAGATCATCTACGTGGAGTTGGTCAAGCATCTTTTATAAAGTTATTTTTACATGTATTCTACCTTTATTTCCATTGTATTCTGATTTTCCTTTCTAGAATCAGGGAAAGAAGTTGGGACATAAAGGAAAGGACAGAAGCAAAAAACAGGCAAGAGGGAGCTGGTGAATAAAAACCTATCCACCTAAGTCTTGACTGTTCATGATATTTTGAAATATCATGTTCTTTTGTTCTTCTCTTTTTAAGTTGAATTTCTCGACTTTTCACTAGTTTCTTATTGGAGCTTTATGGGAAATTCCCAACCCAATAAACACTCTCTCCCTTTTCCTTATTACCAGAACTCTGGTCGTGTGCAGGGTAGCTATGAGCCCAGTTAACAATACCTTCCTCCTCACAGATTGAGCCAGAACTCATAATAAAGTCTTGAGGTTTAATATGACAGGCTAAATCTGTCTTGCTTTGTTTACAATATCACGACTAATGCTTAAACTGGATACATCAGATTCTCCACAGAATTTATACTTTACTACTCACCTCTGACCCTTTTTCTCTGTATTCAAGCTCAAATATATTTACCCTATTTTCTATATTATAGCCTCATTTTTCTATATTCAAGCACTTGAAGCCACATAAATAGCCACTAAATTACTTTCTTCTCATCTTGGCTATAATCTACAAAGCTACAAACGCAGAATGGTGATCCATCCCTTGTAATGCTACTTGTTCCAAGGAAGACAAATCTCCTTAGGATCATTAGGTAAGATATGCCTACAACTGAACATCTGATATTAAACCTCAATACTTTACTATCATTTTCTGGTTCAACACCATCAGTAGACTCTAGGAATTTGTCAAACTATGTACTCCTAGTGAGAGACTACACCCTACATCACCAACAGTAGTGCTTTTTAATGGGTTCTTGATTTTTAGTTATAAAAAGCTCAAATTGCTGTACCTGTGCAAAACTTCAGGACATTGCTGATCTTGATCTGTCCCCACATCTAAGTTTTGGTTTCCACACAAACACAAACAGAAACTGATTTAGGAAAATGGGCACAAGGTATTTTTGGGAAATGATATCAGGAAGCAGCAATGAAGGGTCCAGAAGATACAGGTAGAGACCAAGAAGACAGAGTCCCTAGTGGGTGTGGGATTGGGTAGTCACCACTCTTTAACACTCTGAGGAACCATCCCTCTGAAGGACAGGATGCTGAGCATTAATGCAAAGTTCGGAGGCTACTTCTAGAAGCACCAACCCTCCTTTTGCTTAGGACCTGCCTACCTGTGAGCTGAAGGAGCCTGAGCTGGGATGATTCTCGGTGCACAGGAACTGTCTACTGCAGCTGCGGCTGGATTCAAGCTGATGCAGCCTGGGATACACAGTCTCTGTTTTTGTCATTTCCAAACATAATCCAAACATATAAGTTGTTTTCAGTGGTGATGGTGTTTAAAAACTATTGGTAGGAAATAATAAAAGTTTCAAAAGTCCCAAGACATTTAAAAAAACATTTAATTAAAATTCATGAAATTCCATCTTATAGAAAAATACACAGTACTGTTGGAACTGCTTTATAGTAACAGAGTGCACTGAAAACCTAAACCATTTTTGAGCTAGATCTCATATTTGAGTAACTTTCCCTTTCTTTTTAGGTGTTTGCAAAGTTTTTTCCCCCTTCCCTCATCTTTGTTACTGACTCATCTTTTTTAAGTAATCTCTACACCCAACATGGGGCTTCAACTCATGACCCCAAGATCAAGATTCGAATGCTTTGCTGACTGAGCCAGCCAGGGCTTCCCTCCCCCACCCCGCAACTCATCCTGTATATACCTTTTTAAGGGCTAATCATGGCCAGTATTTCATTTTCAATGAAATTTCCTCAGAATGAACTCTTACTTTGCCCAAATTTAGACAAGATTGTTGAGATGGGGTCACCTGACTTAGGTCTATTTGCAGATGTGTGGGAGGAGGAAAGCTGAGAAGTCCTTCCAGAGAGAACTTATCTTCATAAAATTGGGAAGAGCCAATAATGAGGGTTTGACTGAGTGCCTTAGCCTGAATTCCCTCAAAAGCAGAGCCAAAGGTGCAAGGTCAGGTCAGGAAACAAGGGGAAGGAAAGCAAAGGAAGATGGGAAGCAATGAATGTGATGATTTGTATGTATCTTTAAAAAGACAGATGATACATAGACAGACAGATAGATAGATAGGTATTTGTCTGTCAGCAAACTACCATTTACGTTTCTTTGTTCAGCTCTCCCAGAAGGGGAAGGCTTAGGTCAACCAATGAGCACTTGATTGCTCAGCACCAGTTACTAACCTGGCTCCAAGACTTCCCTTTGCTCCATATAAGGAAAGTAACTGTATTTTAACCAAACAAGATGCCTTGTGCCTGCTCACTTTGGTCTATCAAAATGTCATGACTTGTATGGCTCTTTCTAGACTACTTCCATTCCAAATAACCCTCACTTTGCATAAAGTTAGAACTGTTAGATAAAAGCCAACTAGATGAGTAAATTGTCTGGGTAAGATTATTTTAATAATCATGAGTTCAAATTTCAGTCATGGAGGCCACAGACCCTGGTATGATACATCTACACTGATATCATATATCATAAATTACACATATATTTATATTTCTATATATGAAGGCTTATGGACTAAATGAAATTATATCTATGAAATTATACCTATGATATATATCTTATATGTATATCTTATGATTATTTTATAATTACAATGATCTAACAATTGAGATTATAATTTGTTTTTACATATCTTATATTTATAATATATAATCTTAAAGTTATCAATTTTAATTATATATGTAACTTCATAATATACCTTATATATATCACAATTATATATAATTATATTTATATTTGTTTAAGTCTATTTCTTTAAATATTTCCATTTGACTTTATTTTTGGCTGAAATTTTTCTCCTGCCTTATGTGGAAAATTTAATGTACTTGCTCCTAGGTGAGCTCTGTCAATTACTATGTTTTCTCAGGCAATGTAGCTTTAAAATTCAGTTGTTGCAGACTGCCCTCACACTCTCTTCCACCCGTGTTGATGCTTAGCTGGAGGTTTATTGAATGCCTCTGCACAGCTTCTGCCTGTTTTGTGCTGGCCCCTCTGTGCCCACTTCTGAGCTGAGCACCTGCTGCAGTGAGGCCAGCTGAGGGGTCCTCCCTGCCTCCTCTTTTCAGTCACTTCCCCAGAGCACTACCAAAGGATCCTGACTTCAACAAGTTCTCTCTGCCCTCAGGTTACATCCATGACCAATGTGGGGTAGGGGTAGGGGTGGGGTGTGAAAAGCTGACACTTCATCTGCCTCCTTCTGGGGGCACAGTGGGACTGCAGAACATCACTCTGTCTAGCAAAGAGGCTTCAAATTAGATACGACTTTGTAAGTTCTGATCCATTCTATTGTTTGTGGGCAAAAATGATGCTGTGGAAAACTTATCACCCAGGACAGGAACTGCTGACAGATGAAGCAAGAGACTGAGAGGAACTGCACATCCTACGAAGAGTCAAGGGGACGTGGGCAACAGGAATGGGTGCCTTCCCAGTCATTGGGCTGCTTCTCCACCCACCTGCCTTTCATATTTGAGCCATTCAATTGCCATTCAATATGAGCACCCACGTTTGCTCATATTGTTTTCAGTAAATATTTTAGAGACCATAAAAGCTGTTGCATTTATGAGAAAAATTGGTAGGTTGCAGTTTGAAAACAGACCAGAATAAAGCAGCAATATGGAAGTTTTGAATCATTTGGCAAGCGATTGGGTAAGCATTTGAATTCATTCCAGAAAGCATGCCTCTTTGGCTAAAAGACTGATTAACTGCCAGTGACTAGTAGTGAACTGATCACTTTAGTCAAGGGCATCCTAAGACCTTCTGACAGGTGAAGGATAAAAGCTTTATATTCCATTTCAGACCAGGCTTCTGAAAGGGCTCCTGGTTAAAGAAGGAAGTCTTCCTTTTCAGGTTTTATTAATGATCATGATACATGAACTCCACGATATTTTGAATGACAGAACACCTGTGAAGTTCCTTTTTCAATATACCACAGTGTTGTAGTCCACTTAGGCTGCTATACCACAGACAGGGTAGCTTATAGACAACAGATACTGATTTCTCACAGTTTTGGAAGTTGAAGGTCTAAGATCATAGCGCCGGTAAATTCCATGTCGGGTGAGAACTGCTTACTCACTGATGGCAATCTTTCCACTGTAAATGCAGATGGCAGAAGGAGAAAGCAAACTCTCTGGGGTCTCTTTTATAAGGTCATTAATTCCATTCAAAGGGCTCTCACTTATAACATACTCATTTCTTAAAGACCCCACCACCTAATACCACCACCTTGGGGGTTAGGATATCAACATATGAATTTTGAGGGGACACCAACATTCAGACCATGGTACATGGAAAGATTAGATAAGAAGGTGACCAATGGTCAGGGCACCTCGATAGCTCAGTCAGTTGAGTGCCGACTTCAGGTCACGATCTCACAGTTCGTGAGTTCGAGCCCCGCGTTGGGCTCTGTGCTGACAGTTCACAGCCTGGAGCCTGCTTCAGATTCTGTGTCTCCTTCTCTCTTTGTTCCTCCCCCACTTATGCCCTGTCTCTATCTCTCTCAAAAATAAACTTAAAAAAAAAAAAATAAAGTGACCAATAGTAACTGGATGATCTTTAGCCTCTGTTGGGTAGAGAGAACAAGCAGACTGCAGTGAGCATGAGTGCAGCATCATGCAGGTGTTTCTAACAGAGGGAACATTTTAAAGTAAATGCTCAAACTACATACTGATCTAAAGAAAATCTGCCTGATAAACTCTCTTACCATGTTGATATATTGGATGTAATAAGCTGGAAATCACTTCAGCATAGACAGCATGATATATTTGTGAGTGAGATTATGTATCTGTGGACAACTGGTTAATCTTTGAGGTATTTTAATCATAAACACACATACCAGAGGTGGTTAATAAACCTTTGAAACACTCCTCCCTGAAGTCCTAACCCAAATCTCAGTCCTTACTACCCAATTTATAAATCATTGTAAATGTAAGAATTAGTATCTCATTGGTGCAATAAACTTGTTTTTGGTATATGAGTTGGTTTAAAATACTGTACTGATACTTCCTCCATTGCACAAAGGGAGCATAAGAAACCAAGGAGTCTACTAGCCCTCTACCTCAAGAGTAACTCTTTAAGTCTAGTATTCCATTTGACCCCTTAAAGGAGTGTTCTGTTGCCTAAGCCGATCAAAACTTCACTTGAGCTATCTTAAAACGTTGGAGTGAACCCCTCAGTCAACATGCTTAATGACATAGAACAGAAATTCACAGAGCTCACAGAAAAGGATGATTTTTGCCCTGGGGCCTGTTATTAGTAAATGTTCCTACTGTAATAAAATTTGGTCTAGAATTTGCTTTCATTGTAACATGCAATCTAGTAGGAAAACTGTGGGAAAAGAGACCTATAGCCATGATCTAGTACTCACTACAGGGTACCTACATGTATAAACAAACACACAAACACACATTGGGACAACGGTGAACAGGAATACTCATTCTTTGGTTCATTTCAAAGCACATGTTCTCATCTCCAAAACAATGACAGAACACCATCTCCCATGCTAAATTTTGGATTGTCCTCAAATTGTGCAATTTCCCCCTTGATAACTAATTTTGTATGAATTTCTAAATGCTACCTTTAATATCAAATACCTTGCAAATTTGCAAACCCAAATTCACCTTAAGATAACAACAAATAATTAAACCAAAAAAATACAGAAGAAACTAACACTGAAGATGACCCAGAGCTCTCAGCAAATTTCAAATTCTCTTTAAAGCAGAGAGTATGGATCACCTTTCTGAAGATTTTTATATCATTTTTATCTTACAAACAGGTTAAGATGACATGGACTTTCCCCATATCAGGCAATGACTTGAAAGCCTAATTAAACTCCTATTTTTGTATTATTGATTTTTCTCATTAGATTTTTCTCACAGAGGCAACAGAAATGATGTTTATTTATTTTCCAGGGCATGAGTTTGGAATGCTATAAAGAGAATCAAAGTTGATTTAGCAGTGGTGGGAATAGAGGGGAATTGGGGCCATGTTTACACTTAACTCTTATTCTATTACAGCTGCTTAAATTGTATGTATTTCTTTCAAGGCTACTAAACTGCTTTATTATATTGTGCTGTGATGTTTATCTTTTTAAACATTTTTTTAACATTTATTTATTTATTGAGAGGCAGAGAGGGACAGAGCACAAGCAAGAGAGGGGCAGAGAGAGAGGGAGTCACAGAATCCGAAGCAGGCTCCAGGCTCTGAGCTGTCAGCACAGAGCCCTATGCAGGGCTGGAACTAATGAACTGCGAGACCATGACCTGAGCTGAAGTCAGATGCCCAACTGACTGAGCCACCCAGGTGCCCCTGTGCTGTGATGTTTATAAAGAGGATGGTGGAAGAAGACAATTAACAAATGCTTGGTATATCCAACTGGAACACCTTCTTTAGAACCAGTCTGTGATAAAGTATAAAGTTTGTTTGGAGGTGGCTTTCCAATTTCCCTTTAAGTAGCCTGTAAGCATGAGGTGACAGATGCCATTAGCACTATTTTGATTGCTAGAGGACTATGAGTTGAAGTTAATAAACTGATAGACCATGGGGCGCCTGGGTGGCTTAGTCGGTTGGGCGTCCGACTTTCGCTGAAGTCATGATCTCGCGGTTCGTGGGTTTGAGCCCCGCGTCGGGCTCTGTGCTGACTGCCAGCTCAGAGCCTGGAGCCTGTTTTGGTCTGTGACTCCCTCTCTCTCTGACCCTCCCCTGCTCACGCTGTCTCTCTCTCTCTCTCTCCTAGAAATAAATAAAACATTAAAAAAATAAATAAATAAACTGATAGACCTGAAATGCTATAGTCCCCTCAACACAAGGTCCCAAGGGCTATTTCCGATCATTCTGAGTGAGTTTCAAGCTTTCAGGTTCACTAACTTTAAGTTTAAAGCAATAGTATCTATGTATTTACATCAATTTTGAAAGGTGCATTTAGCAAACACTGGTTAACACTATGTTTGAGACACATTGTTAAATGCTCAAAGTGTAAGTGGTTAACATGGTACTAGATTAGAAGTAAACAATTACAATGAACAGAAAGCATAAGAAAAAAGAAGGAAAAATATATAATATATATAAAGTATATTTCAAAATATACTTTTGAAAAAGTAACCCTGTTTGGAATGTCCATCTTCCTGAACGTAACATGTAGGTCCTAATTTTGACCGTTCACAAATACTGCCTGTGGAATGTTTGCTACTGGGCTGATGGTCATCTCCTCCCCTTCCAGAGCTACCCAGTCAGCATGAGCAGAATTTCAGAGGCCTCAGGAGCAACCTTCTGCATACAGAAAAGCTCCACAGCTGGTCATGATTTGTGGTGGGTGTTGAGAACCACTTGTCCAGCCAAGCAGTTGGGAAAGGAATCTTAATCTCCCTTCTTCAGAAGTTTCATTATCAAGTTCAGTGCAAGCAAGGTGAAAAGCGATTTGCCAAACCATCTTCACACTTGGAAAATTAGGTGTATTTCCCAAATCCGAGTCTCCCTCAAATGCTAATGACCATAACAGTCAAGAAGAAGAGATGAGGGGCACCTGACCTGTCTGGCTCAGTCGGTTAAGCATCCGACTTTGGCTCAGGTCATGATCTCACGGTTCATGGGTTTGAGCTCCGAGTCGGGCTTTGTGCTGACAGCCAGCTCGGAGCCTGGAGCCTGTTGCAGATTCTGTGTCTCCCTCTCTCTCTGACCTTCCCCTGCTCTCTCTCTCGCTCTCTCTCTCAGAAATAAATAAAACATTTAAAAAAAAATTTTAAGAAGAAGAGACGAATCTGGACTACAGCACAAGCTGCACAGGGAAATCTGAGTAAAGACCAGATGTTGCAACATCAGATCTTAGGTTGCTTTTGCTCTGTCTCAAGCTGATAACAGGGTCTCCAGCTACCCCCTGGCATTCACTGCAGCAGGCAACGTACTTCCTATGATTTACATTCAGATCCTTCAGAGCATTTCTTCCACAGTCTATTTCCATCCTGGGAATTAGTTTTACCAATTTATAGTTTTTGAAATCCACGGATACTTTGTGTTTATTTGCCATTATTTTTAATGTAAAAAATGGTTAAAATATTTACTTATATTGTATCTACAGAGGGAAACACACCTGACCAAACTGCTAATTCCTCTTACCAGAGGACATCTCCCTTTGAAAAGCTTCCAGGTCACAATGATCTTCTTCCCCCACAGCTGTTCATGATCTTAGTCTCACATATGATTACATATGCTCTCAGTCCACCAGGTGTAGTTTAGAATTTCTCATAGGAGTATGTGATCCTAAATGGATAATAAATGCTGCCTTTGATAGTATGTGTTTATGCTTTGTCTTCCAAAGTAGATGTTACACTCTTTGTCTGTGAACATGCTTCTGCAAATTCAAGAAAGACTGTATCCATGTAAATTTTTACTTATAAAAAACTCTGAAGTTGCAGGGCACCTGAGTGGCTCAGTCAGTTAAGTGTCTGACTCTTGATTTCAGCTCAGCTCATGATCCCAGGGTCCTGAAATCAAGCCCTGCAAGCCCCATGTCAGGCTCTGTGCTGACAGGAAGAAGCCTGCTTGGGTTTCTCTCTCCCTCTCTCACAGCCCACCACCCAGCATGCGAGGGCATTCTCTCCCAAAAAAAAGAAAAAAAAAATTAAAAACCCTGAAGTTGAATTGCCCCTGCCTACTGATGCTTAATTACCATTGGCTTTACAAGGAAACAAGGAAAAAGGAAGCTTTTTCTGTAATTGCTATTTAAAAGCATAGAATTTTCAGCTTTTTTGTAGGCATTAAAGGTTATTGCATGAATCCTATCATTTCTAAGAAACATTTTTTAAGTACAGCTGATTTATTCTGTATCCACTTAAAATAAAATCTCCCAGTATTGTGTGATTTTTTTTAGAGCATTTCACAAGTCTTAGGAAAACTTGGCTATAGAGAGATTTCTAAAATCTCTCCATGGGTCATTCTGAAAGGGTTCTTTCCTAAAGATAATCCTATTATGCTCTCTGTGGCTTAGTTCCTTGTGTGGTTAATTATAAACAATGCAACATGAATCAAGGATTAGGTAGATTTATGATTCTTCTTTTCCTGGGGGGGGTTTCAAAGGCATTTTATTGCCTCATTTGGGCCTCTATCTGAAAGTTTACCTTAGAGAAAAAGATCACAGAGACTCCTGGGTGGCTCAGTCAATTAAGAGTCCAACTTCGGCTCAGGACATGATCTCATGGTTCGTGGGTTCGAGCCCCGATGGAGCTCTGCGCTGACAGCTCAGAGCCTGGAGCCTGCTTTGGATTCTGTGTGTGTGTCTCTCTCTGCCTCTCCCCAGCTCATGCTCTGTCTCTCTTTCTCAAAAATAAAATAAACATTAAAAAAAAGAGAGAAAAGATCACATCATAGCATATGTCTTGTAAAGACTTTCTAAAACCCAATGAGTTGTTAATCAAAGATTTTGTTTTATTTTTTTTCCCTAGTTCAAAGTATTCAATTATTCATTAAGTACTCTAACCTCCTATGTTACAGGAACTTTAAAAGTGGCTTTCTATGTATGTAATTCCAATTACTTTAGGTCTCAAATAAAATTTGGGGGATGTAATAAACTGCCAGTTATTCATGCAAGATAGTGATAAAAATAAACCAATGATCAAAATGTAGTATCATGAAATGGTCTTGCCCTTGGGAAAAATTTACTTAGACTACAAGGAACAGAACCTACCTGCACTAGCAGCTGCAAAAAAAAGGGGGGCGGGGGCGGTGAGGATATTTAGTAGAAGGATTATCTCACAATGACTTGTGCAGTTAGGTGTCAAGCTAACAAAAGCAAGCTCAAGCTCAGAAAGTGAAAAGGTGTGGCATGACCTCTCTGCTTAATCCTTGGAATCTGTCCCATTTTTCTTACTCCTCTGCAGATTGACTTTTTTATGTCTATTGTAGACATTACTACTTCAGTACTATTCATGTCATTTTTTTCGATTCCACAACTTAAGTAAATGGATTAGAACTTACTTCCTGACTCTCTGAAGAAAGCATCTGATTGACCCAATTTTTCCCATGTGTCCTTAGGTGTCCTGAGGTCCAATTACCAATGGCCGCTGTTTAAGAGATGGCCAACAATTGGGCTTTCTAGCTCTGCCAGGGGCATAATTGTAGACCCCCTGAAAAGAAACATACACAGGGCAGACATTGTGGCCAATATGAATGATTCATCAAGAGAAGATGCCAGAAAGATGTAGTATGGATAAAGGGCAAGAGAAGGTGGTGATTACATTGTATGAAACACCTAAGAACAGCAATAATAAAAATAACAGTGAGAAATAACAGAAGAGCATTACTTTCTTAGACCTAATTAACTTCTACCATAATAATTTATTTTAAATGAAAGTAAAACCAATTTCTTCCTATGTTAATTGACTCAGGCATTTATCATATCAAGCTAGTAAAGATATAATTGTGTTCATTTACTTTTCAGTCTGAGTTAGAATGTGAGACATGGGGTGAATGGTGGCACAGGTGTGTATATGGAAAAGCACATAAAATAGCCCTTGCTTGCAAAAAGCTTAGTGTCACTGGGGAAATAAACATTTCCATGGTGAAACAAGTGTAGAAAAACACACTTGTATATTGTCTCTGTATTATCTATATTAGTTGATATGAGCTGTAAGATCTATACAAAATTTAAAAAGATAATGAGTCTCCCACTTGAAGTAGTGGAAAGCCAGATAATTCAGAGTAGCACTTACTCAGACCACATTTTTTAAAAATGAAAAAAAATTTAGAAAAATACATATTGGCTTCATATAGATATGAAAATACTGAAAAATTCCCAGGTGAGGATTTACGAAAAGATGGGAAAACAAACATAAGCATTTGAAACTGCTTTTCAGGGACATCTGTTGATTCCTAAAGAGGCTTATTTAGCTTGGGGTACAGAAAAAAAGTCATGTCCCCAACAACTAGGGAATCTGGTACAATCCTGTATTTGGGTTGGGACCCCAAATGGCTTAATCATAAAAGTAAGGAAGAACCAGAGATAAACTCTCCCCTATATGGACTATGGCCCAATGTCAAGTGATCAAGTTTGATAAATTCTGAAATTGGATTAAGGTCATTCTAGGCAAGAGATTACAATGACCACAGGTGTACAACAAAAGCCAACAAAAATAATTTTGATTGGAACATAACATTAGCTAGGCCTCAAATTATTTCTTTAAGGAATTTTTCAAATAAAGTGTCTGGAACGCAATCAGTGATAATCAGGCAATGATAATGCAGCCAGTGATAACACAGAGACGGGGGGGAAGTGCATATGAACAAACAGAAACAATAAATAGTGAGTCTCATTGAAGCTGGTCCATATATTTGAACTAATGGACACAGACTTCAAATAGACTTTAAAATAACTAGGTTCAATGAGATAATGAAGTGATTGAAAATTTCAGCAGAAAGGTGGAATACAAAATATTACATCTTTGAAAAGGAGTGAAATAGAAATTTTAGAGCTAAAGATTCTAAGAAAACTGAGAACTCAGTGGATAAGTATAACAACTGATTAGCCACAACTAAAAAAAGAATCAGTTAACCGGGGAAGTAGATCAAAAGAAACTACAGAGTAAAGAATAGAGAGATAAATGAATGTTATGCACCAAAGACAGAGTAAGAGACATAGATAATACATTGAAAAGAGCAAACATGCATTTATTTCCTTTCTCAGAAGAAGAGAGTATGTAGCAGAAGCAATATTTAAAAAGAGAATGGCTTTGAATTTTCCAAAACTGATCAAAGACATCATCCACAGATTTAAGAAACCCAAGCATGAAGACTACAGAGAAACCCACACCAATAGATACCATAGTAAAATTTCAGATAACCGAATATAAAGAGACAATCTTAAAAACAGGCAGAGGAAAAGAGATACTATATTCAAATGAGTAATAATTAGTATAAGAGATGACTTCTTAAAAAATATCATGATAGTTTTAATGGACTGAAAGAAAATTGATTTCTATGCTATTGAAAAGATTCAAATTTAAGCTAACATGATAGCCTCAGGCTAAAAAAAAAATTAGAGAATTCATCACCAGTAAAACTACCAAGGAAATAATAAAGAATAGTCTCTACATAAAAGGACATAGTCTTAGATAAACCTTACAAATTTAGGATGAAGTGAAAAATAAAGAAAACTGTAACTAAGTGGGGAAAATATATGAAAGTTAGCCTCATAAACCTGTTATAATAATATCTTAGGGGGTTTAATACACACACACACACACACACACACCTGTTCTGGAATGATTTGTATGTCAAAACCTGTGCTCACTAATTATCCTTACAAGCAATCTACTAAAGAGAGACTGGCAGAAGTGTTTTATTTTGAAGCTTATGAAACTTTTGATAAAATACTTCCTTTCCCAACCCCACCTTACCCACCCTTCCACAAGAAATAGAAGGAAGTTGTCCAAAGCAGTGAAAACTGTGACTGGCAAATCTCACTATGCCAAATACACGTATACGCATAACATCAAGGGAAATGGAGCTCAGATGGCCAGCTTTTGCATCTGGGCAGCAGGTGGTAAGCTCCAGTAAGAGAGCAGCTGGCAGGGAGAGGGGTGCGGGACCCTCTGAAACTACCCTGAATCATGCAGTGAATACGGAGGTTGGTCAGGACACATAGCTCATACAAATAAGGTGTCTTAAAGCACCAGAAAAAAACATATAGCATTGTCTCTGACAACTAAAAACTGAAGTATAAATGATTATCCGGAAACATTTACCATATTTCTATGTTTTTAAAATCATATTTCATATGACTCAAGCAAAATATCAATTCTCAATATTGTAATACACTTCTCATAAGACAGACATACAGTCCATTTGCCAAAGAACAATGGTTGTAACTGAGTTTATATTAGCTTCTCCTCTCCAAAACTTCATTTTTCAAAATAAAACATTATACTAATTACAGGGGCAGCTGGGTGGCTGAGTCTGTTGAGTGTCTGGCTCTTGATCTTGGCTCAGGTCATGCTCTCAGGGCTTGGGGGATCAAGCCCCATGTTGGCTTCGAATTCTCTCTCTCTTCTTTCTCTGCCTCAACCTCATTCATGCTCTCTCTGTCTCTCTCTCTCTGTCTCTCTGTCTCTCTCTCTGTGTCTCACTCTCTGTCTCTCAAAATAAATAAACATTAAAAAAATACCACAATAATTACAGTGAAAATATAAATAAAAAATACAAACACATACTTAAAGCTACAACTTTCTAACATCTTTCTGACTCATTCCTCCCTTTTAAAAATTGGATTAATGCAATCAGTTTCAAAGGGACATGATGGGGAACACTAATAGAAAGAATATTGTGATTGTTTAATAGGAGTTTATAGATGCTGAATACAGGTGATGCGATAGGCCTACCTTCTCAAAAATGCTTCAATATAATTTTGGCTTAATTTATGCTTCCAGATAAATTAATTCAAAAGTTTTCACATAAACAGACTAATAATATCAAATTTATTGTATTTTTTAATTTGTTAAATACTGGTCTAGTTACCTCATATAGATAATTTTGTTGAGTTCTAAATAATAAGTAGAGAAAGCACCTGTTATTTAAGAAATATTTTTATATAAAAACTGAGAGGATAAACAGGTTAACAGTACACAAGATGCACTATTTCAGTGAATGCTACATTTTTATAAATAATATTAGGGTTTAAAATAATGATAATTGGGTATCAATTTGGCCCCCAGGGAAATATTTACTGAAATAGTTAATATTTTCTGAAAAATAACACGAAAATGTGGTATTTGTTGATGAGAACCAATAAAGACAATTTCATTCTTGAACTACTGAATTTTATACTTCTCTTGGTCATCCAAAGAATTCATAATCATGAAGAAAACTGGATTATATACTTTGAAACAGACAAAGGCTTTCTTCTGCAGAGTTATCGATGACAGGGACAATGTTAGAGACGGCAGAAAAGCTCTCATCAACTACGTCGTGTCTCAATTTAAAATTCCAGCACTGACATATTGTAACAATGACAGCAAAGAAGCCCTTTCTCCAGTTGTACAATAAAGAGATAGCATGATATCCATCAAAAAGATTAAGTAATGAAACAGGACACATTTCTGTCACTTCTACATCCACCTGCTGTGCAAGTACATAAAAAGAAAAAGAAGCCGTCAGTTTGAACAGCATTTTCCAATCTGGAAGCTTTTAGGAAAATTACAGGGCACTGAAGAATTACAGTTCACATTAGAACTGATTGGTGTCATAGTCAAAAGGGGGGATAGATTTCTTGTCTTTGGCAGTAGGAATTTGTCTTCCATGAGCAAAGATAATTACTTCCCACAGACACAAAACTAAAGTTATAGCTAATCAAAGAAATCACCGCTTTAAGTAAAGCCTTCATGGGCTCCTGATTTAGTACTAAATTGATTCTGATTTTCATAAATGAAGAGCAGCTTTGACTGTGTTGTCAGCATCTGTACAGGTAATAATGTTTCTGGACCAACGTTGCTCCAAGGTTCTGTCCTGGAAAAATATCTGGCTCCTGCTAATCTTGGTAGATGTCCTGATTAAAATAAACTAAAATCTTTCATTACCCAGAGTAGCATCTTTAGGATGATTGTATTAAACAAGATTGATTTCTCATCTTTCCTAGTCAAGGAAGAAATGTTTGACAACAGCAGCCGTTTCACTCGGAATCACAAATCACAATTCTTAGCACTGCTTTCTTCTAAATTTTAGCTCAGAGAACAACAAACACATAACTGTGTATTCAGCAAAGAAAGGAGAAGAGAAAGCTGGCAATTTAATGATTTAACCATAACTAAATCAATTGTGTACTGAGCATAAGAGGTTTTAGCAGTGGAAAATCATTTAAGAAAGGCTTCAGGAAATCTGACCAAGCTAGAGAAAGCATATTTATGCCTCATACTCATAAATAAAAATACTGATTTGCTTGTCAAGCTCCCCAGTCTCAACTTTATGAAAGTGCAAAATGTAAGGACATAAACCTATGGAGATTTTTGGACCAGAAACCTGACTTCTCTATTATACTTGGTAAAAGAAAAGAAAGAAACCACACAAAAGTCAAAGTCACAATTAAAACAGGTCAAAGCTGCATGAAATATAATTGAATGATTGGGTTAAATTCCATTTAATATTTGATACACAAGTTATCATTTTAAACATATCCTTACAAAGAGTAAACTAAAATGTCTAAAGCAACTGTATACACATTGGTTGATGGAAAATGGTCAAATTGTAGCAACTGAAAAGTCTGCTTTCAGATCTGTTACCTAATTTTATTTTTATTTTTAAAAATTTTTAATGTTTTTTATTTATTTCTGAGAAGAGAGAGAGACAAGGTGAGCAGGGGAGGGTCAGAGAGAGAGGGAGACACAGAATCCGAAGCAGGCTCCAGGCTCTGAGCTAGCTGTCAGAGCCCGTCGTGGGGCTCGAACCCATGAACCTTGAGGTCATGACCGAAGCCAAAGTCGGATGCTTAACTAACTGAGCCACCCAGATGCCCCTGTTACCTAATTTTATTTTGGTTGCTTTAACATTAGTAAGGTAAAACTGTTATATGCAATTAGAAATATTGCAGAAAGACCAGGATAGACTTATCTTGGTGGGAAACAGAATTTTATTAAGACGGGGCAGTTCAAGAGACCTTAATAAAGAGACTATTTAGGCAGGTGTAGGCAGTTAATAAAAAACAATAAAGGATGCTGAAGTACCCAGAGGTAGCAGAGCAGGAAGCTATTACCATCCAAAACCTGGGAATAAGGGAGTAAATAATGTTACTGGAGCCCAATGAGAGCTGAAGTCATAGAGGAGAAGTTGCCCAACAGAAGAAGCTACAGTCTTGAGTGCCCAAAGCCACTGGCAGGACCCTGAAGCAAAGCAGGGAAGAAATGGTAAAGAAATATTTATATCTTGTCTTCCTTTTTCAGCCCAATGCTCTGTTGATGGCTTTCACTGGCTAAATTGAACAAGTTCATATAGCTAACAAGGGGATCTGGGCAATGCTGGCCCTATGCCTCCGCCATGCAGGGCAACAAGTAGAAAACAGAAAGATAGGAACTGAGAGTGAAGGAAGCAAATGTAGAATAATGGGCATGCAGTGTACATCTATTGGTTGTTATCGTTCACAATACTCGTTACAAACTAATGAATAGATATTTTTGCTGAGTTATAGTAATTTTATTCTCATCTCCAATCTTTTGTGGCTAGAAGGTAACTCTTTCTCCACTGTTAGATTAATTTATTTCCATTTTTTTACTATTATAAAATTAATAATTACAATAAACATTCATTACTGAGAGGTAAGAGTTATATGAAAGATGTTTTTAATATAAAATTTATTGAGATAAATATACTTACCATAAATATATCACATTTTAAGGGTACAGGCTGCTGACATTTGACAACTGTACATGACCTTGTAAACATCATACCCATCAAGATATAGAACATTTATTTCCCCCAGGGCGCCTGGGTGGCTCAGTCAGTTAAGCATCCAACTTGGCTCAGGTCATGATCTTATGGTTCCTGGGTTCGAGCCCCGCATTGAGCTCTGTGCTGACAGCTTGGAGCCTGGAGCCTGCTTCGGATTCTGTGTCTCCCTCACTCTCTGCCCCTCCTCTGCTCTCACACATACTCTCTCTCTCTTATAAATAAACATTAAAAAAAATTTTTTAAAAAAAGAACATTTACTTCCCCCAAACAATGATCCCTCATATCCTTTTGTAGTCAATCTCTTCCAACTATTACTTACTCCTGAAAAGAGTTGATCTGATTTTGACCTAGACTTGCCTATTCTTTAAGTCTGTAAAATGGTATATTTGCCATATGTCTGTGAAATGCAGTCTTGTTAGAATTCTGTTACATTATTTCTGAGTTCTTGTCAGAAATCAGTGTGTGCATGTGTGTCTACTTTCGTACTCTCTATTCTGTTTCATTGACTTATATGCCTGTTCTAAGACACATAATTCTACACTCTGATAATCATAGCTTCATAGTATGTCTTAAAATAGTTAATATAATTCCTCCCACTTCCTTTTAAAATTACATTGGCTATTCTCAATCATTTGCATTTTTATGTAATTTTTAGAATTAACTTGTCAATTTATAAAACAAAACAAAATCCTGCTAAATTTTTGTTGACATTGCTTTGTATTTCCAGATAAACTTGGGAAGAATATATATCTTAACATAAATGATTCTTTCGATCCATGAATATAGTATATTTTCCCAATAATTTAGATAATCTTTAATTTCTTTTAGTAATGTTTTGTAGTTTTCAATGCACAGGGCCTTTACATAATTTGTTAAATTTATATCTAAGTATTTTATGATTATTTTTATATTATAATACATTTCAGTGTTTAAAATTTTTATTTTCCGTTTTTTGTTGCAAATATATAGAAATAGAATGGAAATGTTTTATATTGAAATTTCATATATTATATACTCTAAAATCCACTTATTATTATTGCAAATTCAATTGTACTAACAGTTATTTAGTTGCATCAGAATTTTCTATTTAGCCACTTATGCTGCCTATAAATAAACAGTTTTATTTCTTTGCTTCCAAGTTGTATGTCTTTTATTTATTTATCTTGCCTACTGCAGTGGCTAGAATAATCAGTAAAATATTGAATGAAAATAGTGAGAGAGGGCAAAGAGCCCATCCTCTCAATGTTTCTGATCTTAGGGAGAAAGAAATCAGAGCGTCACCATTAAATATGAAGTTTTTTGCAGAATTTTCACAAATGCCTTTTGTCAACATGAAGCAGTTTTCTTCTATTCCTATTACTGAGAATTTTTACTATACATGGGTTTTTAATTTGTCAAATGCTTTTTTTATTTTTTTATTTTTTTCAATGTTTATTTTTGAGAGAGAGAGACAGAGTGCAAGCAGGGGAGGGACAGTGAGAGAGGGAGACAGAGTCTGAATCAGGATCCAGGCTCTGAGCTGTCAGCATAGAGCCTGACGCAGAGCTTGAACTCATAACTGCGATTTCATGAACCCAGCCGAAGTCAACTGAACTTCTTAATCAACTGAACAACTTAACAACTGAACTTAATCAACTGAACCACCGAGGCGCCCCTAAATGCTTTTTTGTGCAACTGCTAAGATCGTAACATGTTTCTCCCTTCTTTTCTTTCTTTTCTTTTCTTTTCTTTTTTTTTTTTAAAGTAGGCTCCATACCCAGCATGTAGTCCAATGCAGGGTTTGAACTTACAACCCTGAGATCAAGGGCTAAGCTGAGATCATGAGTGGGGCACTTAACCATTGAGCCACCCACTTGTCCCTCCTTATTTTCTTAATGTAGTGAGTTATACTAGTTTTGAACAATGAAGCAATCTTGATTATGTGGGATAAACCTGACTTAATCGCATGGTGTTATCCTCATTTATATATTGTTGGATTTTATTTACTAATATTGTTGAGGATTTGTTCTATGTTTATGGGAGTTATTAGTCTGCAACATCATTCTTTCTTGAATGTTTGTTAATATTATCAATAAAACCGAAAAGCTTGGAATTTTTTTGTGGGAAGTTTTAATTAAAATTTTAATTTCCTTAATGGATAAGAAGCTATTCATATTTTGTATTTCTTCTTGAGCTCATGTTGGTAAATTTTGTTTTAAGAAATTTATTTTATCAGAGTTGTCATATTGTCAGATGCGGTTATAATACTCCCTTATGATTCTTTTAAGATCTGTATGATCTGCAGTGATAACCCCTCTTACATTTTTTATTTTGGTAATTTGTATCCTCTTTATTATTGATTACTTTTGTTAGGGGGCTTACCCATTTCATTAATCTAGTCAAGTAACTAGTGTTTGGATTTGCAAACTTTATTCATTGCCTGTTTTCTGTTTTAAAGATATCTGCCATCAATGAATTTTCTCAGTTTTCATTTGTCTGAAAATTTTCATTTTATCCTGGATTTTACAGTATATTATTACTTAACATAGAATTCTAGGTAAATAATTTTTTTTCTTTCAACATTTTAAGGATGTCCTTCTTATCCTATTTTCCTTTAAATACTGTGTCTTTTTTGTATATGCTTTTATGATTTTTTCTTTACCAGTTTTGAGCAATTTGGCTATCATGTGCACAGGTATGGTTTTCTTTAAAATATAGTTATTTTATACATATGTATATATGTGTGTGTGTGTATATATATATATATTATTGATATATTCTGTTTGGTATTTGGTGAGTTCCTTGAATCCATGTATCAGGGTTTTGAGGATTTTTGTTCATAAAATTTGCAAAGTTTTCAGGCATCATATTCTGAAGTTGTTTGGTTTTTTTCCTAGCTCAATCTTAATCTCTTCTGATTCTAAAATTCCAATTGCACATATGTTAGATAATTTGATAGTGTTCTACAAATTTTTGAGTCCCTGTTTACTTTTTTCATTTTTAAATTATTGTTTCGTCTTTGGATTTGATAGTTCCTATTTATCTGGTAGGAAAAATGACATCTTTACTATTGAATATTTTTATTCAAAAACACCTTATCTCCCCTATTTGTTCATATATTTCTTATATCCTTATATATTGTTATGTTCTTTCTTTCTTGCAAAGACCTTGCTTCTTATTTGTGGCTATCTTCATTGATTCATAGTAACTACACATTTCTAAAACTTCACAGTATATTAATAATGCTTTTAATAATTATTATTTCTTAGATTAGTTACTCTGAACTATTTCTTGATAAGTGGACACTGATTATACTGGAAATTTTACGGCAAACAGTTTTTTGGTGACAAAATCAAAATTCCAAAAGATAAATGACAAACTGAGAAAAATATTTGTAATGCCTATCACAGAATAAAACTGATATTCTCAAAAATAAAGAGTCCTTGGGGTGCCTGGGTGGCTTAGTCAGTTAAGTGTCCAACTTCAGCTCAGGTCATGATCTCAAGGTTCATGGGTTCGAGTCCCACGTCAGGCTCTGTGCTGACAGCCAGCTCAGAGCCTGGAGCCTGTTTCAGATTCTGTATCTCCCTCTCTCTCTGCCTCTCTCTCTCTCTTTCAGAAATAAATAAAACATTTAAAAATTTGTTTTAAATAAAGAGCCCTTAAAAACAAACAAACAAAAAAAGACAAACAATAGAAATGAACAAAGACTGCACAAAAAAAGAGACAAATAGTTTTTAACCATATTTGGGTTAAATACCCAAAATAATCCATTTTGGTGAAGAAAATACCCAAATTTATTCATAATAAGAAAATCACAAATTAAAACTGCACTGTTATATCTTTTTCTCACTTATCAGTTTGATAAAAATTCAAATTTGACGAATATTGTTGGTAGCAACATGGTGAAGGAAAGGTGCTCTTGAATTGCTGACTGGGGTTGTAAATGAATACAACTATTACAGAGTAGAATTTAACAACATGTAGCAAAATTACATGTGCATTTTCCTTCTTAGCAATATTAACTACTTCTATGAATCTGTCCTAAAGATGCATGACTAAAAAAGATGTATACCAAAAAACCCCAATAATACATAAGGCTATCTATTCTTTGAAATAGTGTTTATAACAAAATAAAACCAAAAACAACCCAAATATCAATCGAATGGAGCTGGCTAAAAGAACATACATTGAGTACATGCATTGAGTAGAGTGCTATGGAGCTATAAAAGGAATAAAAAATATGTCTGTGCATGTCCTTGGAGTCATTTCCAGAAAGTATGGCTAAGTAAAAAAGCAAAGTAGGAAAAAATACATAGCAGTGTATTATACTACTGTTTATGAAAGAAAGAGAAGAACACATGCATTTGCTTTTATATACATTTTAAACTGAAAAGGTTAAAAAAAATAGTTCTAAGAAGGGGCACCTGGGTGGCTCAGTCGGTTAAGCGTCCGACTTCAGCTCAGGTCATGATCTCACAGTTTGTGAGTTCAAGCCCTGCATCGCACTCTGTACTGACAGCTCAGAGCCTGGAGCCTACTTCTGATTCTCTGTCTCCCTCTCTCTGCCCCTCCCCCACTTGCACTCTGTCTCTCTCTCTCTCTCAACAATAAATAAACATCAAGAAACATTTAAAAAGAAAAAAGAAGAGAGATGAAATATAGCAGAGAGGACAGAGTAGAAGCTACATTTCTCTAGGTGTCTGGCATTCTACAGTATGTGTAGCTTCTTACTCCAACTAAGCATGGAATCACCCACCTAAGTAACCCTGGGTGTTATGAAACACTGGTTTATGAAAGAAGGATGTATTTGAGCCTCAATTCTTTTTTTTTTTTTAACTCTTTCAAAGGTTTTATTTGCTACAGAATTGCTTGAGCCCACCAACAAGATGAACTTGGGATTTCTGTGTTTAAAAGGATTTTGCTCACAGATTTATTTTACAAGTGCTTCAGCAATCACAAAGTAATTCTTTTTGCCAGCATTTGGCATGTATCTAGAAGACATTAGAAAAGGTATCTATAGAATTAGATGTCTAAAAATTTTTTAAATTTAAAAAAAACACAAATATTTTAAAATCCCTCGTTTGGACAGGTCCTGAGTTGAAATCACATTCATCTGCAAGGAACTGTTTTATGTCAGAAATGTTGTGTTTTATAACTCCAGATCCTGATCTTGGATTTGACCTGTGAGGTTTCCAGGCACCGCAAGAATGACAGAAGAGACGTCACTCAGTTGGCCAATTTCAGCATGTGTCCTACCTGGCTTGTAAAGTTTTATAAATACCTCTTAAACCTGAACCTCCAGGTTCTCTGATGTCGGCTGTATTAATCTGATTCTCAATACTTTTTTTGAACAAATGAACAAAAATTTCCCCTGCAAGATCACATATTTAAGTATTTGTTGCTTGTGGATAGATACAAAGAAACCAAGCATGTACGTAAAGTAAACAATTCCACAATGGAGCTGGGCTCTCTGGAAGGCTGTGTAAGCTCTAAGAGAAGTCACTCCCTGGCCCTACACTTGCTGTGCACCAGAGGCAGCCATCCGAGCAAGATCAACCTGAAGAAGGTGTGAACCCCGGCAGCTGGTCGATGGGTTTAACCCGCCACTGGTCTGCCTCCAGCGCTTCTACCAAAACAGCTAAATTTTCCATCCGAGCAACTTGCTGATCGTCTTTCACCTACTTAAGCATAGATGCCACTTGACAACAGAAAACAGATTTGCAGGGGAATCTCTCAGAGTCCTCTTCTAACGTCTCTCCAGCTCTCTGCGTAGGTGAAAAGGGCTTTCCGTGGTGGGGCAAGGTCTAAGACACTGACACCAGATCCAGTGACAAAACTTCCACTGACCCCAGCAGCTGAGGGGGAGGATGAAGAGGCAGCCATTTTCTCTCTAGCAGAATTCTCACTTTCCTCTACAGCTCCCCCATCCCCGTCCCCAAGGCCAGCCAGGACCACAGGGGCAGCATTTAAGGGGAGGACAGAGACTCAAATCTTAAAGAAAGCACCATAGCATAAGGAGAAAGTTCATGCGCTTTAGAGTCAGTGACATCACAGTTAGGATACTGACTTGTCTTTCACTAGCCAGTGGGACTTTGGGCAAGTTACTTAACTTCTCTGAGCTTCAGATTTCTCATGTATAAAATAGAGATAAAATTAATACCTACCTCATGAGATGGTGCAAAGGATTAAATTAAACAAAGTGACTTCACAAAGCAAAACTTCCCAATGGGAATATTAGTGACCATAGTCATGATCAGTTTGGAGACGGGGCTAGAAATGGCTTAAACTATGAAAATATGTGAGTGATTTAATGAATAAACATTTTTAAAGAATATTTAAGATTCTCTCTGGAAAGAATGTCACTATTATAGTCAATTGTTCTGTCTTGAGTAGAAGGGAAAGTAGGGCAGTTATTGTCCATTGGAACTGTGAGCCCATGGCCAGGCCTGGGTCAGGTATATGCATTCTCATAGGTATACTTGTGTTCATTCCAGAGAAAAATTAGGAGAGCAAGTGTTTTATAGGCTAGAACTCAGCAGTAAAAAAATATATGAATACTGGACCCTGTATAGCAATCACAATGGGTCTGTGATTACCTCAGTATTTTACCCTAATCATGGCAGTCTCCAAAGAAAAAGGAAATTCAGTAAAGGAGGGGGGAGAAACAAGGATTTAAGGGTTGTCACAAAAACAATTAAACCATAAAAGCAACTGTCATGTAATTATCAAATTGCCTTTCTGTGTGACTTAGGGCAACGTCTCAAGGTTCTCTCTCTCCTATTGTTCTTCATCCCCCAAAATCATTAAAACAAGGGAGTGTGATTGGAGGTTTCCTAACATCTCCTGAGCTGATGACATAATAACCCAAAACTTTAAAATTCCCATCTAGCAAGATAAAATTCCTTAGAAAGACAGGGGGCAGCCAATACGTACAGATGAAGTTATTTTCTTAGCATGTGGAAGTGAGTCTATGCTTTTTGCCATCTGAAGTAAAGTCCTTTGGGTTCAACTTTTATCTAAATCTTTCCTGTGAAGAATTGCCATTTGTTTTTCTGACATGTGTAATTACTTTTTCTTGGCCTTTAAATTTGAGATCACTGCAGGGAGTGCCTGGGTGGCTCAGTCAGTTAAGCCTCCTACTCCTGATTTTGGCTCAGGTCATGATCTTGAAGTTTGTGGGAATGAGCCCTGCAACGGACTCTGCACTGACAATAAGGAAGCCTGCTTGGGATTCTCTCTCCCTTTCCCTCTACCCCTCCCCTGCGCTCACACTCTCTCTCTCTAAATAAACATTTAAATACAAATAAATAAATAAATAAATAAATAAATAAAGTTTGAGATCGTTGGGTTTTTGTAGTACTTTTACCTAAGCAAAAGTCAACCAGTCATCTTTTCACAGACTTACATACAGATGGGTAGAAATACTTACTCTAAGCACCTTAATGGTCCTTCCAAAAAAGAAGTATTAAAAAGAAACATAATTTCTCAATGGTGGCATTACATGTCACCAATTATCAACTTTGTGTTAGGATAAAAAGATGGAGGACATTAAAGAATTTTTAGTGCTAGTTTCATTTAAAAATTTTATAATTATATTACTCACTCAAGTTCCACTGTACCTAATACTAGTTCAGATTACATATGTATAAACATGGTATTGGGTCTTCTTACACAGTGAATGGCAAACATTTTCCCTCTAAAATCTAAAATAGTACTTTAAAGAAATATAGGCCAGGGTAGCCTGGGTAACTCAGTCAGTTAAGCATCCAACTTCGGCTCAGATCATGATCTCATGGATTGTGAGTTTGAGCCCCTCTTTTCAGGCTCTGGGCTGACAGCTCAGAACCTGGAGCCTGCTTCGGATTCTGTGTCTTCCTCTCCCTCTGCCCCTCCCCTGCTTGTACTCTTGTTTTTCTCTCCTTCAAAAATAAATAAACATTTAAATTTTTTTTAAAAAAGAAAAAATATAGGCCAAAGAGCTCCAGTGAAATCAGCTCTGTAATATTCCATATAGCTCAATATCTTTTAAAGATTGGGTTCATATGTCTCTACAGTCAAATGAGTAGGATATTCTGTCCTGTATAGAGAAGGCAGCAATCTGGCAACATAGGAGTTGGCAAAAACATAATCCACATGTACCCAGGTGCAGGGAAGTGCCTCAGGGACCTAGGACACAGGCTGAAGGAGATTTTGATAGGTGCTCTCCACTGCTGGGGGGTCATTACCCACACCAGTCACCTCAAACACAATGGCTCCTTACATCTCTGATGTGTTTCCACTCATCCTAGAGATCTACATCCCAAGTAAGTCCCTGGAAAGGAAATTGTGTTGTAACTTCTTCCACATCATTCTCCTTGGAATACTTCCTGCAATTTTCCAAAGCAACCTAACCATGGTGCACATTGCCTCTTTTTTATGACTTATGTTGCTAAGAAGGCACACTTCAGGGATCAAGCATATTAAATGTAATTACATGTTTCCTTTGATAGAGCAAATAGTTTATTTTTGCAAACCACCAAGCACCTCTCTATTCTAGTTTAAGATTTATTTTTTTGAATGTTTTATTTATTTTTGAGAGAGAGAGAGAAGAGAGAGAAACAGTGTGAGCAGGGGAGGGTCAGAGAGAGAGGGAGACACAGAATCTAAAGGCAGGCTCCAGGCTCTGAACTAGCTGTCAGCACAGAGCCCGATGCAGGGCTCGAACCCACAAACTCTGAGATCATGACCTGAGCCGAAGTCGGACGCTTAACTGACTGAGCCACCCAGGCGCCCCTAAGCTATTATTTCATTAGTGCTTAAAATATGCAGATTTTGTGGGAAATTATTCTGCTTTCACAGCCAACATTCTCTATGTGCAGTTCAATCAGTTGTCCACGCTGGCAGGGTTTTGTTTTTGTTTTTGTTTTTCTACATATGTAACATGTTTCTTGGACATGTAAAAGTGATACATATGTACCACAGAACATTTGAAAACTACAGAAAAGAGAAAGGGATAAAAAGTGCTTATAATCCCTTTGCCCAGAGATACTAAATTTTGACATTTTGATATATTTCTTACTTTAATTGCCTATCATTTTACAAGGTTTCATCTACATTCTTTAGAGCAATCGTGGTTTCCAAAACCTCTCTTGTCGGCTCTCCAATTTATATCAGGAAACTAATACATTTTCCTTGGCTGAAGCAGACTAAGGAGTTGAAGCATCACGAGTGAGAGGCAAGAGAGAAAATAGAGCTCAGAATCTTTGTTTCAGTTATGAACTTATTACAGCAAAGAATTAAATGGCCCCCTTCAAAGTCATTCCCAGAAGCCTCTCCTCTCATGACTTCATTTCCTGATTCTTATCTTAGAAAAGAGAAGACTTATGAGAGTTAACTCTTAATACTATTATCAAAGTCAGCACAATTCCTTTTTATCTTGCATTTGAATAAAATGCCACCTCTCTTTCTATTGTGCGGAGCCAGGCTTCCCCTCGTTGCTTTCCCTGGTTCTGAGCCCTCTGGGTTTCCTCTCCTCGCCACTTAAATCTGCTCCTACACTACTGACTACTTACATCAGCCTTGGGCAGCCCAGGAGACATGAAGTAACACGGATTGATGCTTGTCAAAAGAATAACTTAATACAACATATTCTCAAGATAGAGACTAATCTGAACTATGGAAAAAACTACAGATTTTTAAAGTGTAACTCTAACACAGTTATAAACACAGTAAAATAGCATCTATGAGATCCTGCTAAAACCACCTGAATAAACAGAACAATGTGCGTTGAGCGTAATTAGAGTTATATGTGAATAAAAGGTCTAGCAGTAGCATCTATGTTTTATGGAATCCATGTTTTCAAGATACATTAAAAAAACAGGCTGTGTAAGAAATATCACGGTAAATGTTACCATATTCAGCAAGCTCATCTGGTTTTAAACTTAATGACTTACCCAGTGATGTGTTGGTGGCGAGCTTCCCATGGTTTGAAAAATCGGAGCATTGGATCAATTTTCAACTGCCAATGGGCATAGGCATCAACAATTGCCGATTGAATCATAACAAATAGTCTGCCAAAAAATAAAAAAATATGAACCAACATTTTGTAATTGGTTATTTGTAAAAAATGAAAAACAAAACAAAAACTATATGTATATTTTTTTAAGTAAGTATCTTTTAATAAAAATTTGGCCTAAATCTGTCTTATTTTAAGAACTCTATAGTAGATTATAGTGATTATTTGATGTTTTTATCTTATACTAGGAACAAATCAAAAGTTGCCAATCCTACATCGGTCTCATTTTTATTTCTTTTTTTTTTAATTTTTAAAGTATTTATTTATTCTTGAGAGAGAGTGACAGAGCGTGAATTGGGGAGGGGCAGAGAGAGAGACACAGAATCCAAAGCAGGCTCCAGGCTCTAAGCTGTGAGCACAGAACCCGATGCAGGGCTCTAACTCATGAACCATGAAATCATGACCTGAGTTGAAATTGGACACTTAACCAACTGAGCCACCCAGGAGCCCCTCTTTTTTTTATCCAGAAAATTATCTGCTCTATAAATCCCAAGGTCTGGGAACCCTTAGACTGTCCGACTTCCATTAACTTCTCTGAATTCTCATACTACACCATTGTATATATTTAGATATTAAGTTTAATAAGGATATAACTTTAATTCTTCTATAAAAACCAATACTATTAGTCTTAACACTCCTTACAAGTTGTTTGCTAAATGATCAACAGGGGGTACACGAAAGATGCTCAACATCACTAATCATCAGGGAAATGCAAATTAAAACCACAATAAATATCAGTCATACCTGTTAGGATGGCTGTCAAAATAAGAAATATGTGCTGACAAAAATGTGGAGGAAAGGAAACCTTTGTACTGTCAGTGGGAATGTACCTGGTGCAGCCATTACGGAAAATAGTATAGAGTTTCCTTCCTCAAGAAATTAAAAAATAGAACCACCTATGACCCAAAAGCCTTACTTCTGGGTTATATATCCAAAAGAAATGCAATCACTATCTTGAAGAGATATCTGCACTCCCAGGTCCATTCCAGCATTATTCTCAATAGCTAAGATAAAAAAAACAATCTAGTTGTACATCACTAGATGAATGGATAAAGAAGCTGTGATATGTGTCTGTGCACACACGCATACACACACACACACACCACAGAATATTATTCGGCCAGGAAGAAGGAAATTCTGACATTTGCAACAATGTGGATGAAACTGAAGGACATTATGCTTAGTGAGATAAGTCAGACAGGGAAAGATACATATGATATGATCTCACTTATTGCTTTTTTTTTTAATGTTTTATTTATTTCTGAGAGAGAGAGAGACAGAGACAGTATGAGGAGGGGAGGGTCAGTGAGAGAGAGAGGCACAGAATCCAAAGCAGGCTCCAGGCTCTGAGCTAGCTGTCAGCTAAGAGCCCGATGTGGGGCTCGAACCCATGAACTGTGAGATCATTACCTGAGCCAAAGTTGACATTTAACTGACTGAGATACCCAGGTGCCCCAATATGATCTCACTTATATGTGGAATCTAAAAGTTAAAAAAAGCCAAGCTCATAGAAACAGAGAATAGAATGGTAATTACGAGGGGTTGGAGTGTGGGGGGAATACGCTGGTCAAAGGGTACAAGACTTTAGTTACAAGATGACTAAGTTCTGGGGATCTAATGCACAGCTTGGTAACTATAGTTAATGATCATTGTGTTGTATACTTGGGATATGCTAAAAGTAAATCCTAAGCGTTCTCACCACACATACACATACACAAAAGGTAACTATGTGAGATGATGGATACATTAATTAACCTGATTATGGTAATCATTTCACAAATTATATGTACATCAAATCATCACATTGTATACTTTAAATATATATGACAATTTTGTCAATTATTCCTCAATAAACCTAGAAAAATAGAGCCGTTTCCTTTCATAGTTAGTCATGATTTTTATCCTGCAATCTGCCTTATCCCACTAATTTGTTTAAGAGACTAACTGGATTAAAATTGGCTTTTAAACTAGTTTGTTAATTTTTTTTTAAGTTCAGAGACCACATCTCTGAAAGGTAACACATCCAGTGGTATATACAGCAGACTACAAAGTACATTAATTTAATCTTATGCTATTAATTGAGCATTATTACATTTTAGAAGACAGGACTCTGAAAGATTAAATAATTTCTGAGGTTCACTATGGCTTCCCTGAGATGATTCTCACACCTCCATCACACATGTATAAGCTCCTATCAATTTAAACATTTTTTATCCATCCCACTGTGCCTAATTTTTACATAATGGATTCAAATTATAATACAGAGGAATTATTTCCATGTTCCATAAAATATTCATTTTGAAACAAAAAATTGCCTTTTGTTTCTATTGATATATTGTTTTAATTTGTTTTTGAGTTCTCTTTGACTTCAAAATTGGCCTTTACCTTGTGGTTCATTTATCCACAATATATGTTCAACAAAATATTTTTCAGGATAATTAAAATTGTTATAATGCAATGCATCTTCTGATTCATAAGCAATATAAACTTAAAGAACTTACTCCCTTTTTAATAGCTTTTGAATACCAAAATATTGCAAATAACTACAACTGGGGCTTGCATACATTTTATCCCATTAACTCTGGTGTATTTTTATAGTCTTATAATCTAAATCAGGCTCTTTTCAAGTTGGTGAAAGACAGTTTTTCTTTTCTTTATGAAATGATCCCTTCTTCCAATTGCAAAATGACCTCTTGCATAATGAAGCCTGCTAGGGCTTCTCTCCCCCTCCTCCCCACTCTTGATTACTCTTTCCCACTCCTCCAACATCCATTCCTACTACTCTACATCCAAAATACATCCCGGATCTATCCTTTCCTTTCCATCTCCAAAGCTACCACCCTGACCTAAGGAATATCATCACTCACTTGCATTAATGTTCAGGCTTCCAAACTGGTCTCATCCATTTCCAGGCAATTCTTCACAGTGAACCTAGAGTGATCTTATTGTGATATTGTAATCCTAGCTTTCCTTTGTTTGAACATCTACAGTGGTTTCCCGCTATGCTCTTCACCATATGTCATGCCCTTCAATGTCCTCAAGTCTCCATGCTACTACCATGGCTTCTGGTCTCCTCCTCCTTTCCCTCTACGCTCCAACCCACCAATGCCCTGAACTTTTGGCTCCTCCACTCCAGCAAGCTAATTCCTCAGCACCTTTGCTCATGCTGTTCCTTATGTCTGTAAAGCTCTTCCTCTGGATCTTTATTGGGACTGGCTTTTTCTCGTCATTCAGAGCTCAACGTCTTCAGAAAGGCCTTTTTTAGAAATATTCCCACCCTGCCCCTTTGTAAAAAAGTATGTTTTATTTTCTTACAGCCTTTCCTTTATCACTATCTGCAATTATTTTGCTTCTTGATTTGTTTATTGGCTTCCTAATGGTTTCTCCCTCTAAGAGAATCAAAGTCCTATGAAAGCAGAGCCTTGTCTGCCTTATTCACCATTTTACCTTTCTCTAGTGCCTAAAATAGAGCCTTATTGGGGCACCTGGGTGGCTCAGTCGGTTAAGCATCTGACTGCAGGTCAGGTCATGATCTCACGGTTCGTGGGTTCAAGCCCCACATTGGGCTCTGTGCTGACAGCCAGCTCAGAGCCTGGAGCCCATTTCAGATTCTGTAACTCTCTCTCTCTCTCTCTCTCTCTCTCTCTCTCTGACTCTCCCCTGCTCATGCTCTCTCTCTCTCTCAGAAATAAATAAAACATTAAGAAAAAAAAATTTTTTTTTAAATAGAGCCTTATTATGACTTTCATGGGTCAGAGGCACTTTTGCCTTCCTGGGCTTTTTTCTCCATAAAAAATACTAAAAATGAAAGAAAAAGAACTATACTCCAAAAGTTATAAAACACTGATGAAAGAAATTGAAGATAAAATGAACAAAGGGAAAGATATTCCATGCTCATGGACTGGAAGAACCAACAGTGTTAAAATGTCCACACCACCCAAAGCAATCTATACATTCAATGCAATCCCTATTAAAGTACCAACAACATATTTCACAAAATTAGAACAAACAGTTCTAAAATTTATATGGAACCTCTAAAGACCCCAAATAGCCAAAGTAATCTTTAAAAAGAACAAAGCTGAGGGATGCCTGACTAGCTTAGTGGTTGAACATCACACTCTTCATTTCACCGTTCGTGAGATCAAGCCTGCATCAGGCTCTGTGTTCACAGCACAGAGCCTGCTTCAGGTTTTCTCTCTCCCTTTCTTTCTGCCCCTCTCTCTCTCACAATCTTAGATTTTAAGATATACTACAAAGCTGTAATAATTGAAACTGTATGGTACTGGCATAAAAATAGACACACAGATCAAGAGAACAGGAGATTCCAGAAACAAACTCACACTTATATGGTCAGTTAATCTATGACAAAGGATACAATTATATACAATGGGGAAAAGACAGTCTCTTCAACAAATGGTGCTGACAAAATGGGACAGCTACGTGCAAAAGAATGAAACTGGACCACTTTCTTACACTACACACAAAAATAAACTAAAATGGATTGAAGATTTAAATGTGAAACCTGTAAATATACAATTCCAAGAAGAAAGCATATGTAGTCATTTGTTTCCCCTCAGGTACACAAACATTTTTTATAGATATGTCTTCCCAAGCAAGGAAAACAAGCAAAATTAAATTATTGATTACACCAAAATAAAAAGGTTTTGCACAGCAAAGGAAACCATAAATGAAACAAAGAGGCAACCTACTGATTGAGAGAAGATATTTGTAAATTATATATGTGATAAGGGGTTACTATTCAAAATATATAAACAACTTCTACAATTCTGCAGAAAAAAAAAAAAAAAACCCCACAAAGAATTCAATTAAAAACAGGCACACAACCTAAAGAGACATTTTTCCAAATAAGACTTACAACAGAGTCATAAAACATGAAAATACGCTCAACATCACTAATCATCAGAGAAATGCCAATTAAAACCATATTGAGAGGTGCCTTGGTGACTCAGTCAGTTGGGTGGCCAACTTCAGCTCAGGTCATGATCTCACGGTTTGTGGGTTCGAGCCCCACTTCGGGCTCTGTGCTGACAGCTCATAGCCTGTAGCCTGTTTCAGATTCTGTGTCTCCCTTTCTCTCTGACCCTCCCCTGCTCATGCTGTCTCTCTCTCTCTCTCAGAAATAAATAAAATGTTAAGGGGCGCCTGGGTGGCTCAGTGGGTTAAGCGTCTGACTTCGGCTCAGGTCATGATCTCATGGTTCGTGGGTTTGAGCCCCACGTCAGGCTCTGTGCTGAAAGCCAGCTCTGAGCCTGGAGCCTGTTTCAGATTCTGTGTCTCCCTCTCTCTCTCTGACCCTACCCTGCTCACACTCTGTCTCTCTCTCTCAAAAATAAACATTAAAAACAATTTAAATAAATAAATAAAATGTTAAAAAAATTTTTTTAAAAACAATCATATTGAAATATCATCTTATACCTGCCAGAATGGCTAGTATCAAAGAGACAAAACATAACAAGTGTTGGAGAGGATGTGGAGGAAAAGGAACCCTTGTGCCCTGTTACTAGAAATGCAAATTGGTGTAGCCATGACGGAAAACAACGTGGATATTCCTCAAAAAAAAAAATGGGAATATCATACGATATAGTAATTCCACTACTGGGTATTTACCTAAAGAAAATAAAGGCACTAATTCAAAAAATATATGCACATTTTGAAAACAAAGAATAAAAAAATATATATGCACGCACATGTTTACTGCAGTATTATTTACCATAACATTGCAAGATATAGAAGCAACCCAAATGTTCACTGATCAAATGGATAAAGAAAATGTGGTGTGTATGTGTACACACACACACACACACACACACAGTGGAATATTACTGTCCTAAAAAACGAATGAAATCTTGCAATTTACAACAACATGTATGATCCTAGAGGGCATAATGCTAAGTGAACTAAATCAGTCACAGAAAGACAAACACCATACGCTTTCACTCATATGTGGAATTTAAGAAACAAAGCAAATGAGCAAAGGAAAAAAGAGACAAACAGTCTTAAAGAGAGGGGACAAACTGATGGTTGCCAGCGGGGAGGTGTATGGGAGAATGAGCAAAAAAGATAAAAGGAGTTAAGAGTACACCTCTCTTGATGAGCAATGAGAAATGTACCGAATTGTTGAGCCATTATAACGTCACCTGAAACTTACATTACAATGTATGTTATACTTGAATAAAAAAATAAAATTTTGAAACAGAAAGCACTAAATTGGCACGAGACAGATTAACAGGAGACAATCAGATTTAATGATGTACATGCAAGGAATCCACATAAACATGAGAGATTCTAAAGATAATCTGGCAAAATAAGATATGTATATCATCTTAACTTAAGCAGAAGAGGGTAGAGGTCTGGGACCTCAAAGGGGAGGAAAGCAATTCACAGAAAGATGAAAAAGAGTAAATGTCTGGTAAACAAATACTGGCTGGGCCTTGCAAAAACACTGGGACATAGAGAAGACTTTAATCAAACAGATCTTGCTTCACTCCTCCCTGTCTGCCATACCTAGTTCATACTATGTAATAGTCATCTATGGTGATGGCTCCCTTCCTGAAACAGGTCCTCTATCTAAATTCTTTTACGCAATTAGTGGGAAGGATAAAAAGAAAAATTTCTTGAGTCTTCTCCTTCTTAAAAATAATCAGCCTAGGGGCGCCTGGGTGGCTCAGTCAGTTAAGCGTCCAACTTTGGCTCAGGTCATGATCTCACGGTTCATGGGCTCGAGCCCTGCGTCGGGCTCTGTGCTGACAGCTTTCTCAGACCCTGGACCCTGTTTCAGATTCTGTGTCTCCCTCTCTCTCTGACCCTCCCCTGCTAATGCTGTCTCTATCTCTCTCTCAAAAATAAATAAAACATTAAAAAATTTTTTTAAATAATCAGCCTAAAATAATCCATGCCAAAGAGATCTATTTTGGGTGGCAAATTTTAAAAATATGAAAAATTGTATTTTATGATTATACTGGTATAAAGACAAATATATTAATATTATACATTAAAACTTCTTGGATGTAAAATTTAGTGTTTTCTTCCTTCTGATGGAAAAGAAATTAAAACTTCTTTGTGAGCCTTGGGCAGTGTATCTCCTAATGGAAAATTCACCCTGAGAACAGTACCCTGGGCATGATAGCTGCTCAGTTGTTGAGTGGATTAAATGGATGGAATGGAATTTAGGACAGCTGGACCCTGCCTCCCTTCCACTTAACTGGTTAATAATCATCATAAGTTCTGTATGTGTAAATTGAGAGGGTAAAATCAGTTGGGTTTCCTTTTGTTTACTCAACTCCGTGTCTAAAATTCAATGACAGTTATGGTTTGTGCCATATTATTTTGCCTTTTATTACACACATCTACTATCTTTTATTGCTTTTGTGATTGTTTGAAGTGTTAGGCTTATCTCTGTGACTAGATTATAGAGTCCTTCAGGACTGGGATTTTATTGTATTCTTCCTTATAATGTTCCCAGAGTCTATGGCACAGGACATGTGATTAATATTTCCTGGTCATTTGTCTGATTGCACTTTTAGGTTATTATATGCAAAAAATATATATAGAAAAAAGTAAACTTTAGTCAATATATAGTTGAGCACTGGCTCAAGACAGAAATGGCTTGAAAGGAGTTGATAGGTATTCTGAAGCAGGGCTCCTTGGCCTTTTTCATGTTCTGTTCTGTCCCCATTGGCACAGCAAATGGCTAAATGAATGAGGCTACTTGAAGTCAGAAGCGACTCAGACCCTACTACACCATGTAGGAGATCAGTATCTGACTGCAAGTATACTGTATTTGTGCTGTTGGGGAGGAAAAGTAATTTTATCCTCTACCTCTAGGTTCTCAGCTGAGACCTCTCTGTAATAAAAGATAGATTAAGAGGAGAAAAACAAACTGAAGTTTAATAACATGCATACCTCCGATATCCATGGGAGAGACCCAGGAAAACTGACTAATATGGCCCAAGCTACCACCATAAATACCATCTCCAATTAAAGACAAAAGAAGATGTTGACATGGGGGGTAGGGAACCAATTACTTGAGGTTATCAGGCAAAGGACAATTAACAAGGGTAAGTATTTATGCAGATTTAGGTCACTTGCTTTCTCCATTGATAAGGGTTTCTAAAAAGTAAGTCATTCTTCTTTTCCTGGTATAGAGAGGACACACCCTTACAAATGGAGAGTTACCTTTTAAGTGTAAATACCTCTTACAAAAGGGTAACTTCTGTTGTTTTTCATAAAAACAATCATCCTATAAAATACGCCTTAAGCCAAAGCGGCATAATTTGGAGGGGCAAATTCTGCTGCCTTTCAGTGGCCAAACTTCTGGAAAGCCTTCTCTGAGGTCTGCTGTAATTGCTGATGTAAAATTATTAACTAATTTTTGGCCATAGGCTAAATATGTCTCCTATTGGCTGGTGAGAGCCAATTACTAAATTAAGAGGAATTTTGCCAACCATTGTTAAAGAGAGCCATTATTAAAAATTAAATTATACAAAATTATAAATAAATTATAATAAAATAAAGGTAATAAATTGTGAAAACATTACATTTTACATTTTACTATCATGCATTCTTACATTTTATTGTTAACTATGTTTTTTAAATCATTTATGCCTACTATATGTGTATGATGGAAACATAATGGTGTGCTACTCAGGCTCTCCAAGCTCTGTGCTCAGTAATGTCAAACTGGTAGCTTGAAATTGGCCATGATGAAAGTATTTACCCCGTGGGATCGGAAACTGCTAAAAATCAGGGCTTTTTCTTTCTAAAGAGCTGAATGTTAAAGATCTATCACCACACTACTTTCCTTATCCTTCCTAAAGAGGTTCAAGAACAAGTATCCCCAAAATGTGCCACTTTGGCATATGGACAATTTTAAGCAATCAAGATTCAGCACGCTCAGAAGTAACTTTCACCTCTTTTGTACCCAAAAGAACTATAGATAGGGCCTGGCCCAGAAAGAGAGCTATTACCAATAGACAACGTTTTGATCTGAAAGACCTACCTGTATGACAGGACAAAAATCTAATTACCAAACATCTGCTCTTCTTATCACCCTGTGAATCATCCTCCTCCCCTTTGAAACCCCAGGCCCTGGGGCACCTGGGTGGCTCAGTCAGTTAAGTGTTAGGCTTAGGTCATAATCTGGCAGTTCATGGGTTCAAGCCCTGCATCAGGCTCTGTGCTGACAGCTAGCTCAGAGTCTGGAGCCTGCTTCAGATTCTGTGTCTCCCTCTCTCTCTGACCCTCCTTTGCTCATGCTGTGTGTCTCTCTCTCAGAAATAAATAAAACATTACAAAAAAATTTAAACCCCAGGCCCTTATCCCATTCCTTAGCTCAAGATGGCTTATATGCCTCAATTGTCTGGTTTGTCCTTGGGCCTCATATTCTTATGGACTGCCAATAAATATGTAATTAAATTTGTTTTCTCCTATTAATCTGTTTTACGTTAATTTGATTATCAGACCAACCAAAGAACCTAGAAAGAATCAAAATTTTTTCCTCCCAAATGCACACACACACACACACACATGCATACACACACACGCGCGCACACACACACACACATTATACACACAGCAGGTCTACACTGAGGACATTCTGAGGGCCTGTGCAAATGGACAGTCAACAAGAAATTTTAGTAAATGTAGTAGGATCTATGAAATTGGAGGGATGTACCAGGCAAATGAGGACAGGGAAAGAAGGCACTTTCAATTCAGCCTTCAATTTGGCTGTATTCTACTGCTGGTATATATCTGATTCCCACCCTGAATTCTCTACATCTCCAACCAAAACTGCTGTATTGCTATTAGGTCCTGGCAATTCTATTTGGTGACTAATTTGGTGAACTAATTTATGCGTAGTGGTTCACAGTCCTTCAATGTATTATTTCCCCTAAATAATAAATTTTCATGTCCATAAGACTCTTCCATGCTGTATCTCCTGTGAACCAGTGAGAAGAAGCGTATTTAACTTCATATAAGCTATACTGCATTTTGTCTATTGATTTCAAAATGTCTAGAAGTTTGGAGATCTTGTCATTAGGTCAATAGTAGAAAGGAGTGATTGCTCACTTCCAGTGAAATGGGACAGTGAGGAGGGGCTAGGAAGTAGTGGACCCTCACATGAGGATGGGTCTTGCTACTAACAGTAGTTATCAGGTGGGCTACTTTAATACTTACCCTCCTTAGTTGTTATCTTTGCCCGTATTTTACAGGTAAGAAAGCCAAGACTCCTAGAAATCAAATGACTTGCTGCAGATCACAAAATGTTAATTCTAAATGACTACTGTATTATAACAATTCCTTCGTAACTCAGTGGCATAAAACAGTCATGTTATTAGGTTAACAGCATATGGAGACTTGATATTTGAGAAAGGTTCAGCTGGGCTACTCTGTGTTGGGCTCTATTATGAGGTTGCTGTCAGATATCAGCTACACTGAAACTCCAAGCTGGTCTCCCTCTCTCTCCTGAGACGTTCTGATATCAAGATAACTATCTATAGCTGTTTTCCAGCTGGAACAAAGGAGGGTACAGGAGAAAAGAAAAAGAAGGTTCCTGTCATGCCAGAAACCCTTAAGGAAAAGCAAAGGAATTCTGAAATGTTGAAGATCAAGCACTGAGAAAGAAATTTGCCAAAGATGTTTCAAAAGGCGGAAGCTTCTCTGTGAGAAAGCCAAGCATCACCGCAAGTAGTATGGGCAGATGTATAAAACTGAGATCCAAATAGCTAAGATGGCAAGAAAAGTTGGCAACTTCTATGTACCTAAGAATCCAACATGGCATTAGTCATCAGCATCACAGGCATCACTGGAGGAAGCTCAAAGGTTCAAGAGGTGTCACAGCTTCTTCGCCTTTGTCAGATCTTCAGTGCCACCTTGGTTAAGCCCAACAAGGCTTCTGTTCACATGCAAAAGATTGCAAAACCATAAAGAGCAAAGGGATACCTAAACCTGAAGTTGGTGAATAAAATGATCTACAAGTGTGGTTATGGCAAAATCAACAAGAAGCGAATTGCCCTGACAGGTAAAACACCGATTGCTCAATCTCCTGGTAAATATGGCATCATCTACAAGGAGTATCTGAATCACAAGATTTGTACTGTTGGAAAACATTTCAAAGAAGCAGACAACTTCGTATGGCCCTTCAAATTACCTTCTCCACAAGTGGGGATGAAGAAAAAGACAATCCATGCTGTAGCAGGTGGAGATGCTGGCAACAGAGAAGACCAGATCTATAGGATTATTAGAAGGATGAATTAAGGAATCTACCATGATTATTTCTATAATTTAGTCAGTTTAATAAATGACTACTTTGAAACTGAAACAAACAAAAAAATATATCAACCTACCTACCTAGAGAGAGAAGGAGAGAGAAAGAGTTAGAGCTTCTCCATGTGAGCTAGTTTGGGTTTCCTCACAGCATGGCAGCCTCAGGATACTTGGATTGCTTACACAGTGATTCAGGTTTTGGCACAAGTGTTCTTGCAAGGAAGGGGAGTCACGTCACCTTTTCTGACCTAGCTTCTGAGTCACACAGTGTCACTTCCGTCATGTTCTTGGTTACAAGATAGTCATAAATCCACCCGTTTTCAACTAGAGGAGAATTTGACTACACCTCTTGATGTGAGAATGGCAAAATTCCAGAAATACATGTGGGATGACAGATGCTGTTGTGCTCATCCTTGAAAATACTGACATAGATGGTTATGTGACCAATCCAGAATCCAAAGCCTGGGCTCTGTCATGTCAAACTGCTCACTTTTTTGCACCATATACCATTCTCAAGTCTCCAGAGGCACTTGGGTGGCTCAGCTGGTAGAGTGTCCAACTTCAGCTCAGGTCATGATCTCATGGCTTGTGAGTTCGAGCCCGGTGTGGGGCTCTGTACTGAGAGCTCAGAGCCTAGAGCCTGCTTCAGATTCTATCTCTCTCTCTCTCTGTCTTCCCCTCCCCTACTTGTATTCTGTCTGTCTGTCTCTCTCTCTCAAAAATAAACATTTTAAAACATTTTTTAAAAAAGGCTCCATATGTGCACTAATGTAACTGTCCAAAGAAGCAGGCTGATCAGAAGAGAGTAAATGAGGGGAAAGAAGCACATGAAAGGGCCCACACCACCTTGCCTGTCCTCCCCAAGCTGCTCCTACAGCCCCGCAGCAGGGGGCACCCAGCCAAGGCCGGAGCACATCCTGTGCTGCAGGTTCTGGAAGGATGACCTCACCGGCTCTGCACAGCTCTGTAGACGCACTACAGCCCAAGTGAGAGAACAATTTTCTCTGCTAACAAAACGTGTATTCTTAAAGTGTGTTTTGGAGGAGTTGCTGTAGTTTTACCAAGGGATCTACAAATGCTAGGGAACTGTCTTCCAAGGGAGTGGAAACCTGGGAGGCCAGTGCATCCTAAGATTTCTTGGACAGTCTGGGCTTCTCCGACAGCAAAGGGGATTTAGGCCCAGTTTATAGCTGTCAATAGAGAAGCATTTGGAGGCAGAATACAAAGGTAAGGATTCAGATTATTCAGGTCAAGGAGTAGCACAACCGCCAAAGGTGACTGACACAGTCAAAACCCACATCATTCCTGGGTGGTTGGGATCCCAAAGATCCTCGTCTTATGGCCCTGCCTCCATATCATGCCCTTTGCCAGTCCTAGATGCTGAACAGTGAGCTGTCCTGACAGCTGTACCGGAGGTCAGGAGACCTGGGCCTAAGAGTAACTTCCACGCCGCCAGCTCCACCCTGCTCACCTACTCACATGATGCGCTGCCGAAGCCACGTAACTGCATACATACTTTCGGAGATGCACACACTTATCTGGATCACCTTGAGCCACTGAAAATGCAGCTTCAGTGAAACCAAGGCCTTTCCCCAAGCTCAAAATCCCTAAAAAAGTTGAGACAGTTGATGACTTCAAGGTTGAAGATTGAAGGATACAATCCTTACCTAAGTATTACAATGGAAATGCCTGTTTGAAGTGCTTTTAAAGGAGGGGTTTGAAGGACAGTCAGTCTTTAGGAGTTGGACTGAATGGCCAGTGAAGGCTAGGCTGCCCTAAAGGAAGAAGGAATGAAATCAAAAATCTATTGGTGAACAGCGGTTTTTACTCATTAACTTGTAAGGATGTTGCCACGCAAACATAACCTTGCTGGTTCTCTCAGTAACAAAAGGCCTTGAGTTTGGTTAACTTGCCAAGGATGTGTGAAAATGCTGAGGGTGGGAATAAAGTCAGGAGAGTGAAGATTTCTAGATGCTTAGAAATGTGTACGCGCATTTCAATCCCACATTTTTATGAAGTTCAGTGAATTTCAAGAATTACGTATAAGCTATTTCCCTAAATGTGAGCAAGTTGGGTAACAACACCAACAGTCATAACAATGCACAGTTATGGTTATAAACATTTAAAGTTGTATTTGCTTTATATATTGCTATAATAAAGGAGTGTTCTGCAAAAAAAAAAAAAGTAAATGATTCACATGGGTTAGTTTTTAGTATTAAATTTTAATTACTCTTCCCTGAAGAACTGGTAAAAACTTGGTCTAATATGGAAAAGATAATAATAGTTTCCTTTTGTTTGTTTCCTTTATGGATTTTCCTTCTATGGATCTTCAGTGAGTCTTACCTAACATCATTCTGCACGGAAATATTGTTACATATATTCTATGAAACTATTCCTCATATTCCCGTGATTTCACTGTTTGCAGAAGATTCTTAGTTTTTCCAATGCACTTGTGGTCAAGGTTCACCTTTAGTACTATAAAGAAGGTATGTCTTCCCCAGAAAACACTTTGCAAAATGCCTACTACTAGTATTTATTGATGGAGAATTGAATCTTTCTCTATTTGCCTGTCCATCTGTTTTGGTTCCCTAGGTCTGTGTTCTATGACTTAATTTGACACTTTTGTTCTTCCTCTTTGCAAAGGGGAGGTTTTATAGTATGTGTTTTATTGGGTAAAGTAACTTCCTGATGAGAACCCCAAAAGAACAAGAACCTTACTCAGCAAAAATGCAGATGTCCGGTCATCTCCTGCTAATACCACAGACACCCCACCGACAACCACACATCATGCACTGTAGCTAAATGGCAGCTTAATAACTTCTTGCCCAAAGATATGTGAGACACAGAAGGCTGGTACCTTGTCTTAGAACATTTAGAATATCAGACCAGGTACTGGAAGAGAAACTTGGGCATAGGAGAAACGCACAAGAATGAAAGAATAATATTGGCCAGTTACCAGAATAGAGACACTGTTAGGTAAAAGGAGGGGCTACAATTCACAAAACGACGTGGGAGCTCAAAGGTAATCCCAGTCTCATTCACCATGAGTAGGACCCAATGCCTGTACCAGTAGAACAGCAAAGGAGAAAAAAGATTAAGACATTGAAACTAACTACTTAGAAGAGAACAAACCTGGGTTTTGAATCTCAATTCCACCCCTATCTGCCTAGAACGATTAATTTTTATGGGCCATGTTTATCATGTCAAAAACATAGGTAAAAATAACTATCCTTTTATCATTGCTTTCAGGACTACTGTGTCTGGCAATATTTGGAACATAATCAGCATTTCTTCTTCCTTCTCCTCTACCCTTCCTCTGCCTTCCCTTAGGATGAATCTAAGAAATGGGTTGCAGCTGAGTCTATGATGTGGGATTAATGAGCTCTGCTAAGAGACACTGGGCAGGCAGGGTAGGGGCTGACATATTCCACCATTACAGGCGGGGAGACTGAGAAACATTGCCAATAACAGCTGCTGAAAGTGGAAGTTGGACGGCACACATACATTTTTTAACAGAGACAGTGCCAAAATTATGTCAAGATACGTGCAAAGATGACAAGACATTGTGGCATTGATTTTAATACAGTGCTTACAAACTGGAAGCACTTTATGTGTGTCTTAATAAGGTCCTGGTTAAAAAATCATGATCTATCCATGTGATGGAATGAAACGTATCCTTTAAGAAGAATAACGTAAAACTGTATGTGTTAATGGAAATATCTCCAAGATACGTTGTTAAATCAACAAGTAACCTGCCAACAGAACGTGGTTTCAGTCTGAGTGTTTGTGTGGATGATATGTTTATGTAAGGATATATGATGATGTATGCATGGAAAATACTGGAAGCATACACAAAACTGTCAATGGGGGACGATATTGTGGAATGGAGTAGGAATGAAGCATGTGCAGAGAGGAAGGCTTTTTACTTAAATTTCTTCAATCTATTCATTGATTTTTTAAACATTTATAAATATGTATGTCTTTTGCAATGAAAATAAAATAAATTGAAATGTTCATCAAAAAGCTACTTAGCAGAGAGAGAGAGAGAGAGAGAGCAAAAAAAAAAATGCCCCAGGATATCAAGAGATGGTTAAGAAATTAAAATTCCCCTTGGGCTTTTTATGCTCAATATTTGCAGCAGAGCGTCCCTAGGACATGATAAATAATCGTGCTGAACACAAGCAGAAAATAGGATAATGAAAATCATGTACCTGACCTAAAGGACTCCACAGGTAGGATATTTAGAGAAAATGTCTAGATGTTTGTTCATACTCATTTTAGGGGTTCAGTCCTGGCTGCCCATTAGAATCATCTGGTGAGTTTTAAAATCTCTCAAAACCCAATGGCAAAGATGCTGACTCAATTGGTCTGGGGAGGGGCAAACATGAGTATGTTTTTAAAGAACCCTAGACATTTCTTCTGTAGTCAGGATAGAAAACCACCCATCTAAGAATGCTTTTTACTCTCAGGATAATAAAAACACAATCCTCCACCATCTACTATACGCCCGGTTCTGTGCTAGGCATAAGCTATACAAATATGAAGTGATTTAAAAAGCATTTAGGAATGGGCTAAGGAACTGAATTTTTCCAAAGAAGACATACAGATGGCCAACAGACACATGAAAAGACTCTCAGCATCACTAATCATCAGAGAAATGCAAATCAACCACAGTGAACTATCCCCTCACATCTGTTAGCATGGCTAGTTTCAAAAAGATAAGAGATACTGAGGACCAAGTGTTTGCAAAGATACGGAGAAAAGAGATCCCTTGTGCACTGTTGGTGGGAATGTAAACTGGTGTAGAAAACATTTTGGATGTTTCTCAAAAAAAAAAAAATGGAGCTACCATATGATCCAGCAGTTCCACTTTTGGGTATATTTCCAAAGAAAATGAAATTACTATCTCAAATCAGCATTCCCATGTTTATTTCCAGCATTATTCACAACAGTCAATATGTGGAAACAACCCAAGTGTCTATCGGTGGATGAATAAAGTGTGGTATACATATACAATGGAATATTATTTAGTCATGATAAAGAAAGAAATCCTGCTATTTGCAACAACATAGATAGAACTTGATGGCATTATGCTAAGCGAAATCAGTCAGACAAAGAAAGACAAACACTGTATGGTCTCACTTATATACGGAATCTAAAAATGCTTGTCATAGAAGCAGAGAGTGGTTACCAGGAACTAGGGGGTGGGGAAAATGGAGAGATGTTGGTCAAAGGGTATAAACTTCCAGTTCTAAGATGAATAAGTTCTGGGGAGCTAATGTACAGCATGATGATTATAGCTAACACTATTGTATTACATACTTGCAAGTTACTAAGACAGAAAGTCTTAATGTTCTCACACACGCACAAAATGGTAATTACGTGACATAACTGAAAGTATCAGCTAATGCTATGGTGGTAATCATTTGGCCATAGCTGTATTAAATCAACAGGCTGTGTACACCTCAAATTTACATAATGTTATGTTAATTACATCTCAGTAAAACTGGGTAAAAATCAATCAATCAATCAATCAATCAAAGGACCACCCCTCTAAAAGTATTTAGGGCAAGTAAAGGGATATTTGGATTTGGTACAATTTAATTTTTCTGTAACTGTGCAATTTGTGGATGACAAATGGAAAATATTTTAAAATTAAGGGGTCACATATAAAATAATATTTTCTATTTTAATATTAGATAACTGAATAAAATAGGTTCAGTGGTATTTGTCCCAATTTAAAACAAACTACCTTGTATGTGGCAATAAGTATTCCAAGAGGTTGCCTGGTACCTGAGCTGTCTCTTACCCCAAATGACCAGCAACACGGTCATTATTATTGGGAACTTGTTTGAAATGCAGAATCTTCAGCTTCAGGCAGACCTATGAAATCACAATCACCACCAAACAAAATCTCCAGGTGATTCCTAGGCATATTTAAGGTGAGAAGCTTTGTGTTAGTTCTTAGAAGAATTTAAAATATTTTAGCCTAAAATATTTATCCTTGACCAAATCCTATTTTACTAACGTTAACTACAGATTTGGTTATCCTAAAATTGAATGACTTGCTCTATGGAGAATCATAAATGGTATACATCCCAACCATTTCTTTAAGTCAATGACATTAATAGAACTTTTTAGCAGCTACTATATGCTGGACACAATAGATATTTTATTTTATAAATATTATTTTCACAAAAAGTCTAGAGAGGTAGGTATTTTCCCCCATTTATTGAGGAGTCAGTTGAGATCCAAAGAGATTAAAGTCTCACAGCTGATAAATGACAAAACTAAAAAAAATTTTTTTTTTAATTTTTTAACATTTATTTACTTTTGCGACAGAGAGAGAGCACAAGCTGGGGAGGGGCAGAGAGAGAGAGAGACACAGAATCTGAAACAGGCTCCAGGCTCTGAGCTGTCAGCACAGAGCCAGACGCGGGGCTCGAACCCACCAACCGTGAGATCATGACCTGAGCCAAAGTCGGGCGCCTAACCGACTGAGCCACCCAGGCGCCCCACAAAACTAAAATTTAAACTCAGTTCTGATTAGGGGCGCCTGGGTGGCTCAGTCAGTCGAGCGTCTGACTTCAGTTCAGGTCATGGTCTTGCAATTCCTGAATCCAAGCCCCACATCAGGCTCTATGCTGACAGCTCAGAGCCTGCTTTAGATTCTGTGTCTCCCTCTCTCTCTGCCCCTTCCCTGCTCGTGCTCTGTCTCTTTCTCTCAAAAATAAACATTAAAAGATATAAATAAATAAATAAAATTAGTTCTGATTAAAAACTCTTTGCTGCACTATACTCCATTGACTTTTCAACACTGATTATAACTGTGGTGCCATAGTAGAGTATTTATTATACTTTTAAAAAGTTATTAAAAATTATTTTTAAATTATTTCAAAAATTATTAAGATAATCTCTAATTAATTTAAAGTTACAGACACTACAGGACTATAGAATAAAAAGGGAGAAAGTTAGCTCCTAATCTATGAATTAGCCAATTATGTGTTAAATTTTATTACACACACACACACACACACACACATACACACACAATGTGATCTATCAGTGTATTCGGAAGCCTTGCAGTGAAAATGTTCATGCCCTGAATTGCAGCCAAGGGGAACATTTTGTTCAAACTGCAATTAAATATTAATAAAAATAGGTTTATATAAAAACAAGGATGGAGCTTTTAATATAGAAAATGTGCAAATGTATATAGACCAGCTTCTAAGTGGATCTTATCTTTCCTGAAAAAAATGCCAAAGTAGAAAATTGGTCTGAGATGAAAAAAGTCTTGTCATCATCTATCATAAGAAGATGACATTTAATCCATTTCCTTTCTTTGAAGACTGATTCAACTTCAGATGGAATTCAGTTAATAAATGCACATTAGCACAATACATCCCCAAGGCATATCTTTCTTGGTAACAACGCTTCTCCCCACTGATCTGTGTTAGTTCCTACCTTGAACTTTGGATTTGAATAATTTTTGTGGCAAACAGTTGTTGTGCTGGCCAGGTAAAGTCAGTCTTTTCTTACTGGTACTAAAAACAAGCGGTAGAAGATTATTCACTGACCACAAGTTACATACGTTCAGCATGATTGGACCTACGTGGATACACATATATCAATCAAGTCATGCCAACAATATTCAAACAGAGAACTATACCAAGGTGATACGACAAATTTAATTTAATATGAGGTCTCTAAGTCCTATCTTAGGCTATGCTTCTGTGGTTCATGCTGCATGTTGAAGAGTTGATTGAATTTGGCATTTGTATGCAACTAGTCGCCACACCTTTTTAGTTCTGTGTGTTGCTGGAAGGGCACATTAATTAAAAACTGAAGAATAAGAAAAAGTATAAAAATAATAAATAGATCTACCTGTCAAGGGAGGTTTAAGAAAAGGCCAAATGTGTGACAATTCCCATTGACTAGTAAAAACATTACTTAAGTGTGGAAGCTGTCAAAACTTCATCCAACTTTAACACTCCCATGCAAATAAACAACATAACTTAAATATCAGATCCCTGAGAAACACTTGGTTTTCCGTTTTAAAAAAGAGGAGGGTGAAATTAATGAAAAACTGATGTGGGTATGCAGGTGAAATGCAGTTAAGAACAAATCTCCCAACTGAGAAAATGCTCCATGAAGCAGACAAAGAAAATAGTTTTTATTCTTGAATAAGCAGTAAGCCAGAAAGTGATACCCATCACAAGCAACCCTCTAAGAAATTGCAAGAACATAAAGAAATCTCACAGCGTGTCTGGGTGGCTTAGTCGGTTAAGCATCCAACTTCAGCTCAGGTCACGATCCCACAGTTCATGAGTTCAAGCCCCGTGACAGGCTCTGTACTGACAGCTCAGCCTGGATCCTGTTTCAGATTCTGTGTCTCCCTTTCTCTCTACCCCTATCCCATTCATGCTCTACCTCTCTATCTCTCTCTCTCTCTCAAAAATAAACAAACATTTTTAAAAAATTTTTAAAAGAAAGGAAACTCACCCTTTTATCTAGCCAAGCAGAAACAACTCATCATATACATGTTCTGAAGATAATCAATAGTTTTCAAGAAAGAGGGCTTTACAGTGCCATTTGTCTCACATATTTCATCGTGTAACTTAACCTACTAAGCGGCATAACCATCTGTGTTAAGTTTATTGGCTTTAGCCAGAAGAACAAGCTCATATATTCATGACAGGAGGTAGTAGTTTTGCAAATTGGAGTAAGGAGGCCACCAAAGTGAGGCTCCTACAGTCTCCCCTAAAACTGGGAGATAGAGACGCTACCTCTCTTGGTGTTTACGTTTCACAGAGATGACTCCAAGGCCTTTGACCTTGCTCTGTCATAAAAACGAGCAAAAGGCCTATTTAGTCTTCAAAAAGATATATGTATATATGCATTTCAAAAAGAGAAGAAAGTATGTATAAAGACAAGTTTTCTAAAGCATTTCTTAAGTTTTTATTTTAATTTCAGTTAGTTAACATACAGTGTTGTATTAGTTTCAAGTGTACACTGTAGTGTTTCAGCACTTCCATACATCACCCCGTGCTCATCACAACTGCCCTTCTTAATCCCCATCACATATTTAACTCAATCTTCTACCCTTCTCCCCTCTGGTAAATATCAGTTTGTTCTCTACAATTAAGAGTCTGTTTCTTGGTTTGCCTCTCTTTTTCCCTTTGCTCATTTGTTTCGTTTCTTAAATTCCACATACGAGTAAAATCATATGGTATTTGTCTTTCTCTGACTGATGTATTTTGCTGAGCATTATACTCTCTGGCTCCATCCAAGTCATTGCAAATGGCAAGATTTCATTCTTTTTTATGTTTGAGTAATAGTTCATTGTATACACATGCCACTTCTTTATCTATTCATCAGTAGATAGACACTTGGGCTGTTTCCATAATTTGACTATTGCAAATAATGCTACTATAAACACAGGGGTGCGTGTATCCCTTTGAAATGGTGTTTTGGGGGGCACCTGGGTGGCTCAGTCAGTTGAGCGTCTGACTTTGGCCCAGGTCATGATCTCATGGTTCATGGGTTTAAGCCCCACATCAGGCTCTGTGCTGACAGCTAGCTCAGAGTCTGGAGCCTGTCTTTGGATTCTGTATCTCCCTCTCTCTCAAAAATAAAAAACATTTAAATTAAAAAAAGAAGAAATGGTGTTTTTGTATTCTTTGGTAAATAACCAGTAGGGCTATTGCTAGATCATAAGGTAATTCTATTTTTAACTTTTTGAGGAACCTCCATACTATTTTCCAAAGTGGCTACACCAGTTTGTATTCCCATGAGCAGTGTAAGAAGTTTCCTTTTCCTCCACATCCTCGCCAACACCTGCTGTTTCCTGTACTGTTGATTTTAGACATTCTGAGAGGTGTGACAAGGCATCTCATTGTGGTTTTGATTTGAATTTCCCTGATGGTAAGTGATGATGAGCATGTGTCTGTTGGCCATATGGACATCTTCTTGGAGAAATGTCTGTTCATGTCTTCTGCCCATTTTTATCAGATTATTTGTTTGGGGATGTTGAATTTTAAAAGTTCTTTATATATTCTGGATACTAACCATTTATCAGATATGTCATTTGTAAATATCTTCTCTTATTCCATAGGTTGCCTTTTAGTTTTGCTGATTGTTTCCTTTGCTATGCAGAAGCATTTTGTTTTGATGAAGTCCCAATAGCTTATTTTTCCTTGTTTCAGGAGACCTTTCTAGAAAAAATTTGCTAAGGCTGATGTCAGAGAAGTTACCACCTGTGCTCTGAGACATTTATTGTTTCAGGTCTCACACGTAGGTCTTTCGCCCATTTTGAATTTATTTTTGTGTTTCATGTAAGAAAGTGATCTGGTGTCTTTCTTTTGCATGTTGCTGTCCAGTTTTCCCAACACCATTTGTTGAAGAGACTGTCCTTTTCCCATTGGATATTCTTTCCTGTTTTGTTGAAGATTAATTGACTATATGGTTGTAGGTTTATTTCTGGGTTTCCTCTTCCGTTCCATTGATCTACATGTCCGTTTTGTTCCAGTATCATACAGTTTTGATTACTACAGCTTCGTAATATAACTTGAATTCTGGAATTGTGATGCTTCCAGCTTTGCTTTCCTTTTTCAGGAATGCTTTGGCTACTCGGGGTCTTTTGTGGTTCCATACATATTTTAGGATGGTTTCCTCTAAGTCTGTGAAAAATGCTGTTGGTATTTTGATAAGGATTACATTAAATGTGTAGATTGTTTTGGGTAGTATAGACATTTTAACAATATTTGTTCTCCCAATCCATGAGCATGGAATGTTTTTTGATTTCTCTGTGTCATCTTGAATCTCTTTAATCTGTTTTTTATAGTTTTCAGAGTACAGGCCTTTCACTTCTTTGGTTAGGTTTATTTCTAGGTATGTTATTATTTTGAGTGCAGTTGTAAATGAGACTGTTTTCTTAATTTCTCTTTCTGCTGCTTTATTAGTGGTGTATAGAAATGCAACAGATTTGTGCACATAGATGTATCCTGTGATTTTACTGAATTCATTTATCAACTTGGTCATTTTTTGGTGGAATCTTTCAGGTTTTCTATATATAGTATCACACCATCTGCAAAAAGTAAAAGTTTTACTTCTTCCTTACCAATTTGGATGTCTTCTATTTCTTTTTGTTTTCTGATTGCTGTGACTAAGAAGGACTTCCAGTACTATGTTGATTAAAAGTGGTGAGAGTGGACATCCTTGTCTAGTTCCTGATCTCAAGGGAAAAGCTCTCGGTTTTCTCCATTAAGGATGATGTTAGGGGCGCCTGGGTGGCTTAGTCGGTTAAACGTCGGACTTTGGCTCAGGTCATCTCACGGTTTGTGGGTTCGAGCTGTGCGTCGGGCTCTGTGCCGACAGCTAGCTGAGAGCCTGGAGCCTGTTTCAGATTCTGTATCTCCCTCTCTCTCTGACTCTCCCGTGCTCATGCTGTCTCTCTCTCTCTCTCTCTCTCTCTCTCTCTCTCTCTCTCTCTCTCTCTCTCTCTCTCTCTCTCTCAATCTCTCTCAAAAATAATAAAACATTTAAAAATTTTTAAAGAAAAAAGGATGATGTTAGCTGTGGGTTTTTGATATATGGACTTTATTATGTTGAGGTATGTTCCCTCTAAACCTACTTTGTTGAGGGTTTCTATCATAAATGGATGCTGTACTCTGGCAAATGCCTTTTCTGCACATTTTGAAATGATAATATGGTTCTTTTCCTTTCTCTTATTGATTGATTTGTGAATACTGAACCACCCTTGCAACCTAGGAACAAATCCCACTTGACTGTGGGAATGATTTTTTTTTTGGGGGGGGAATGATTTTTTAAATGTATTGTTGAATTCAGTTTGCTAGTCTTTTATTGAGGATTTTTGCATCTATGCTCAGGGATACTGGCTGTAGTTCTCTTTTAAGTGGTGCCTTTCTGTGGTTTTGGTATCAGGATAGTGCTGGCCTCATAGAATTAATGTGGAAGTTCATTCCATTTCTAATTTTTTAATGGTTTGAGAATATTAGATATTAACTTTTCTTTAATTCAGTAGAATTCACCTCTGAAGCAATCTCATCCTGGACTTCTGTTTGTTAGGAGTTCTTTGATTGTTGATGTGTTTTCTTTGCTGGTTATCCATCTGTTCAAGTTCAAGTTTTCCATTTCTTCCTGTTTCAGTTTTGGTAGTCTGTGTTTCTAGGAATTTATCCATTTCTTCTAGATTGTCCAATTTGTTGACATATAGTTTTTCATAATATTCTTTTATAATTATTTGTATTTCTGTGGGGTGTTGGTGGTTACTTCCTCTCTTATATGTGACTTTATTTATCTGAGTCCTTTCTCTCTCTCTCTCTCATGAGTTTTCTAAAGCAACTCTAAAGTAAATGCTCTGAGAAAAAGTAGAGGGAAGTTTCATCCCTTGGTTTCAAATGGGAGAGTTAAGGGGCACCTGGGTGGCTCAGTCAGTTAAGCATCCAACTTTGGCTCAGGTCATGATCTCACGGTTTGTGGGTTCGAGCCCTGCATTGGGCTCTGTGTTGAAAGCTAGCTCAGAGCGTGGGGGATGCTTCAGAGTCTGTATCTCCCTCTCTCTCTGACCATCTCCTGCTCACGCTGTCTCTCTCTCTCAGAAATAAATAAAACATTAAAAAAATTTTCATATGGGAGAGTTAAGCCTCTTCTAATTTGTATTTGTCATTATAGGTAGCATAACATACACAGATAGTCTCCTTTTCTCGTCTGCCCAAAGGAACAGTAACACCTGGTGAGAAGATGAACAGCTTCTGTGAGGTCAGAGCAAATCTCTGGCTTTGTAAGTTGGATCAAACAACTTGAAAGTTCTGGGCCTTAATTTTCCAATTCAGAAAGTGAGGATATTAGGCTGACCTCATAGGATTGCTACAGAGATTACATTAAATATAAAAAACTAAATACATATGAAGCACTTCAAAAACCATGAAACCCTGTACCAGTAAGCAGCTGCCATTTGTGTACGCTTCCCCCAAGCCTAGGCTGGTTGCCTTGCAAGACCCTCCAGTCATTCCTGTTGTGCAAAATTGCACTAGCACAGACTGATTCTTTATCCCCTGAAAATGCAGATGCTCTCAGACAATTAACACATTAGCATCATATCCAAGTCAGTGAAATGATGTTTACCTTCTGTAAACTACAGAGAGCGGTCTATGTTGGAGAGCAGTGTGGAGTTCAAAGCCACAGTGGGCTGCTGGAGCCTAGAGAGTGGAAGGGGGAATTATATCAAAAACATCACAAGGGCTATCGTCCTTCCCAAGGGTATGTAGAACAAAGACCCGGAGTTAAGAACTTTCATCATTCTGGCACGTTACTTCCTCTTTTTAGGAGAAGACACAGGACATACATTTCAAAACATTCCCCCTGTTCAAATTCTCTGTATCCAAATTAGGAAGTTTGCCATTTCCCTTGTTTCTAAATTCTAAAATTAGAGTTCATTAAGAAGGGGCACAATGATCATATCATGTAAGCAAGGGGAACCAAAAGATTATCCAATGCTCAGGAAAGGATGTTGTTGCTGTTTTATTAGGCTCGAGAAGAACATATATCATTTTCACAGATGTATGGTTTAATAAGAGTCAGTTCCTCAGAAAGGCTAAGAAATTTCCCTGTGCGTCACATATTACTTTTCTTTTAAAATCCTGAACACACCCCATAAAAGTAAAGCACAAGCCTAAAGCAAAATAGCTTAAGGTAGAAGGTAATTTAGCCAGTGGTTCTGGCATCAGGCTCTACTCCAACACACACTCGGAGGTTGGCAAAATGTGGAAAACTTGCCGTCATAAGGAAACAGAGGCAACTACTCAATGCCATCGTAATCCAATTTCTGTAGGTTTTAGTACAAGGGGGTATATGGGAACCAGGCTTTGCAAACAGGACTTACTGGGTCCTTGTGCCTAACCCGGAGCACGCCACACACACACGTGTGCTCACACATACTAATGCCTAAGGTGGAAAAGAGAAAACTGTAAATGGTCCTGGCTGGTAACCGATAAAGACAAAGAAATGCATGTGTTTGAACTTTAAAATAAGAAACCAATAATAATAGCTGACATTTATAGATGTCTAAGGGATGAGGCTTTGCATATATTAATTCATTCAATCCTTACAGCTATCCTGGGGGGGGTACTATTTTAACTTCATTTTAAAGAGAGGAAACAGCGTGGAGGGTCCTCAAAAAATTAAAAATAGAACTACCCTATGACTCAGAAATAGCACTGCTAGGAATTTATCCAATGGATACAGGAGTGCTGATGCATAGGGGCACATGGACCCCAATGTTCATAGCAGCACTCTCAACAATAGCCAAAGCATGGAAAGAGCCCAAATGTCCATCAACTAATAAATGGATAAGAAAGATGTGGTTTATATACACAATGGAATACTACTTGGCAATGAGAAAAATGAAATATGCAACAAGGTGGATGGAACTGGAGGGTATTACGCTAAGTGAAATAAGTCAATCAGAGAAAAGACAGATATCATGTTTTCACCCATAAGTGGAACTTGAGAAACAAAGACCATAGGGAAAGGGAAGGGGAAAAATAGTTTCAAACAGAGAGGGAGGCAAACCATAAGAGGCTTTTAAATACAGAGAAAAAACTAAGGGGGGAAGAGGGGAAAACGGGTGATCGACTTTGAGGAGGGCACTTGTTGGGATGAGCACTAGGTGTTATATGTAAGTGATGAATCACAGAAATCTACCCTGAAAACAAGAGCATACTGTATACACTGTAGGCTAGCTAACTTGGCAATAAATATAAACAAACAAACATAAATAGATAGATAGATAGATAGATAGATAGATAGAAAGGAAGGAAGAAAGAAGAAAGAAAGAAAGAAAGAAAGAAAGAAAGAAAGAAAGAAAGAAAGAAAGAAAGAAAGAAAGAAAGAAAGAAAACTCAGAAAAGTCAAATACTTTCCTGAGTTTGCACAGCCAGTTAGGGTAGAGTTGAGATTCTAACCTAAGCAGTCTGGCTACAGAGACCAGAGTTCTTCCCACACCAATGCGTTTATTTTCAGAGATCTTACAAGCAGACCCTTTTGGGCAAATCTAGCACTTATATTCTAATTCACATCTTCATTTTTTGCTCTAGGTGGTTCAGAGACTAAATCTTTTTGTTCCACATATTGAAATATCCATGTTTCCCAGTTCACAGTGGGGGACTGATATCCACATACAGCCTGTTCATACGGTAAAAATATACATAAAATCAGTCAGTTGTTTTATCTGCATAGTGGCATACAAGACAATTTCATTTTGTTACCAAACTAAAGTTATTAATTTACTCTATGATGGTTTTTGTAATTTTATCTTAATGTGCTTTTGATACTTCAAAATATCACATTTATTTAAATAACTTAACTAGATTAACAAATTAGGCTCAAGGCAATTTATCTTTTATCAAATTAGCTCATTCATAAATGATGCTAAGAACAGGTGACAATGAAAACTACAGTGATTTCAGCAGCATTAATGCTGTGCTTATTTAAATCTTTTATATCAAATAATATCATTGAGTCAAACATGTATATTACAATTTATTCCCCTCTGACTCTCAAACCCCTAATCTATTCCTGGACCGGTATAATACTGTTTTAAATTTAAAGGAGAAAAACCATTTATATTTCTGAGTGGAGATTTGTAAATCTCCATTTTATAATACTCAACACTTATTCATAATTAAAAAAGTGAATAAGTCAGGAATATAGGGAGTCATCTTTAGCCAGATAACTATTTACTATTTAAATCAGGAGCTAACAAGGATGGGTGCTATTACAGGTACTCATCAGTGTTGTTCTGGAAGCCCAAGGCAATGGATAAGCCAAGAAAAACTATTAAGAGAAATAATCCCTAAAAAGAAAAAGATAAAAATCACTACTTTAAAATAATGATTTTATTTTATAGTAATACTTTAAAATAATAATGATAATGACTTTCTTCCTATACAGTCTGAGATGAGCAATTTTCCTATTTTCCATCATGTTTTGGTGGTAGTGTTTCTAATTTCTTGGAGATTTCCCAATTTTACCTTCTATCACTGTTTTAATTTCCAGGAGCTTTTCTTCTTCTCTAATGTTCCCTTTTTCCTTTTATCCTGCTTCTCTTAAAAAAAAAATGCAATCTCTTCTCATCTCTGGCAATATTAGTTTTTTTTTCCTAATGTTTTCTTACTCCTTGCATTTTGTTATTTGCTATGAATTTCCCTCTCCCTTGTGCTTCCCACTTTGTTTTGGGTTTTTGTTTTTCATTCTAGAGGCTTTCATCAAATCCCTGGTGATCTTGGTGGATCTATTTATATATATTTAAGGATCACAATGGGACACTCCTGGGCGGGGGCTGAGTTTGCTGACTTTTGAGCTTTACCTCAGGCTGGCCAAGTAAGAAATTCACCATTTCTCTGGGTCACCCACAAGTCACTAAAGATCTTTCTCTTGGACTCATTTCTTTTCTCACATCTTCTGTTTAAGTATTAATCTGACTTCTAGATTAGTGCCAAGCAGGAGAGAGGAATGAAGGCATTTGTCACTCGATATGCAGGCCTCACTCAAATATCTATTTTCTGGATGTGGCTCTTACCATGTCCTCATCTGTGCCCAGCTGCCCTGAGACCATATCCTGCCTGGTTCAATTTCTCTAGAGTAGAAGAGAAATCTGGCTGCACAAGGTGGGAAGTCTTATATACTTTCATCTTCCAAAACTCTCTTGACATCTCTTGTTATTTTATCCTTTCCATTTTGATCCTATCTGGGTTTAAGAAGGCAGTGGAGACAAATGCCTTTGTCAATAATAGTCTAAGCTTTATTCTTATAGAAATTGCTCATTATGAATGGGCTATTGCTTTTGGAATACAAGAAGCTCAAATCCACAATATTTGAGCTGAAAAAGTGACCAAGAACAAAACATGCAGTACCTAAAAGTGTTAAATTCTGAAAAGCCACGAGAGCCATGACAAAAACTCTGGCAAATTCTCAACATGAGCAGTAATATGCCAACTCAAACGTCCTGGCAAACAGGACAGAAATGGGAATTTCAAGACCAGGTGTTCTTGAATCTCGGCTCCTAAACAGCAAGGGGTCACTTGTAAGAAATCTCTTTAATGTATCCTTATTTCATTAAACTATGGGTACTTGCCCTAAAGATTAGAAACCAAGCAGAATCATCCTACAGAGAAGGACAAAAAGTCCAAAGCTTCTCCTTAAATCCGTTATAATACCAGATCTGTTAGAGGACACCCAAGGCCCTAGGTGTAGTCTATGTGTTTTGGGACAAAAGTCATTATCTTAAAACTTTAAGGATTTTCAAACAGAGCCCCAGAGATTACCCTAATTCCAGGCAATCACAACTGGATGAGAGGGGTTGCTTTACTTATGGGAGAACACAGACGAGAAAGTAGTCGGGGTTACTAGGGGGCATGAAACTTACAAGACAGTCACTGAGAATCAAAAACATTCCCTGTGGTCATTTTCACCTTCCCTGAATGTGTTTCTGGAATTGATATGTAGCCTTTAGCTTTCACTGAGGAAGGAATGACTGGCACCCAGACAATTAGTCCTAGATCTCTAGAAATAAAGTGAGGAGGATTCAGATAATATATAGTTGCACTAAATCAATATTTGTTTGCAGTACATCTAAAATCAAGTTTCCTGATTGATGAAATTTAGACTGCACAAGAAGACTAAATGCTACCCAGAGAACCCAAGAAACCACTATTCATAACTCAGTATGATATTTAAAAACAAAACAAACAAAAACCACTGTGGCATTCTTTAAATATCAAAATACTCTAGAGTAAATAAGAAAGAATTCAAATTATAAACTTTGAAGCAAACATGATTTTACAGTGATCTTCTATTTTGCAAGAGTGAATAAGACATTCCTGGAGCTCAATCTGTGGGGAGTTTGGAAAGAAAAAGAAAACAGTCTTCTAGTCAACGAGATAGGACAGTATAAAACACATCAGCAGCAACAACAGTAACAACAAAAAACCCCACAATTGACAGAAACATAAAGCTTAAACACATAAATACTAATCAACATTATATGTTAATTCAATGTGTAGAAGTGTTAAGAAAAGATGATGAGGGCTTCTCAAATGATGAAATGTGTGCATTTTAGCCCCCATTGTTGAGATTTGAAAAAGAGGGCATTCCTCTCTTTTATCCCTTATCCCCCATTAGGTGATCAACCTAGACATAATTCCTTAAGATTAATTCAATCTCAACCATGACATTTTGTCCTCCTGAATCACTTTTCTCTCTTTTCTTAAAGTTTACTTATTCAGTTTGAGAGCGGGGGAGGGGGAAAGAGAATCCCAAGCAGGCTCTGCACTGTCAGCACAGAGCGTGGAACTGGGCCCAAACCCACGAACCGTGAGTCGAAATCAAATCAGACCCTTAACCAACTGAGCCACCCAGGAGCCCCCAAATCACTTTTCTCTTTTCCCTGTTTCTGACAGTAAGCTGAGGCTTACTCAGTATTCTCACGGCTACATGATTACTTCAGAGGCCACCGAAAGCTAAGGAAACAGTTCAGTTACTATGGACATTGCTGTCCTGGACTTGTGGGCAATAGCAACAGCCACACAGACCAATTTTAAATGGATTATTGGCAGGATATATAGAGATTATCCTGTCAAAAATCAACAGAAGATATATTTATGTTATTTACCCATGGAGAAAGGCCATCTTTTTATCTCCTTGAGCTCATTCATTTCAACCTAATGTAACCTGGAAAAACCTAATGTGGTGCTTAATAAGTAAGATGGGAAGTAGGACTTTTTTAAATGTTTATTTATTTGAGACAAAGCAAGCACAAGCAGGGTGAGGGGCAGAAAGAGAAACACACACAAAATCTGAAGCAGGATCCAGGCTCTGAACTGTCAGCACAGAGCCAGATGCGGGGCTCGAACCCACGAACCGGGAGATCATGACCTGAGCCGAAGTCAGATGCTTAACCTACTGAACTACACAGCAACCTGGGAAGTCAGACTTTCAGTGGAAAACAAAATAAAACAAAACAGAAAGAGGGAAAGTAGGATATAAATGTTCTCTGAAATTCTGCTTCAGAAACATTGTAGTCAATGCCTACTACTCTTTTAGATCCACTTGCTGATATTGCTATCATTCTTCCGATTTGTTTTCATAGAGTAGCAGACATAAAACTGACTTTCATAACATCTCATCTTGCTAACAAATGAAACATCTCTCTTCTTGTCTTTCTTGCAACCTAAGGTGTGTGTGGTGGGGCGGGGGGGGAGGGGGTGATCTTCCCAGATGATGTAATAATGATAGCTTAAATGAGGTTCTCCCTTAAGCAGACCCGGAGCCAAGAATTTGGATACAAGTAATTTATTAAGGATGTGCTATTCAAAAAGATAGTGAGAAGTAGGAGAAGGATTGGGAAGGGGTCCACGTCAAGCAAAGGGTGTGTTTTAGGGAGGAAGTCCTAGGCCTGGCCTGACCCTGAGGGGAGACTGAGAGCAGAAATTACATCTATAAGTTTCTCTATGTGGAAGCAGAGAAGCTGAGCTTTTGTACCCCACCTCCCAGGTATTAATTGCTGGTGCCCAGAAAAGACGGGGAAGGGCTCTTCCAGGTTCCTTCACCTCTCCATACTGGCTCCCTAGGCAATCCTGTGAAGGTACAGGAATGGATTATTATCAGGGTCAAATCCAAGGATTCAAATGCCTCTAGGTAGGGCACCTTGTATCTGCTAAAAAGGGTATTCGTGCTGTGTTGTTTTAACCTGGAACAGAAAGTTTCCCTCATTCTTACATCACTGACTATGATCTATATCCTATTCATAATCTCCTTTGGAGGATCCCTACTTTTTGAGATCTGCTAATGGACAGTCTCTAAGCCCTAAGTCTTCCTCTCATATTGCATCATCTCTGATTCTATAACAGAAAACATTTGTGTTATCAGCCTGTGCCAAAGGACACCAGCAAAGGCTTTCCCCAGTCTAAGGGTGAGGGGCTAGTGGGTAACCTAAGGATGAAAATTCTTTAAGGGCTTTACCTGAAGTAGCACTAAGAAGGAAAAAGAAGACTGAGTTCTTGAGATGTGTCCATCCCATGGTCTTCAAATTGGCCTTGGAACAGATATACCAAACCTGTATACTGTTGCATTTGGAGAGAATCCAGGTGGCTTTGAAAAGCTCTCCTAGAGACTTCTTTGCCTGACTCTCAGAGCACTAGCTTAGGGCCTGTGTGGGCTTGGACTTGGGGGTTGGGGAGAATAGGACAGAAGGAAGAGTGAGTCTTCTTCCCTAACTACCAAGAACCATAATTCCATCATGGTTTCCATATGGAAAAGATTCAGGGATGTTGGCCTCTGGAGCACAGTTTGATATTTAATGTCCATATTCCACCCTTTTTTTAAAAAAATGAGTCAAATTAAAATAACTGAATTAGATGGGGCACCAGGGTGGCTCAGTCAGTTAAGCAGCAGACTTCGGCTCAGGTCATGATCTCACGGTTCATGAGTTCAAGCCCGGCATCGGGCTCTGGGCTGACAGCTAGCTCAGAGCCTGGAGCCTGCTTCAGATTCTGTGTCTCCCTCTCTTTCTGACCCTCCCCTGCTCACGCTGTCTCTGTCTCTCAGAAATAAATTTAAAAAAATTAAAAAATGTTTTTAAAAAGGTAATAATTATTGTCCCATTATGTTTTTACAAAATCTAGGAAAACTTATAAATGAAGATAACACTTAGGAATAATGAATTATTTATTAGATCTTTGCTTGAACTCTGAAATCTGATCAAAGAGAAACTTCTGACACTTATTCTATTAATTATGAATGGCAAACCTCCATGCTTTCTGCTAAGAGTATTATGTGTCACAAATCAGCCCAGTTCTCCCCTTGATTCTTTTCCTCTACATAGCAGAGGGCAGGGAAGTTCACCCTCTTCTGAGTTTGGTTCATGCACCTCACAACACTGTCTGTGGGCTTCCGCCTGCCCAAATTCTTCCCAGCCTTCAAGGTCAGTTAAAATGTACTTCCTTGAAGAATACTACCTGGGTTTCTCCCACTGAAATTAATGAAATATTTCCCTCCAGTGATTCTTTGGGCATCTCTATGATCTCACCTTTGTACTCGGATCTGTGCAGTGAGTTGCTTTCCTATCTCCCAAAATAGATTTTAGGTTCCTATTCATTTTGGCATTCCTTCCGCACCTAGGAAAAGACTTTGCATATAGACCTTAACAGGTGTTATTAAGTTGAATTCGCTTAGTTAAAAGAATATCTCTACAGTGTGCTGGGAAAATGTGCATAAAAAGGTGAAAATGACAGCTCTTGAACTCCTAGTCAAGGTTTAAAGACAACCACATTTTTAAAAATGCAACAAGTTTTGCTAAATACTTTGCTAATAAAAATCAGAGTTGAGCACGAAGTGCCACGGAGTAGCACAACTTGAGCACGGTACTGGGTATCCTCTCCATTAAAAAGGAAGATGAGGCTGATGGACATCACATGGTAGCCATGGTGGGTCAGGTTGTGAACAATACACGTCCTTCTACTCACTGTGGGAGCTCTGCCTTAGGCAAGGGCTGGAGGGCTTCCCCTTGGAAGAGAGGACACAACTCTGCCAAAGACTCAGGTAGTTTGACCAGCACGTGTTTAAGAAAATAGGACCCAGTTTCCAGGTACAGTCAAGTTTAACCTTGAATGTGAGCAGCCCATCCAGTCATGAAAAAATTCGAGGATATGAAATCCCACTAATGTTGACTGCTATGAGTTCCTCTGAATGTAGTTCTCCTTTTTTAAAAGGGCAAATACTTTATTATCTTAACACATTAAGCTATTTGTTACTCAGGTATTCTAAGATGTTTTAGTTCCTACGGAGCAATCAATAGTTGGTAGAAGTTTGAGGGTTTCAAGACTTGTGTGAGCAGTTAAAAAAAGTGACGTGAGCCCAGAGAGAATAACAAGATAAAGGCCCTACAGATATTAAGGGAAGCAATCATTGGCATTAAAAAAAAAAAAAAAAAACCAGACAGCTACGAGGTAACTTTTGGACTGTGCAGTGAAGAAAAGCAAAAAAAATTATATTGGAAGTCGAAAAATAGCACAAAAAAACTAAGATTCGCCCTCTTAACATTAAGTTGGAAAATGGTGATTGGTGGGAGAGAAGTAACTATGTAGGAAAAGACAGGTTCGTTACCATCCTGCGTAGTTTTTCATGAATTCACCTTGAGAAAATAAAATCCTGCTATTTCTCTTTAGACTGCTACAGAACTCATAGTACCAAAGGACCATATTATTTGCCCCATAACCCCTTCCACGGTGTTTCATTCTACAAACGTTAAGAGGGCTCCTCCTCCCGTTTAAATGGCAGATTGTGAATCTACCTCTCCAGTGCAGTTTAAGCGAAAAAGAGCTCTTCCACACTACAGCCTCACACCAGCACTGATGTATCTCAACCTTTAGGAGACTGAAGAATTAGTCACTGTGGATCTTCATTACAACACAGCTAATGAGTAAATAAAATCAAGAGGGAAAAGGATAATTTGGTTAAATACGCACTAGGGATGGAAAAACAGACAGGGACATTAATCCTACTTACAACGTTTGGCTTCAAATCAAGTCACATCCTGACTAGTTACAGCTACTATTAAACATAACTGTCAAAGGTTTCACTATAAAACTCTTCAGCTGGGTAAGATTCTAAAAGAAAAAGACCATAAGTGCATTTAGGTGTTAGCACCAGTATTTGGTACAATTCGCACTAAAAAGAAGTCCATGATAGGCCTTTATTTAAATGGAAAGCCAATCATTACAGGCCACAAAGATGAACTGATCCTCCTGCCTACTTCAAAGCTTTCAATGGTTTTCTTTAGCTACTCCCTCCTGCTTGCTCTAAAGTCAAAGGTCAGGTGTGTTCAGCAAGAAAAGAGCTGTGTGACACATTCTGTACAATTCTCAGCCACATAAAATTAAATGTTTTATAACCCTGAAGTGCACTGAAGACATTCTAGGCAGTGAAAGAACAGTGTATCAGGAGTTCTTTTAATAAGTAAAAGCCTTGTAAAAATTTGAGAATATCAAACCAAATCAACCCATACTTTTCAAATCCTTCCGGAAAAGACATAGAGACATCAGCTGTCTTAGTGCTAGGCTGGCCCCAGGAGGAGCTGGCAGCCATCTGCAAAAAGGCAAAACAGGGGGACTGGGCATGTGTCCCAAAGCACTGCATTTCAATCTTCTCTTCTCTCCTCAAACCTCCGATTTCATTTCCATCTTCCTTATTCTCAGCAGATGACCTTGCCTCTGACTTCACAGAGATAAGAGAAGCTATTAAATAGCCCTTACCTTCCTACAAAAGAAGGAAAATCTCTCTAAATCAGCTTGCATCTATACCTGTCCTCCCCATCATTCCTCTTTCCTATTGGTCAAAATGTCATCCTCTCAAATGCCAGCCCCTCTCTGTGTTCTCTGGACCCTTCCTTCCCAGCTACCTATCTAGTGGCTCCCTCATCACTACTCATTTTCAAGGTGAGGACATCTACTCCCATGACTTCAGTACATTTGTGTCTATGCATGACTCTTTTCTGGAGTCCTAGATTACTTATGTCACGGCTCCACTCAGATGACCCACTCACTCTCAAGGGGAGCAGAGCATGTCAACTCTACATGAACACTACTGGTGTTTCTAACCTCAGTAAAATACACAGCTCTCCATTCTGTTGCTCAAGTCAGTTACCTGGAGAACTCTGTCACCCTTCCCTGGCTCTTGCCTCCATGTCAAATAAATTACCAAGTTGAAAATTATGACTTAGGTTTCCTCTCTCTGATTCTATTATCATCACCAGAGAACCCTCCACAACCATTGCTCACCTGGACTACTACAGTGCTTCCTAACTCCTCTCCCACATTCACTTCTGCTATTCTTGCCCTGCAATCCATTCTTCATTCAGTAGCTTCTCTGTCTTTTTTAGAAAAAAAAAAAATCATCCTACCATTCCTCGCCTCAAACCCGCTCAGTGGTGCTTCACCACACATGAGTAGGCACAATGCATGTGGTTCTGGTGAGCTGTCCCCATGCACCATTCCGGCCTCTTCTCGATTCCCTCCCAGTTCCAGCTTTCTCTCTGGTCCTTGGACAGCCTGGCTTCTCACATCAAGCACTCAAGGGAAGACCTCACCCTCACTGTTAACCTAACTCCTATTCATCTTTAAGATCAAAGTTTAAAAGTCTCTTCATCAGACAAAAATACTCCGCAGTTTTCATTTCTCCACTCTACCTTCCCCACCTTCTAAGTTAGATTCTACTCTTAGAATGCTTTCAACGTTTTATTCCTTGTGGTCCCCAGAATTACACTGTTATTTTCATTCATGGTTATTTCTCCTGTGTTGACTAGCACATTTTTTTGGCCAAAAAATATATGCTCAATAAATATCTGAATGATGAATGAATGTATGGGTGGACAAAAAGCATTATGTTCCTAAGTACCATTTTTATAATCAACTAGTAGGAATTCATTCAAAAAAACTCAAGTAGTGATTTGAAGTCAGAGCTAAAGTGTGTGCTGTGTGCGTGTGTGTGTGTGTGTACCATTCTTATTGAATGCACCATGCATCAAGCACCATGTCAAGTTCCATCAGAAATTAGTGCTATAGGCAGCAAAGTAAAGTCTTCATTTCCTGCTAAGGACGGGGAGATTAGAGCATCCTATCATAAATGCATTGGGAATTTCCCTTACTCAGTAACTAAATGCCTGCATTGTATGCCAGTCCATATGAGATAGCAAACAATGGTTCTGGGAAGCTGCTTTTTTCTCCTGTGATTAGCCNCTAAGCGAAAGTCGGACGCTTAACCGACTAAGCCACCCAGGCACCCCTGTGATTAGCCTTTTGATCTGTCAAGATATAAGGGCAGTCTCTATTGCATATTTTCCTGCCTCAAACAGTAGAAAGAGGCGGCTTTCTCTAATTCATCATATCAATTTATCTCAATGTGTGGACCCCATACCACCTGCCTCAAAATAACAAGTAAAGCACATAAGAAAGTCCTCACATCCTGTCAGAGATCTATAGCTGTCTGCAGGATCTTAACAAATTCTCAGGTGACCCTTGTGGCCTTGAAAATTTGAGAGCAAGTGACTCAGAGGCTGTTAGTTCCTACAGAAGGGGATACAAAAATTTCTGAGCAGCTTCTCAATTCAATTTCTTTTGACCCATCAAAACAAAATCATTTAAGAACCACAGAGCTACAAAAGGCAGCATAACCTAGGTTACATTTTGGGTTTTTTGGAAAGAAAAATGTAACATTTTCCACCTGTCATGATTAGACCTAATCCCATTAACTACAGTGTTGATATGAGAGACAGGGAGAGGCTGAAACATGGGGCTGGACAGGTACCTGGAAGAGGAGAGCCAGGGGCAGGGCACGAAGGAAGTACAGTTCGGCAGGCAGGATACAGAAGCTTTGAGAAAGGAAGAATACATAAAGCAAAAGTGATATAGAAGAACGTATGGTCCCAATAGGTAGTAACTCTCAGTGACAGGAAATGGCAGGCAGGAACTATTTGGAGATGCAGACAGACAAACAGGCAGGGAGTCACTGCAGAAGGACATGGTGGCACATTATATTTACAAGAGAATCTACTACCGGCCCTTTATGTCAAGCAGCCCTCAAGAAGGCCTGACAATCATAATAAAAGCTTTGCCGAACAACCTAACCTACATGATCTTTATAGAGGAGCATGTTAATCAACTTACACAAAACAAGTGAGTTCATCAATGGAGTTAATTATCACAAGGTGGTGTATTTACAGCTTAAGTAAACAAATTTATTTAGCTATAATAAACATAGTTACAGATTGTACAAGTCTATTCAGTATCTCATAATAAATATATTTCTAAGATCTGTATTTATAACAAGCTTCATGGTTAAAGGTTACATTCTTATGGGATGACACATTAATGAATCAACATTAAGAAGAAATAATTCATGACAGCAAGAAACAGACCATGCACAGACTTAAGACCTTACCCATCCCCCTCCTAAGATGCTCTTTATTGATGTACTTTAGAGGCCACTGGGACATACACATCATACCTGGCTGTTCCCTTCACTACCAGTGGTAATAACCATATTTGTTTCCTCCAAAGATCATTCTCATCAAATACTACTGTGACCTACAGTTGTTTTTTCTTTGTTTTTAACCGAGCTTGCACCTTGGATTTACACTCAAAAGCCCTATTTCAAAGTTAGTTAGTAGCACGCACTCAACTTTTAAGGGGACTAACAAGAGCAAGACAAGGCCCCTGGTTCCAGAATTATAGAGAATTATATAGGCTAAAGAGGCAAGAGGCTGAGCACACAGGGACAAGATATGAAATGCAGTTATTATAACAAGGATATGAAAACCACAACCCAAGAAAAAAGGTGAAGCTCCACTCACCAGACCCAGAACTAAAGGTAACCAGGGCTATATAAAGAACTTAAGGTTGAACCCTGAACGTTAAGCTAAAACTTAACAGAATCCCTTCTGCCTAATGTCAAGACTAGTCATAGAAACTGAGGCAAGGATTGATCTTAACAGAATTAGGCAGATCCTAGCACTATTCTGCTTCCTTTCAACATTTTAACCAAATGTAGGAAATATAAAATGTTAATAAATCAAGCATGTAAGCCAAATACACACACAGACACACACACACATACCCAGGCACGTAACTCACGTCATTATGACCAGCTGAGACAGATGCCCACCATGCCCTGTCCATTTAAGCCAGTGCAGATCATCCATGAACCATATACATAAAGCCCATAAAGGCAAGCCTAGGACACTGAATGCAGTTGCCTCAGTCCCTCACTTTCCATTCAAAATTCTGCTTTGTTCATGATACCTAGTCATGTATCTAGCTTTTAACACTGAACCTGACCTCTGGACTTAGTGTTTGACTGACTTATCGATTCCCTAACTTTAAGCTGTCATTCTCCTGTCTCCTTGTGATGCAGTTTTGGAGTGGTGGTGAGGGCCCAGAGCCAATGGCCAAGCAAGAATTCTTGAGACATGTTTGGTGCCAAAATGTGGTTTTAGTAAAGCAAGGGACAGAAAGAGCTGCACTGGGGTTGTGAGGAGTGACTGATTATACACCTGGGAGTTGGAGGAGCTAAAGGCAAAAGGGAGGTTTCCAAAAGGACTTGTATCTGCTAAAGAGGACTCCTAAGATCCTGGAGTCCTAGCTAGTGTCAAGCTAAGGTTGATTTTCCTCTAGCAAAGCATTAACAATAAGACAGTAGGGAGTTCTCGGAGGAATGTTATATTCTGTATTTGCTTCAAGTATTTGTCATTGGGCTGCAGGTTATAAGGAAATTTAATTTTATCTAACATTTCCTTCTTGCCTTTGTTCCCCACATCGCTATGGAGAGGAGGGTGATGTTAGGGCTCCGGGAAACTGAGTCTGGAGTTAGTTCTGGAGGTTAGGCTACTGATAAGATTGCCTTTTTCTCATAATTCACTAAGACATTTGTAAACTGATGGAGACTCCTGTCCTGCATGACTGTGGTGATCTCTAATCAGATCTCTAACCAGTTAACCATTTGTTTTTCCCTTTCCTTTGTTCTCAGGCAGCCAGGAGTGTGTGAGGAATGTCTCACATATCCCACCTTAGGGGGGGTTGGGGGGGGATGGGAGGTGCTAGTTTGTGCGTTATCCTCAGCTTGCCTTTGGCTCCCTCATCACTCACACTTCCTTCAGGTAAGACATTTGACCCTTTGAAATACAACCATTCAGTTAGGCCAGCTCTAGCCTTCCACAATGGACATTCAGAAGGAAGAGGAGGAGATACACAGAAAGGAATAGACAGAAGATAATGGACTCAAGTAGAACCCAAGGCCAAGCAGGAGCCAACAGCCAGCAAAACAATGACTTCATATACAGAGTCTAGGCAAGGCTAGGAGTCTGTAATAGGGCTCGCACTCAACATCAATGGAATATGTAGGCACCAAATGTCTTGGTAAAATGGTGGACCAGGAATCACACCATCAGTTGAAAGAACAGGTATGAGAAAAAGAAGTAAAAAAAATAAATAAATGAAATGGATGCTTTCCACAGCAGACATTTGCTCCTCTGGCTGACTGGCACCATCCCATGGAATTTGCTTTGGGGAATTCATCACTCTCTCATTCTTAGTCTTGTGATTTTGGTGGGATTGGCCTTACCCCAATTTCCACGGATGAACCCAGATTGATTTAATCTAATTAACACGTATCATCTTACACTGATTAACTTATAGAAGTCCGTTTAACAAAATCAAAGCCAATAAAAGTCGAATATCTAAACACTGGGGCTTCTGGAAAACAGACACAGTCTACTAGAAACCCTTCTTTAGGGGTGCCTGGGTGGTTCAGTTGGTTAAGCGTCTGACTTTGGCTCAGGTCATGATCTCACGGTTCGTGGGTTTGAGCCCCGCGTCGGGCTCTGTGCTGACAGCTAGCTCAGGGCCTGGAGACTGTTTCAGATTCTGTGTGTGTGTCTCTCTCTCTCTGACCCTCCCCTGCTCATGCTTGTCTCTCTCTCTCTCTCGCTGTCTCTCTCTCCTCTCAGAAATAAACAAAACATTTTTTTAAAAACCCTTTTTTTAAATGGTTTATTTATTTTTGAGAGAGGGACAGACAGAGTATAAGCAGGGAAGGGGCAGAGAGAGAGGGAGACACAGAATCCATGAAGCAGACTCCGAGCTGTAGGCACAGATCCCATGCAGGACTCAAACCCATGAATCATGAGATCATGATGTGAGACAAAGTCAGATACTTAACTGACCAAACCACCCAGGTGCCCCTAGAAACCCTTCTTTAGACCCTGGACAACCTGGACCAGGAAGCATGAGAATACATGGTCCAAAGCTGCTGAGGCCTTCCGGCCCCCTCACTCCTGTAGTGTGAGATCCTGGATGTGCAAGGGGGTGATCATCTGCAGCTGATAGGTGAAGGCAAGTCCACAGAAAGCAAAGCAGAGAGACCTGGACAAAATAGACTCTTCATGATCTCATCTGAATTTCTGATTCAAAAGTGCCCAAAGCCAACAGCATAAATGAACTTTCTAGGTATGAACTTTTCAGTGAATTTCCCATTTTGCTTAAGCCAGTTGGGAGTTGGGTTTTACTGTCTTTTAAATGAAGCATTTTTAACTGATACAACCAGGGTCTCCTTATTTACCATTGAACACTTCCTTGGTGAGAGGCGCTGAGCTAAACACTGTGGGTTCCGTGGCCGAAGAAACAGGTGTGGCTGCGGCCCTCCTGGACTGATCTGTAGTGAAGGAGACAGGACACAAATAAACACCCTAGTAAATGGTGGGGATAAATTAGAAACAGTTCTGAGAAAGTAAAGAACTAAGTGATATCGCTAAGAATAATTGGTGGGTGAGAAATGATTTGATTGGGGGGGTACCTGGGTGGCTCAGTCGGTTGAGCGTCCAACTTCAGCTCAGCTCATGATCTCATGGTTCACGGGTTCCAGCCCTGTGTCGGGCTCTGCGCTGACCGCTAGCTCGGAGCCTGGAGCCTGCTTTGGATTCTGTGTCTCCCTCTCTCTCTCACTCAGAAATGAAGAAACCATTAAAAAAATTTTTTTTTAAAGAAATGATTTGATTGGGAAGAGAGGAAGTGTGTCTTCAGCCTGACACGACACTTGGGCTGGCCGGGTAAAATGTGGAGAAAGGATAACAGACAAAAGGCATGTTTTCTCTCCTTCTACCTCTCCTAACTTCTTTAGTTATAGCAAAAAAAAAAAATTGTCATGGAGCTATGAATCCAGTCTAATTGATGAAAATTATGGGGTGCCTGGGTGGCTCAGTTGGTTAAGCGTCCGACTTCAGTTCAGGTCATGATCTCACAGTTCGTGGGTTTGAGCCCCGTGTGGGGCTCTGTGCTGGCAGCCAGCTCAGAGCCTGGAGCCTGTTTCAGATTCTGTCTCCCTCTCTCTCTGACCCTCCCCTGCTCCCGCTGTCTCTCTCTCTCTCTCACAAATAAATAAAAACATTTAAAAAAATTTGAATTATATCATACTAGCAAGCTGTAGTATTTCCCAGTCTCCCAGTCTTAATTTTACCTCTACTAGCAATGACACCATTAGAACCAGTTAGGCAACATACCCTAGTAATTGGTTTATTCCCACTGATTACTACCATGACTGTAAAAGATCCTACAGTTTTGAAATTATATCTCAGACTAATAAGTTTATTGTTCAAATGCCGATTTCCTGATTTGCATAATACTTTTCTAGTTATCATATCACTAGCATAAGGAGAGGGCACCAACTGAGGAAAGCAGAAGTGGTCATCAAACCTGCCTCTCTGCACCACTGGATTGAGCACCACATGTAGTCCTGGCTCATTTCACTGTGGTAGTTGCCAAAATGTTAATATTCTAGAGTCTCCTCTTCTTCATTTCAGCTATTTTTGTCTGGTGTGTCCCCATGAGTTCAGTGAACACAGCCTGCATTTCCTTTTTCCAAAATGGTCTACGCTTCTGGTCTATGCCTCTCAACAAATGGCATATGTGGGGCGCCTGGGTGGCTTAGTCGGTTAAGCGTCCGACTTTCGCTTAGGTCAGGATCTCGCGGTTCGTGGGTTCGGGCCCCGCGTCGGGCTCTGTGCTGACTGCCAGCTCAGAGCCTGGAGCCTGTTTCAGTCTGTGACTCCCTCTCTCTCTGACCCTCCCCTGCTCACGCTGTCTCTCTCTCTCCTAGAAATAAATAAAAAATATTAAAAACAAAAAAACCAAAAAAAACAAATGGCATATGTGAAAGCCTCTGGGTAAGACAGAGTTGGCTTTCTAGGACATGGAAAGGTCAGTGTGTCCAGTGGCTGATGAGGCTGGAGAGACTGGCAAGTGCCACATACGGTCCAGGCTAAGAGGCACACTTAGGAATCCACATCTTCTCCTAATGACCATAGGAAGCCAGTGAAGCATGTTCAACAGGAAAGAGACAAACAAACTCTCCTTTTAAAACTCACTGATAGGAGCACCTGGGTGGCTCAGTCGGTTAAGCGTCCAACTTTGACTCAGGTCATGATCTCGTGGTTCACGAGTTTGAGCCCCAGACTGGGTTCTGTGCAGACAGCTCAGAGCCAGGAGCCTGTTTCAGATTCTGTGTCTCCCTCTCTCTCTGCCTCAAAATTAAATAAACAAAACCAAAAAAAAAAATTAAAAACAAAAACAAAAAACTCACCGATACAGGTTTTCCGCTAACTCAAAAACCAGTCAGGCGTTTGTTCCCGTGAGTTCCTTTGAGAGATGATAAATAGGTTGTACCACTGAAGTGAGCAGTACAAGAGCCAGAAACCATAAGCTATTTCTTACAGCTCTAAAATGCTGAGCAGTGGAGACTATATTTTACAGGGAAAGTCACATCGTCTTGGAGTTTTGGAGGGAGCACTGTCACAAAAGACTCAAATTTCAGTTACAATTTTACAGTTGCAGGCATCAGTCTTTTTTTTTTCCATCCCTGGTGTCTATCATCGGACCAAGGAAAGGAAGCTGAGAATATGATCAAGTGTACAAATCTGAACTTGCCACACATGTCTTGAAGAAAATAGCAGGCAGATGTCATTTTCCATGGGTAGGATACTTCTGGACTTTAGGAAGCTAAATTTAAAACAAGCATTATTTTCTAAATGTCACTTTTCATTGTCCAGTCCATTTTATTGCTACAGGCACAAATCATTTTTAATAATGAATAATTGCAGGGTAAAGGACAATTATAGTCCAGAGGTCTTACAAATCAAAGGAATTACACAGATAAAATCCCTGAAGCAAGTCTATGAATCCATAAGTTATGAAATTCAATTTGCTTAAAATGTCACCAATTCATCATCTCCAGTTTCTGAGCTAACTAAGGGCAGCTCTAGAGAGCGTAATTCTGATCCCAGGCACCACTTCACCCAGCATGTAATTCTGAGACCTTTTCCCTCCAAATCTAGGTTTCAATGTTCTTTCAAGTTCCCTAGGTGCTGTGTAAATGCGTTAGTAACAAGCCAACAATTCCCCCCCAACAAAGCCTTGTCTGAAGTGCAACAGACTTTGCTGCTTCAAAGTCTTAAACCAATTTTATTTAATTTCTGGGGCATAAAACAGAAGGAAGCACACTCTGACTGAGGCGCTTTTTTACTGACTAGCAGCCCTTTGCAAGGAGCCTAATGTATCCAACCACAGCCCTTTAGTGCCACGTATTTCCATTATCGTACTTTGAAAATAACACTGTGATGGCCCACAGAGCCATTAAAGTGCCCCCTTTTGAAGCAGGTTACCGAAACCCATTACTCTAATGTGTTTTGCTCTGCCATGCTCCTGGTATAGATTGCTATCCCTTGGGCCAGGATTTAAGATTACTGCATGCACACACAAATAATGCATTAAAAATTCTGACTGAATGAATGAGTTAATCTTCCTTTTTAAAGGAAAAGCATTAATGCTATATATGTTTTAAAAAGACATAAAATAGTCTTATGCCTTACAATAAAATAAGCAATTCCTATACATTAGGTTTTAGAGGGAAGTATTTTCAGATTTCCTAGGACAGGGTATCAAAAAATCCAACCAGGACCAGAGCCAATTTTTTTCTGATTTTCTTCACTCGTCTATAGCCTTACAGGATGTCAACAAGAATGTCACCGAGACAGACATCACCTCAGGGAAACTATATCCTTATTTTGTGTCCTGATAGTTATTTCCCTATTTAGGAAACATGCACCTCATTAATTACTGTAAATCTACAGAGTACATCCTAGGACCTGTCATGTGCCAAATATTTCCTTTATTCCACTGACATACTGTCTCCTACCTCAGATCACGGATCACCTCTAGACACACTGGGGTCCCTTTCAGTCACCATGTTTGGGGATGAATCCTTTAAAAATCCCATGAAATTAGGATTTCTAATTGTTTTCCTCAAAATATACAATAATAATTATAAATCACAAACCTAAATCAATTTCAACTTCTAAATTTTTTTAAATATTTTATTTATTTCTGAGAGAGAGGGAGAGAGAGACAGCATGAGCAGGGGAGGGCCAGAGAGAGAAGGAGATACAGAATCGGAAGCAGGCTCCAGGCTCTGAGCTAGCTGTCAGCACAGAGCCCATAGCGGGGCTCGAACCCACCAACTGTGTGATTATGACCTGAGCTGAAGTCAGACGCTCAAATGACTGAGGCACCCAGACGTCCCAATCAACTTCAACTTCTAAGGTTGCCCCAAAATGATCATAAGTGTCAAAAGTGTTTGGGTTTTGTTTTTATTTTAGCTTTTTAATTCAATGACAATGTGATTCAGGATACTGAGTCCCTTGTAATAGCAAGAAGGGGAGAGAATTATAGAGAGGCACACGGAGGTTTCAAAGATAATGATGACGTACTATTTCTTACACTGGGTACTGGGTACATGGAAATTCACTGTATGACTAATCTTTATTTATAAGGAATATTTTGCATCTACTCAATATTTTATAAAACGAGTTTCGAACCCAAAGCAAAAGACATGGAAATAGTTCCTCCTTCAATTCCCCTACTTGAACTGTTACAATCTAATTGAGGCAATTCAAAGACATCTATGAAATTTGACAAGTTTACTAATACTTTGAGGAAAAACCTATAGGAATAATATTGCCTCTGAAAAGACTTTTATCCAAAGTTGCTATAAGATCCTATTCTATAATACCATGATACCTGCTATCAACGTTAGGAGGGGGAAAAAATACTATGTTTCATCTCAAAAACAACAGCAAACATTTGCTTATTGCACACCTTTAGAGTAATGACCTTGTACTTGTATTCTTGCAAATATAGAGACAATACAATCTCTGCCTTTATAGACTATACAGTCTAACAGGAAAGGAATAAAGAGATATAAACAACTGATATCATACAAAATAACATTAAAGAAGTGCTAACCAAGGGTATAAACAGCATGCTGTGGAGTTGCCTGAGGCCTCTCCTGGCCAACAGCCTTTACCATGATTAATTCACACTGGTCTAGGGTCAGCCCTTCACCCTTGTAAGCTTGAGAATTTGATTTCATCAATGCCCGGGAGTTGATCAGATTCAGACGATGACTCACACTCACCAACTCCCAAGAGTCTAAAGAACATAAATCAAAATGCCAATTTATAAATTTGCAGTAAGAATCATAACTGCTACGAAGAGCAGATGTTCTTGTCACCAAACAGTACACATCTCTCTGCCTGGACAAGCTAAATGGCAAGCCTTATATGTGAGAAACGTGCTTGGGATACGAGAAGTCAGAAAAGGTCAGCTGGTAATATAATTATGTTTTTACAAAGTGTCTGATAACTTGACGTGTCCAGCCTGTACACAATAGAGACATGCTTCAGAATGACTGCACATTCCTGTAGTCCTGACAGGACCCCTTCTCCTCTAGACAGGACCAGAATGTGCAAGGTCAAAGTCTGCCTTCCTGCTCCTCCGTTTTGTATGCTCTCAGGGCTGACCACATGCCTTTGGGTTGCGTTCTTTCTTCGATTATGTTAAAAACGTTAACCAGGTTAGAGTCAAATATTCTAGGGGGAAACTATTCAGCATCTTTGCATAGCTGTAGCCTCTACCAAAATTCAGTTTGTGAGGTAATTCTCATACTGCTGGGACTTCAGAAGAAGGGAATGTACTTCACAGGGAGATAAGAGCAGTTATTTGGTAATTAAATATCTGTTTGCTCTACTAACATTTAATGTTTGAGTCATCCAGATAAAATGCATCTTTGCTAATAAACACTTAGTCTGGGAAAGGCCCCCAATTTAAGTTCTTCTGGACAGTTAAAGGAAGAGAATAAATTTGTCTTGAGCCCATGGGGTCTCAAGTGCCTTCAGCTCAGAATAATCTTCATGCCAAAGTGGCCCATCTTGGGGCAGCTTGCCCTTGGTCCCTACAAAGGAGAGAAGAGTTAGACTGACAGATAAATTCACCTCGTTGTTTCTTTACCTGGATAATCATCAGCGAGTAGACAGTCCGTGCCCACCAGTGAGGTGCTGCCAACATCCATTGTCCATGGAAAGGATGGCCAGTCCTTAGATACCATCTTTCATGCCTTTGCTGAAGAAATGTAAGTAGCAGGACATATGATGGGGGGTGGGCAGGCAGGGGAGAAAGGAAATGAAGGATAAAGAACTTACTTTTTTCCCCTGATCCATTGATGCTGTAGGGGAGGAAAAAAACACATTTCCTTCTACCTTTCTAAGTTCTTGGCTGAGACTTCCCTCCCCCCCCCAACCCCGCCATGTAATAAAATATAGATTAACAGGAGAAAAATAAACAGAAGTTTACTTGTACACCTCCTGCACAAGGGAAAGACCCAGGAAAACTGAGTAACTCCAAAGTGGCTCAAGATCACCTGAAATAACATCTCCAATTAAAGACAAAAGAAAGAGGTAGGGTGGGAGGGTAGGGACAGTCATGGAAATCACAATAAACAAGAGGACATTTGTTGTGCAGATTTAAGTCACTGCCTTCTCCATTGATAAGAGCTTTGAGAGATTTGGAGTCAGCCTTCTCTTTCAAAGACAGAAAGGGAGACATCCTTACAAATGGAGATTTCCCCTGTAAGTGTAAATGTTCCTAACTTCTACTTCATTTTCAGGGCTTTTCCTGTTTCTGCTGTTTCTTAAAAAATAACCAGCACACCATAATCCTTACACCAAAGGGACATCTTAGGGATGACAATTCTGTTCCCCTTCAACTCTTTGTCCCTTATTCTCAAAACTCTCTTCCTTAATACATTCTCTTTGTTGCATCCCAGCCCCACTTCGTGTCCTTTGGATTTCCCCCTTTCTACTGAATTATCTCTGTTACTTAAGGTTTGATCATTTCATACCCTTTGGAGCCCTCTATGTCACTGTTTTTTTTTTCTCTCTCTCTCTCCTGCTTGATCACTATTGCTCTTTCTCAAGGTCTACTGTCTCTCCATGGGAGATGGAAAGGAGGCGAGAACTCTGGCTATAGGGATGTGAGGATGGTGTGGGGAGTGTTACAGTCTAGACAAGGGCTAGTTCTGTGCTAACGGAGCATTAAAGGAAACAAAATTTACCATCATGAGACAGAATCAGTTCTCGCTTATCTCCAGATGGTGCACATGAGAAATGTATCTTCTTCCTATTAACATATCTGGCTCTAGTTTTTGCAAAGTAAAACCCTTCTCTTATTCTGCTAAAAGTATTCACTGCTTTTCTGCCCTGAATTATAGACACATCTGTCCACGTTTTCTTTTAATCTATGTTGCTAGATTTCTCTCCTTACATTGGTCTGGAAAGCTTGGAGATTCTCAGCTCACTCTGTCACAATTCAAGAAAACAAAACAAAACAAACCAAGAAACAGAAAATTAAAACCTTCTTTTTGCTTGAGATAATTTTAGTATAGGTCTGTTTCCTATCATTGAAAAAGGCCTGACTAGAATAATCTGTATCAAAATTTACTTATTTTTCTCCCTTCTAGGAAATATCCATTGCAGCCAAATTACTGACTTTCAAAGCCACATAATAAAATAACAGAAAAATAAAATAAGATCTTTTGAAGTTTTCATAGGTACAGAGCCATGGCCAAATAAAGGGCAGCAACAGCTGGATTATCCAACATTATTGTGGAATTAGTTTTCCCGGTAGCTTACCCTTAAGATAGCTTGCCCTGTCACTTACCCTTAACCAATAAAACCTTGCTTTTTAAACCTAAAATCTATATCAAGCTCTAATCTAGTAATGCTTCAAAGGGATGGATAAGTGAACAAGCTGGATGTTTTTGCAGCCTTGAGTCTGACTTTCAAAGTGTTCCTTTCTCCTACTTACTGTCAAGCTAATATCTCATCTTGTGCCCATCAGAACTCATGTCTTTAAAAATACATCCTTTTTCCACCCAACGGATATTTTGCAGCCTCTAATTTGTGTTATGTGAAAGAGCTCTACCACCAAATTGGTTAGAATCCTGGATGAAGTAACAGAACTAGTCACTGAAATTGAGTGACTCACCTGTGAATAAACAGCAGGCACTTAGGGAGTGTGAACTTTTTGTGAGATAAGAACTTTGTGGCACAAACTTTGGTCTGTAAGGATTCTGTTGCTTTGTTTTTAGTCTTTCTAGATAGTGAAAATTGCTACGTAGAGATCTTAAATAAATAAGATGTTGCTATTATTATTCAGCAAAATGACCTTTTTCATTTTACCCTATGATAAGATGCTGAGCCTGTCCCTTAATTTCAATGGCTGGAAACATTTCTGAGATGGTTGTGTTGTGCCTGAATCACGAGTCCCCAGAGACCTCCAAGGAGCCGACACCAATGCAAATACATAAGGGTCTTTATTACAAGCCCAAGCAGGGGCTCACCCGTCTACCGGCTCAGCGGCAGCAGGGTGAAGCCTCAAACAAGAGCGAGCAGGGTTTTTATGGGGTAAGGGATGGGGCTGTTACAGTGCACACGTTGTACGTATTGAATCATCACATAAGCACCAATCATAATTGTACAGCACCCGTGGTAACAGTTTCGACCATTCAGTATCTGTGAGGCATCCGTTACTTTTGGCGGGACCCAATCACGACCTTTGAGAATCCTTTGAAAATGACCAATTATGAGGTGGGCTCAAAGGGCCTACGTGGGGTTTAGGCAAGCGGTGAGTGATTGGCTAGTTTGTACAGAGTAACGACTTGCAGTTCCCAGCCCTGACTCAGACCACAGGAATGTTACACATTTCTTTTGATTGACTGATCCGAGGGAGGTCCGAGGGTGGCTTCAGCCTAAGCTTTTCCTGGAACTGGGGCTATGTGCAGCCCGAGGTTGCTCTTAATGGAGGACTTAATTTCAGGCTCCTCAGGTGGAGGATACATCTAATAATGAGAGTGAGTCATTCACATTTCTGAATGATATATGCCTAACAAGCAAAAAAGGAAGCTGTTAAACACAATGCTCACAAAGTAGTTTGTTCTAGTTTATTTACTTTTATTTGCATAATGCACTAGGCATTTTCTTACTATAATAAAGAGAACAGACTGGGGATAACAACCCTTGATGACCAAAGATATTTTATTGGAAATAACCTGTTTTAATGACTCAGGTGAGCTGCCATATATAAAAGAGGATTAGAACCTGGGGCTAGATGTGTATCCACATCTTATTTCCTGGAGGAAAATAAGCCCCTTCCAACAGTTGATCTGTTATTTATATCTTTTTCATGAGAGGAATTTGCGCATTCTGGTTTTTGTTACATGTCATTTTTGGTCTAGACAAATTACGGTTTTACTGTGACATAAAACATCCCTGTATACTCATTCTCTAGGTATCATGTAAGGTAGAGTAAGTCCTGTGGCTAGATACAAACCAAAGCTAAAGTCTACTTTTTGGGGGGAGGGGTTTTGTGGGTTTTTTTAATGTTTATTTTATTTTTGAGAGAGAGAGAGATAGAGAGACAGAACTTGAGTGGGAGAGGGTAGAAAGAAAGGGAGACACAGAATCTGAAACAGGCTCCAGACTCTGAGCCATCAGCACAGAGGCCAATGCGGGGCTCAAACCCACAAACTATGAGATCATGACCTGAGCTGAAGTCAGGCACTTAACCGACTGAGCCACCCAGGCACTCCTAAAGTCTACTTTCTGGAGCATCTGTCTGGCTCAGTCAGTAAAGCATATGACTCTTGATCTCAGGGATGTGAGTTTGAGCCCCATGTTGGTACAGAGATTACTTAAAACAAACAAAATCTACTTGTATAGACTAATTTAAGAAAGAACAGGAACATAAGAAGGAAAGTGAAATTAATCGTACCACCAATAAACTTTCTAATATATACACAGTGGGTTGACAGAATCTAATAACATCAGTATCCCCATATTTTGTCAGGTAAATAAATAAGTTAAGAAAACTTAAAAAGTAAAAAGCTTCTGGGGTGCCTGGGTGGCTCCATCGGTTAAGTGTCGAACTTCAGCTCAGGTCACCATCTCAGTTTGTGAGTTTGAACCCCATGTCAGGCTCTGTGCTGACAGCTTAGAGCCTGGAACCGGCTTCAGATTCTGTGTCTCCCTCTCTCTCTGCCCCTCCCCCGCTTGTGCACTCACATGCTCTCTCTCTCTCTCTCTCTCTCTCTCTCTCTCTTTCAAAAATAAATAAATATTTTTTAAAAATAAAATAAAAAAATAAGAATAAAATAAAAAGCTTCTTTTCTAATGACAAAAGTAAAACGTGGTTATTAAAACATCTGTAGAAGAAAAAATGATGGTAAAACGACCAACCTCTCAGAGAAACAATGGCTAATATTCACATTTGTAACTATTACCATTTAACATTAACAAAAATAAGGTGTATGTAAAAAATTAGCTCAAACTTTCTTATAAATATCAATATTCTACGATATGGACGCATTGCATTTCACTAAATAAAGATACATTATCTCATGAGATTCACTGTGACTGGAGAGAAATTAAGATAAATCTCTAATCCTTTTTAATTTTTTTTAATGTTTTATTTATTTCTAGGAGAGAGAGAGAGAGAGACAGCGTGAGCAGGTCAGAGGGAGAGGGAGTGACAGACTCTGAAACAGGCAGTCAACACAGAGCCCGACGCGGGGCTCGAACCCACGAACCGCGAGATCATGACCTAAGCAAAAGTCGGACACTTAACCGACTAAGCCACCCAGGCGCCCCAAATCTCTAATCTCTTAATGACATTCTGGGTAGTTCCAATATTTTCTCTTATAGATAACTCTGATGAACATTCTTCTGCATATCTAACGATCATGTATCAAATTATTCCTTAGGGAAGATTCAGTGAGGGAAATAGTTGAGTGAAAGTATATATTACGCTTACTTTTTTTTATTTTTTACTTCTTTCAGAAATATATGAAACACTCTATTTCCGGTTTTTGAAGTACAGAATTTGATATATGCCTATTAGACATTGGATTATCCCCAGTATATCCTACAACCTATTCTATACCCTAACCTCTATATTTAGGACTCAGTGTTACAATAACATTTCTACTTCCCTCCTACCATGCTTATGTGCTGATTCCTTATATCTGCATATTTGGCTGAAATTGGGCTGCATCTAACATATGTTCCTAAAGTTTTGTGTCTATACTTGGATTTTTCTTTAGTCTCAGCTCTGAGATAGTTTTCTTCCTTACAAGTGCTTACTTTAATTCTTTTTTGGTTGGATTAGGGTAGTACTTATGCTGTCATCCTTCCCAGAAATCTGAGTTATCTTGTCTGACTTCTTCAGCCATAACAAAGAAATGGGAATTTATAACTAGAGAAAAACATATAGTCTGAATTGTAAAGTTAGTACAACATAAATACTGTTACTTTACACAGAAGATACTTGACTTTTAAACTTCCATTGATATGAAGGTGAAAGAAGAAAATCAATTTTTCCATGTCACATGAAAGAAATTAAAAAAAAACTTTGTATTAACATCTGGAGTCGTTTATTCTGCTGCATCCTAATTTTTTACCTACTATAAAAAATACTGGCTTAGTAACATTTTACTTATTTACCACCGAGTATTCTATCAAGAAATATTGATTTGCAAAGTTAGAAGCTGCAGTTGGTAAAAAGAAGAGCAGAACATGTCGAATTGTTTATTAATGTCATTGGCACATTTCAGCATTTGGTTTACTTAACTACAGATCATTAAAAGAAGTTGATTTTTAGTTAAGATGCCTGATTGGCATGAGGGTGAGGAGGTTGTGACAGATTATACATTCCAAACATGGCTGCAATTATATATCTGGTTTCACATTCTCACAACTAGCCTTGCTGCATTCTCATCAAAAAGCAAAACCTATTTCTCATCACCTTAAACTCGACTGACCCAATGTTCCTCAGGAAATGGAATGTTGTAGAAATGACACGGCTGACTTCTAAAGCCAGCTTAGAAAAGGTTGCTACAAGTCTACCTGTACTCTCTGGAGACTCTCGGCCTGAAAACAAGCCACGACGCTGTGAGCAAGTTTCAGCTACAGAGAAGCCACACGTACCAGTCGTGGCTGGGACCGTATCAAACATGTAGGTGTGAACAAATCTGCAGATGATTCCAGCCTCCAGCTAATGAGTCCCCGTCAGGCTCTGACTCTGCCAGCCCATTCCACAGGTTTTTTGGAGCAGAAACAAAGCCTCCTAGCTGTGCCCGCCCTGCACAAATCCTGACCCACAGAACCAGTGAGCCTAATAAACGGTTGTTACATGCGACTAAGTTTTGAGATACTTGGTTACACAACAGGAGGTAATTAGAACAGGAAGTCAGAGGACAAAACCAAATCTTTTCATCACCATTAAGAATGAATTTCTCTACAAATACTCAGGATCCCAATATAGTCACATTTTCTCCTCTGTATTAGATTAAAACGATCTTTAACTCCCACTGCCAGATGAGCAGGAAGTACAGTATCTGCCTTATGGAGCTCCCCACTCCCTTGGTTTTCTACACAACCTCGTTGTCTAAAATTAATTCCAATACTAGGAAGAAAGTACTGGTGTTTCATACATTCCCTGCTATTTTCTTGTTGCCAAGTAGTATTGCTGTCAAATCTGGGGGCGCCTGGGTGGCTCAGGTCATGATCTCATGATTGTGGGTTTGAGCCCCGTGTCAGGCTGTGTGCTGACAGCTCAGAGCCGGAGGCCTGCTTCAGAAATTGTGTCTCCCTCTCTCTCTGACCCTTCCCTGCTCACAGCTCACACTGTCTCTCTCGCTCTCTCAAAAATAAAGTTTAAAAAAAATCTGTAGGCCCATTTCGCATGATGTCTCAATGGCCCAACTCTTAGCAAGCTGATACAAGCTCTGAGAGGGATTAATATGCAGATAACTCTACACCCTCAGGGCCACAGTGCCTGGGAGCCCCATGGAATTTTCTAGAGTTGCACAGGGTCCATGATTACTTCAGGATCCATAAGTATGTCACATATAGAACCATAAGTGCTATCACTAGTTCTTTTTAAAATTTTTATTAAGTTTATTTTATTTATTTTGAAAAAGAGGAAGAGGGTGTCCTCCACATTGTCAGCGAGGAGCCTGGTGCAGGGCTCAAAGTCACACGCAAGATCATGACCTGAGCCAAAATCAAGAGCTGGACACTTCACTGACTGAGCCACCGAGGCGCCCGATACCATCGCTAGTTCTAAGTCCCAGGGATCCATTCAGAGGTCAGGTGTCCTTTTTCTGTCCTCAGGATGAAAGCGTTTACTGCCCTCCCCACTCAGGCAATGGAGGTCTATGCACACAGTGACTTCTGACAGCTACTTGGACTGTTTTCATTAGCACCAGCCCCTTGCCAGTCTCCCTTTTTCTCACTCTTGGCTGCAAAAACTGAGTACTGCCCTCAGTTGATAGAGGGCTTCAGGAATCCCAGATTCCTCACAATAAACAGCAATTTACGCCATTTCTTTTTTTTTATATTTTTTAATGTTTTTATTTATTTCGGAGAAAGAGAGAGAGAGAGCATAAGCAGAGGAGGGTCATAGGGAGAGGGAGACACAGAATTCAAAGCAGACTCCAGCCTCTGAGCTAGCTGTCAGCACAGAGCCTGATGCGGGGCTTGAACCCACAAACTGTGAGATCATGACCTGAGCCGAAGTCAGACGCTTAACCGACTGAGCCATCTAGGCGCCCCAATTTATGCCATTTCTAGGTGCTAAAGTCCCACATATTTTAAAGTTTTCATTACCCAAATACAGAAAAATCAAAACTCTATATGTTAGATCAGTAATCCATAGTGTAAGTAAGCATGGTTAGAACATTCAAGACCCCTAAACTTAATTTTATAACAAGCAATACAATGGTAAGAAGAAAGGAGTCTTCTGTTCAAAGAAATTTCTTTAGTTAGTTGCAAATAAAAACCACTATGTATACCTCCTCTTAGGTCTCAATTAAAATTTTACGGACTATTTGAAGCTTATTTTGTCTTCAAGCTCTACCGACCAAAAAAAAAAAATTAAACAAGTTATAAAATATTCTTATGACACTTTTGTTCATCTTATTTACTTTGATTTCCCAAACAAAGGTCTTTTGAATCTAAACACTTAACTGGAGGAAATTTTAAAAATAAGTAGCTACCTCTCGAACAGATGTTTGAAAATACTGCCCCGGAAAGACACTTTGCAAACTCAGTTGGGTAAGAGCAACAAACATCAAAGGCAAAATCATCATGGGGCACCTGGGTGGCTTAGTCAGTTAAGGGTCCGACTTCGGCTCAGGTCATGATCTCACAGTTCGTGGGTTCAAGCCCCGTGTCAGGCTGTGTGCTGACAGCTAGCTCAGAGCCTGGAGCCTGTTTCAGATTCTGTGTCTCCCTCTCTTTGCCCCTCCCCTGCTCATGCTGTCTCTCTCTCTCAGAAATAAATAAAAACATTTAAAAAAACATTTAAAAAATTTTTTTTAAGAAAATGTGAAAAGGCAAATCATCGTGCTTATGTAGAGATGCCATTTTACAAATAACTCATGGGGCACAAGAGTGTGACCTGTGGTTCACAATAGTATGACTCAAACAGGGACACTGTTAAGGCCTTTCTTTCTTTTATGCAGTCAGAAAGGCTTGGAAAGTCTTCCATAACCAAGTCACCCATTTCATAGTGTAGAATTCCACAAACTTTATCAAATATTAAACAAAGTGCTAAAGTACATTGAAAGCTGTTTCTTGACACAAGCTCCTATTTCTATTTGCTGAGTCCTCTGCAGCTGAATTCTGGAGTGGGATTGTTTTTATGTGATTAAAAAACATTGGTACTTTTCTTCACTTCCAAAATAGAATATCCACTGATCTTCTGATGCATGTAATATCAATAAAAAAGATGGGAAGAAAGGGTCGTTATCAAGGTGAACAGGCCACAAACTAGACATTTATCAATTCTATCATCTTAAATTTTTGGCTACTAACTAAAAATACTTGGCTTAGGAAAGTCATTTTGGTACTGGACTCTGTCTTTCTAAGATATATGCTTAGATTAACTTAGACTGTCAATGAAGTAATATAAATTGGCCACTTGGAGAAAATTGTACTCTTAACTCTTGGCAAGAATACTTAGAAGAAACAGGAAGGAAAGTTCTTAGTAGAATTTACATAATAACATAACCATAGTGTTATTAAGTCATTGTGTGCAATTCTATAATGGAAACATAGAAGGAGGTAGAATGCTCCCCAAGGATGGGGTCCTCCTCCGTCATATGTCCCCTGTGTGCTAAAAAAATAGACGTTAAATACTATTTCAGTTAATATAATTGATTATTAGCTAGGAAACCAAAATGTAAACATCATTCTGAAGATGATGCTGAAAGAAGTCTATAACCTAATAAACCAGGCACATTCTAATTATAACTCAGCAGTCATTAGCTCCATGTTGATGGCAGTGCTGGGAGTGGCCCATCACAGACTGCTTGGGTCATAAAGAGGCCTGCATTAAAAATAGAAGAAAGGGCTACATTTTTCAATTGCAATTCTGGATAATAAGTAGTAAATAAAAATAAAAATATAAATATGAAAATAAACTCACACCAGGTTCCAACATTAAAAAGATAGTCCATAGCCTTTCTTCAGCATTTTCCTTTCTTATTTGGGAGTTTAGATATTATCATAAATATACACAGGAAGGTCCAAGGCACGAATGTGGCCAAAAAGAATTGGTCTGTTTTAAGTAATGAAACACCACGAAAAGATATTTTTGTTTCAGTTCTATTTAACCCTAATACCTTCCCCCAAATTAATTTTTTTTAAAAAAATGCAGGCTCCTGAATATTCCTGGTTTACTCAGCTATTTGATCTCCAGACTACAGCCAGTGGACTTTCTTCTGATGTTTAAAAGTCAGCTTAAGATATAGGAAGTATAGATTGCTTTGAAATAATCTGCATGTCATTAAACTACATTAAACCTAAAATCTTATTTATTTGTTTGTTATTGAGAGAGTGAGCACACACACATGAGATGGGGAGAGGCAGAGAAAGAGGGAGCGTGAGAATCCCAAGCAGGCTCCACACTTAGTGAGGAGCTGGATACAGGGCTTGATTTCATGGCAGTGAGATCACCACCTGGGCTGAAATCAAGAGTCAGAGATTTAACTACCTTGGCCACCCAGGTTTTAGGCCAAACCTAAATCTTTTATTTATTTATTTTTAATTTTTTTAATGTTTCTTTTTGAGAGAGAGAGTGAGAGTAAGCAGGGAAGGGCAGAGAGAGAGAGAGAGAGAGAGAGAGAGAGAGAGATACAGAATCTGAAGCAAGCTCCAAGTTCTGAGGTGTCAGCACACAGCCCAGTGCGGGGCTCGAACTCATGACCCATGAGATTATGACCTGAGCTGAAGTCCAACACTCAACTGACTGGGCCACCCAGGTGCCCCACTCAACCTAAATCTTTTAAAAACAATTTATCAATGATTATTTGAATACCATTACTTATATATAGTTGTGTTTCCACCTTCACTTTTTTTCCTTACATGTTAAAGTGCCATATCCTTAAATGCTTTAATAAAATGGGTCATTTGTTTCCTTTCCAGTTGTACATTTCAGTCTAGCAAATGTCTTGAATAAATGCTGTGTGTCACATATGATGTTAGTGGCATATATATTGGGCTGCAGAAGCTTACAGGCAAGTGAGAGAGGCAGACATACATCTTGGCTAATTTCAATATAATGTGAGAAATGCTGTGAATGAGTTGTCCAAGTGCCTTGAAGAAACATATGAGAGACATTCAGCCCAGTCTGGCATTAAAAGGCGGCTCTCTGTATTAGATAAATATTAAATTAAATCTTGAAGAAAGAGTAAGAGGAAAGGAAAGTTTCAAAGGACATTCTCAGCAGTAGGGAAAAATGCATGAAATTATAATGAGGATTATTGGAACCCCTTAGCTGCTAAACAGGGAAATACCACTTTTAAGTAAAATGAGAAAGATATGAAGAAACCTAAGAAATAAACAGTGTGTTCGCATTACTCTATATAATTCCAATGCTCCCAACTGCGCTACAAGGTAAGAACTATACCCCAAATTTAGAGAGGCTATGGGACTAATTCATGGTCATTCAGCCAGACTTGGAAATGGAATTCATTGCATGAAAAAAAAAAAAAAACCCACTGGTACTTCATCTGTGAAAAAGGATGATGGGAGAGGAACTCAGGAGTGCTTTGTTTTCCATAAGCACAGTCTGAGTTTTGCAGGTCGTAGGAGAGACTGAAGAAGCATGTACAGAGTGTCTTATATGTTATACTAAAGGATTTAAATTTTATTTAGAGCCAGTATTTTTATTTTTTTAAAGCAGAAGAGCAAAATGTTGAGATGTTTGTTTAGAGAAATCATTATCACAGCAGTGTGGAATATTTTCCTCGTCATCAGAGATGCCTGTAAGTATATACTCTGTCACATTGTGCTGGGCACTGAACATCATTCTGAGGCGAAACATGCATTTAAAGGGAGTTAGACTAGAGATAAGGCTTGGTTTGGAAATACAGTCAATGGGTACTGTTCCCACAGCAGCTACAGTTGTGGTGAGCACAGCATAAAGTGCAGAGAAGTTGGATCACTACATTGTACATCTGAAACCAATGTAACATTGTGTGTCAACTACGCTCAAATTAAAAAGAATTAAACGGAATTAAATTTAAAAAGAAAAATATGCAGAGGGGGGGAATGTGGGATAGGAGGCTGCAACATTGTTACAGTTTCAAACTGTTCAAACTGCATGGATTGCCTGATTTTCTCCAGCGGCTGATTCACCTCCTTAGACTTGGGAGTCGAGAAGATAAATAGTAGGAGAAATCCAGATTTAGGTTCTGTTAGGTGGGATGATGGAAAGAGAGGAAGAGGGAGCTGCAAGGCTTTTTTTTTTTTTTTGAGGGAGCAGGTAGTGGAGAAGGTATTGAACTATGCGCTTGGATCTGACTAGGTTGGCAAGGGTAGGAGAGGACTGATGGATTAGAGGGAAACTGAAGGATGAAATCTCTAGAAGACACCCTGGAGTCAAAGAAGGGGCAGTGGGAACACAGGTGTGAGTGCTCTGGAAAGATGGAAGTTTATTACAGAGTGTTATACTGGAGTGAAAGCTGGTTGAAATAGAGAAAGGTTGGTATTGACCAGTTTCAGGATGTGTTTGTGGATGTGGGGATCTAAAGAAGATTGGAAGTAAAGATCATTGAGGTGAGGAAGTCAAGGAACTGGGAGATGTCTGGCAAATTTTGACCATATTTTTGTTAGGGGAGAAAGTCAGTCTCGTAAGCCTCACTTCACAGGGAAAAGTACTTCACAGAATTTACCTATATTCATTCATTCATTCATTCATTCATTCACTTTCTTTCTCACCCCATTTCTCCCCTTCCCCCTCTCTTCAATTTGTTTTCTTTATCTTTACTTCTGTCCATCACTATATTAGCACTGAAAAATATAACTACAGTCACCAGTAATAAAATCAGTTAATTTATCAGTAAGCCATCAGGTAATTATGAAAGGACTTAATGAGTACTCAAATACTACCCAGTACTTAGAGAGAAAGAAGAAATAAAATAGATGTTCTCTTCCCTCAAGGAAACTGCAACCTAACTAGGCTGTTACACAGCTCATACATCTGCCAAATCCTGGCTAAGAATACATTTTGTATAAGACTATGAAAGAACTAAATGAAAAGAGAGAAAATGTAAATTGAGATTTATAACAATTACATGTGGTTTCATTGAGAGGAGAGTGATTTCAGTTTGGGATTTGAATTATCTCAGGAGTGAAGAGGAAGGGAAGAAGACTGAGATATCCAACATCTTGATCTTAATTTTATTTCTTTTGCTCCCAACATTTCCCTTTTATTACAGTGTACTTTCTATCTATTTACGGTATCTTATAACCATGGAATTCTCTCAGTCTGACCACAACCATAATATTAGGGTCTATTATCCCACTGTGTTCCTTTCTGCCATAACCTGGAAGAAACAAGCCCAGATATGGTTATTTGAAATAGAAAGTCAATTTGATAAATGCCAGTATAAACAGCAAATTACTGCTTATGTATCTTTTAAAAAATTAATTCTAAATTGTTTGACATGAAGTGCTAATCATCATACAGATTTTATAGTCCCTCAGTTTTTCCATGAAAACAACACATTTCAGGTTATTCACCTAAATAGAATGTTTTCTGCTAGTACAAATTAACATTAACAACTATTGAGAGGACTCTTGTTATAGAATTTAAGGGATATTAAAAAGGATAATTTGTAATTTCATTACCTGCCATTAAAAGTCTCTGATTTTATGCTTTCTCCTAAAGACTGCTTTTGTTTGCAAAATTGTCTTTTACAAACACAGAATATATATTAGCTCGTCATAGTGATGAAGCGACTTACTCTGTCAAGGATGAGAATCATTCTAGTGAATGGTAGGGCATTCAGATACATGGTCACATGTATTATTTCCATTAGCTACATTATTACAAGTCAATGTGAATATTAGAAATGAGGCAACATTATGTTAACAAGCCACATGTATAAACCGTTTAATTTTCTTACAAATAGTGCCTGAACTGGCTTTCTTTTCAATATCTGATAGGAAAAAATATACTGATTAAATTCCACTAGATAAAAAGGATCTTAAGGGCAAAGACAATGTCTCATTTATCTTTGTATTATTACTACCTGGCTTAAAGTGGGTATTCAACAAATGACAAATGAACAATTCTCTAGGTTCTATGCCAGTTCTCTTTTCTATTTCCCAAAGTGATATTGTAAAACACTAGTTGAAAGAGATATTAAATATTACAAGAAAAATAGCCCCTAGTTATCATACAATTTGTATAATGCTGGGTTAAGAAAAAGTAATGGGTTTTCCCCCCATTTGATTTCTTAGATATACAAATCTGCAAGAAGGAAGAAAGCAAATACTAAAATTTCTCAAATTTTTTGGCTATACAACATTATTTTCCCCTCACAGGGACGTTACTGCAGGCAAATGGCACACTGTCTTTGGCTGAATTGTCCCAGAAGAAGATCCCAAGAGAAGAATAAATGGTTAATTTGACAGATGATCCCAGAATGCACCAAGAGAGGACTAGAGTGGGGTGGGGAAGGGAAGACCATATGAAAAGTAAATTACCATATGGTTTTTCATCTGGGACATTAGGGGTAAGTCCTGCTGGCAAACTCTAGGAACTTGTATCATACCTTGAAGTTAGGCCAACTGAGGGGCTGAGGTTATTTATTCACTAGTTCCTAGCAGTCACTGGTTGAAGATTGCTTCTGAGGGAGAGTAACTGCCCCAGAACTTCTGATCTTCCCTACATATGGGCTGAGCATGTGCTAAAGGCCAGAGAAACTTCCAGGCCAGAGTTGTTCATGCTTACATTAAGAGCCAAAAGGTCAGCATGCATAGGACAGGTATTCAGAAGATACATCAGGGCTCTGACAACATCGGCTACATCTACTGAACACACCTCAGGAAAATTCATAGAAGACACTATGATCCATACTAAAATCACACAATATTCACATAAAAAGGTATTGGTTGCCTATCATGGCTCTTTACATGTTAAGGGAGTGAAGCCCTATATTGTTAAATTCTAAAATAAATTTTAAAATTGATATATATAATAACTTTAAACTTCCTACTTATGGGCACCTGGGTGGCTCAGTCGGTTAAGCATCTGACTTTGGCTCAGGTCATGATCTCACAGTTCGTGGGTTTGGCCTCACGCTGGGCTCTGTGCTGACAGCTAGCTCAAGGCCTGGAGCCTGCTTCAGATTCTCTGTCTCCCTCTCTCTCTGACCCTCCCCTGTTCACGCTGTCTGTCTCTCTCTCAGAAATAAATAAAACATTATAAATAAATAAATAAACTTCCTACTTAACACTTTCTTCCTTTAAGGAATCTAACCATATACAGATTTCAGTTTCAATATTTTTTATTTGCTTAACTGACACCCTAGAGAAGGAATTAACATGGCAAAATATTAAAAGGAGAGATGAAAAATAAATAAATGAGATTAACTTATGATATTCTTTTCCTGTACTGCTTTTCTCTTTCAACATTAAGGTTCTAGCCTCATAAAATGATTTGGAGAGTTATGCCATTATTGTTATTCTCTGTTGCTGCAGAAGATAGAAATTATCTATTTCTTGAATATTTATATTAATCATCTTTATAGATGCTTCTATAAAGCATCTATAACTACCTAAACTCATTTTTGCTTTGGTGAGATCTATATTTTAACTCAATTTCTTTAATGATTATAGGTCTAATATGATGTTCTACCTCTAGAGTCGGTTCTGTTCAGGTAGATTTTGCTTAGAAAAAGTTTATTTTGTCTCCATTTTCAAATTTATATGCATAAAGTTTTCCAACGTCTTCTTTTATTATTTTGCAGCCTCTGCTGTATTTCTATTTACTTTTTTCTTTTTTTAATATATTTTTTAATGTTTATTATTGAGAGACAGAGACATAGCATGAGCATGGGTGGGGCAGAGAGAGAGGAAGACATAGAGTCCAAAGCAGGCTCTGCTCTGAGCTGTCAGCACAGAGCCCTATGCGGGGCTTGAACTCACGAACCATGAGATCATGACCTGAGCTGAAGTCGGACGCTTAACCGACTGAGCCAGCCAGGCGCCTATTTTTTTCTTTTCTAAGGTTTATTTAAATCTTCTTTGTCTTGACTAATTTTTCCAGTTTTGATGATTATTTATTCCTTCAACAAACCAACACTTTGCTATGCTATTTCTTGACTTTTATGTTCTCCTCAATTGCCTTTTTGTTGTCATTATCTTATTAAATCTTAATTTTGTTTTAATTTTTTCAGACATTAATATTAACTACATCAACCTTTTCTGGTGATTGTGTCCCTGGTTTATTCTTTCTCATTCATAAAAACAAAACAAAACACAATTCTTTGTCCTTATATTTTAGGATCTTTTCACAGGTTTTTGTTTGACTTCTGTTTAACATGATTTGCCTTTACTTTTTTCTTTAACCTTCCCAAAATTCTTCTAGATTGATCAAGTGTTTATCTCATCCCTTTCTACCAGTTAATGTTATAGGTTCTATATTTATTCTTTAGTAAATATTCTTAAATTTTCTCATGTATAATTGCTTAGAGTCTATATTTTATCAATATCTTTACTCTCAGTCAAAAGCATATAAGAACCTTAGAGTTTTAACTTAGATCATCTGTTTGCCTACTTGCCATATTATTATTGGTCAGTGTTTTGTGCTACTCTGTTTGATATCCTATCATTAGTCATTAATATTATTGCTATTTTATTCAGTCAATGCTTGTTTTACTCACAGATATCCCAATATATATTCTTAACATTCCTTGTTGTACTTTAATCCTTCTTTCAGGGATTTTATTTTCTTCTTTAGTTTTGCCTTTAATAAAGATATGCAGTTGATAAAAGCTTTTGATTTTTGTTTAGTTTTGTCTGGAAATACATCTGTCATCCATATTGTATAATAATTTTATTTAGCTTGACATTTTATATAGAATTTTCGATTGACATTTGTTTTCTGATTGATGTTTCTATAAACAATCTACCATACTGGTAAAGCACTCGAAATATTAGCTTTAACACTGATGAAAGAAATTGAAGATGACACAAAAACACGGAAGGGTATTCCATGTTCATGGATTGGAAAAACAAATATTGTTCAAATGTCTATACTACCCAAGGCAATCTACACATTTAATGCAATCCTTATAAAAGTACCAACAACATTTTTTCCACAGAACTAGAACAAACAATCCTAAAATGTGTATGGAACCACAAAAGATCTCGAATGGCCAAAACAACCTTGAAAAAGAAAAGCAAACCTGGACATCACAATTCTGAACTTCAAGTTATATTACAAAGCTGTAGTGATCAAAACTGTATGGTGCTGGTACAAAAACAGATACACAGACCAATGAAACCAAAGAGAAAACCAAGAAATAAGCGTAAACTATGTGGTCAATTAATCTTTTGACAAATATTCAAAGAATATTCAAGGGGAAAAAGACAGTCTCAACAAATGGCTTTGGGAAAGCTGAACAACAACATGCAAAAAAATGAAACCTGAACACTTTCATAACACCAAGCACGATAATAAATTCAAAATGGACTGAAGACTTAAATCTGAGACCTGAAACCATAAACATCATAGAGGCAAGTATAGGCAGTAACCACTTTGACATCAGCCTTAGCAACTTATTTCTAGATATGTCTCCTTAAGCAAAGGAAACAAAAGCAAAAATAAACATAAAAATAAAAAGCTTCTGCACAGCAAACAGTCAACAAAACTAAAAGGCAACCAATGCAATGGGAGAAGATATTCACAAATGACATATCTTATAAAGGGTTAATGTCCAAACTATATAATAACTTATAAAACTCAAAACCCCAAAAAACAAATAATCCGATTGACAATGGGCAGAAGACATGAACAGATCATTCTCCAAAGAGGACATCATCCAGATGGCCATGAGAAGTTGCTCAACATCACTCATCACAAGGGAAATACAAATCAAAACGACAATGAGATATCACCTAACACCTGTCAGAATGGCCAAAATCAACAATACATGAAACAGCAGAAGCTGGCAAAAATGTGGAAAAAGAGGAACCCTTCTACACTATTGGTGGGCATGCAAACTGGGGCAGCCAATGTGGAAAACAGTATGGAGTTTCCTCAAAAAGCTAAAAATAGAGTTATCCAATGATCTGGCAATTGTGCTACTAGGCAATACTGCTACTAGAGAAGCAGACCCAGAAAGAGACTCTTTTTTTTTTTTAATGTTTATTTATTTTTGAGAGACAGAGCGTGAGCAAGGGAAGGGCAGAGAAAGAAGGAGACACGGAATCTGAAGCAGGCTCCAGGCTCTGATCTGTCAGAACAGAGCCTGACGTGGGGCTCAAACTCACAAACCGCGAGATCATGACCTGAGTCAAAGTCTGCTGCTTAACCGACTGAACCACCCAGGTGCCCCAAGAGACTCTTAATTACAGAGAACAAACTGATAGTTAAGAGAGCGGTAGGGGAAACGGGTGAAATATGTGATGGGGATTAAAGAATATACTTTTGTGATGAGCACCAGATGTTGTGTGAAAGTGTTGAGTCACTATATTATACAGCTGAAGTTAATATTACACTCAACTAACTGGCATGGCAATAAAAACTAAAAAATATATATTTCCTTTAAAATCAGGGAGAGATGGGACACCTGGGTGGCTCAGTCGGTTAAGCATCTGACTGCATCTCAGGTCATCATCTCTCAGTTCGTGGGTTCAAAAACCCACGTCGGGCTCTGTGCTGACAGCCACCTCAGAGCCTGGAGCCAGTTTCAGATTCTGTGTCTCCCTCTCTCTCTGACCCTCCCCTGCTCATGCTGTCTCTCTCGCTCTGTCAGAAATAAATGAAACATTAAAAATATTTTTAAAAAAATAAAAACAGGGAGAGAGGATGATACTTGTAGCACAACTTTTATTCCACATATTTCTGGTTAGTATCATAAGAAAAAATTAAAATATTTAAAAATTAGAAAAGAAAATGCCCAAATTTTATTGTTCATAAATGATATGAATATTTACATAGACTATGTAAGAGAAGTTAGAGGGAAAAATATTAGAAAAAAATTTTAAGTTCTGAGGAAATCATGGACCTAGGTGTAAAAGTTAACTTTAATAATTTTAGAAGATAACACTGGAGAATAGATTAATGATCTCACAATAGATCATTTTCTAGAACAAAACACAATGAGACCAAACCATAAAGGAAAAGACTGAAGTATTTAGACGGCAGTGAAATTTTAAACTTCTCTCCAAGAAAAATATAAAGTGAAGAATTAAGCCACATACTAAAAGATTTTCATAATCTTATAATTGATAAAAATCAGAATCCACCTTATATAAAGAATATCTACAAAATAAGTAAAATGGAAGCAACTCAAGACAAAAGGAGCAAAGATAATGAACCAGCAATTCACCGAAGATGAGACCAAATGGCCAATAAATGTGTTGGTGACAATTCTTCCCTCCCCTGCAATAATTACACGCCTCTGTCATAGTCTCATAGGGGTGGAGTAGTCCCCTCTTTATGGATGTCAGATTCCATTAAGTGCCTTGCTTTGGTCCATGGGACATAAGCAGAGTATCACAAGCAAAACACAAAATATCCTTGACCAATGGGGTTTATACTCGTGTGCTCCTGATTTTGATGCAAGAAGAGAATCACTAGATGGCTCACTGGCCCAAAGAGGATAAGAGACACACGAAACAGAAGTGGATCCACAGGCCACAATTTTGAAGCAGAGCCACACCAGTTGGGCAGCAGACCCACAAAAATAAATGAATGTTGTTTCAGCAATAGCCAACTGATGATAGATCGATACATCGATAGATAGATGATAATCAACTTTACAACTAATATGGTAAGTACAGACGAAGTCACAGTGATGAACCACTTCCTATCCTTCAGATTAGCATTACACAACACTGCTGCACAACACTGTGGAGAGTAAAGTGACAATACTGATACTGTGCAATGTTGAACCATTACAACTCCAAATATGTAGCCAAGAAATCTATGCATTTGTCCACAAGGAAACATCTACAAAGAATGTTTATTAAAGCATTGCTGGGGCACCTGGGTGGCTGAGTCAGTTAAGCGTCTGACTTCGGCTCAGGTCATGATCTCACGGTTCCTGGGCTTGAGCCCATGGCTCTGTGCTGACAGCTAGCTAAAGAGCCTGGAGCCTGCTTCAGATTCTGTGTCTCCCTCTCTCTCTGACCCTCCCCTGCTCATGCTGTCTCTATCTCTCTCTCTCAAAAATAAATAAAACATTTAAAAAAAATTTTTAAAGCATTGCTTATTATAGCACTTTTTAAAAAATCTAAATATCTACCAACAGGAAAATGGGTAAACACGTTGTAATATGTTCACAATATAGAAAGCAGTAAAAATGAATAAACCAGAGCTATGTACTTCAGCACTAAGAAAATCTCAAAAACAATGGTGGGTAATAAAAACAAGCTTCAGAAGAACATATAAAATCTGATTCTACTTAGATACTGTTCAAAGCCATGTAAAACAGCCATATTTTATACAGATAGAAACTGTTTATTCATCTTCACATAACAATAGCAAATTTAGAAGGCAGTATGAGAAGTCTAATAAAATTATACAAGGGGTTTTATTGAATCTGGTTATTTCTTCAAAAAAAAAAGTATACCTAACAAAATAAGATTTGACAAAAATGGGTGGTGGATACACAACTGTTGGTCATGATATTCTCTGGACTTTTCACTATGACTTCACATTTCATAATTTAAAAGAAAGAGTTTTGAATTATGAAGTAAAACTTCTTTTTCTGAGACCAGTTCTGTCATTAACTGGCTATGTGACCCTTGGCAAAACCTAAGACCTCTAGAGACCTTTGTTTCCTCATCTACAAAATAAATGTGTTGAACTAAGAGACCTTTAAATTTCTTTGCACCATTAAAATTGCAGATTACATTAATTTTTAAACCTCAAATTAACTGCCTATTTTGATCCATTACTCTGTGCAGAATTCACAATATCCACTTGTACAGGCAAAACCATCAATAGAGTTCTGTGACCTCAGACAATTAGCTCGGTTCAAGGAATACCAACTAAGCTGTGGGAGGAACTGTGCCTCATTCCATGATCATGAAGTCTCAGAAAGTAAGAATATTCTAAAAGGTCTTTGTGAAGGTCTTGGTGACTAGGAAACTGTTCACATTGTTGTAAAAGTTAAAAAAAACCACAAAACAAAACAAAACAATAAAAATCATCATCCTACAGAAAAGAATGAGAACAGCATCCTTATGAATGTTTTATGGAAATGTATATATATCCTTAACAGGACACATCCCACAGCCCAATCTTCTATTCCACCGTGACACAATTGATGGACAACTGTGATAATTCGAAAAATGTGACAGGCGGGGGCTGGCAAAGTACAGAACTAAATTGGTGTCATTTTTCTGCTGGTAGAAACAGAGAAAAGTTTCACTCATGATAAAAAGGACATATTAAACCTAAGGATTAAAATGAGTTTGCCTAAGAGATTCGTGAATTCAGTAGTAATAAAGCATCATTCCTTTTTCCCCCCTAAGTGCATTATGTGTTCTTTACTCCTTTGTTGCTAAGTATTGGGAGAAAATAGAGTTCTCTGGCTACCAAATATGTTCTACCTAAACGTCTCCATATACAGTATATGAATAACAAAGCTATTATACTAAGGTCTTGGCTTTCAGACCTTCTGACATAGAGGACTGCTATTCTAAAATGTGTTTTAGGCTCCAAATTTCCTGCAAATGAGGTTATGAAGCCAAGGAAACTAGGTTTTCTGGAATTAACTTTCTCCGGTTTCCTGGAGACAACCATCTGCAAATACCTATACATGGGCACTTGATGAAAACTGCATCACGTGCTGTAGCCATGTAATAAGATGTTCTCATGATTAATAAACGTGGTTTATACGAGATGTCAGACATTAATTCTTATTCAATAAGGACATAATTGATGCTCATCTTGGTCACAGTAGCTGAAAAATCTTGAGAGTGTTTGATGAGTGGCCCCCTCCCTGTGCATTTAAGAGTTTAAGCCCCTTCTGCTTTGAGAGATCTTATCCATTATGATCAGCCAAGAACTTCACTTATGAAAGGAACACCCTGTAGTGAGGACCACTGTGCTCTCCCCTTCACAGGAGTGTCATCCTATTCAACATTTACACTGTGGGCAATGCAAATATGCAGTATCATACAGCACAGAACAAGAATGTAAAAGGGGGAGAAAACAATTAACAGCTGACATGCCCCACTTCCTCCATTTGGGAACAGTCCTTTATCATCACATAACTGCACTCTGACTCCTCAAAGCTTTTTGAATTTTTTTTTTGTGTTTTATTTATTTTTGACAGAGAGAGAGAGAGAGAAAGCATAAGTGGGGCAGGGGGCAGAGAGGAGCTGTCAGTACAAAGCCCGACGTGGGGCTCGAACTCACACACCTGGAGATCATGACCTGAGACGAGGTAGGACTCTAAACCAACTGAGCCACCCAGGTGCCCCCAACCTAGAGCTTTGTCAATCTACCCATCCTCTACCACATTCCTGCTCACAGTGGAGGAATGCAGCTCTTCAAACCATGGCCACACAGGTGACCCCTCCCATTCACCAGTTTGTTCATAAGAAGGGAATGTCTTCCTTCCATATTTGTCACCAAAACATTTTATCCTTTGAATGTGTAACTGCTCAGAAAGATCTGAATAGTATTAAAGAAGAGAGGAGGTTAATAGTTATGAAATGTGAAGAGGTACCTCTCTCCTCCTGTTGCTACCTACCCCATCCCTAAACATCGAACCTCCATTCCCTCCAACTACTGTTATGCTTCCTGAAGAAGGAAGACACAGCTCAACAAAGAGATTCCTACCCTGCCTGCATATAAGAAACTCAGGAGAGAGACTAAAGATCAAAATATAAGCCTAGGAGGGGCACTGGAGGGACTCAGTATGTCGGATGAGCATCTGACTTTGGTTCAGGTTCATGGGTTTGAGCCCCATCTGGCTTTGTGCTGACAACGCAGAGCCCACTTTGGATCCTCTGGCTCCCTCTCTCTACCCCTCTGCTCATGCTCGCTCTCTCAAAAATAAACATTATACCCACACACACACCTATGAGTCATCTCCCTGGGGATAATCACTGAAAATCCAAGAGAAGAACAGCATTCCTTTCATCGATGCTTCCATAAAAGTTTACATGGACGGTTGTGTTGGCTCATAGGATGCATCACTTGGTGGCTCACAGTTCAGGTCAGTGCAAATTCTATCAAAACAAAAGCAAGTGATTGGTGTCTGCCTTAGAATGGATCATAACACACTGCTAAATTTCTTCAACCAAATATACATCAGAAACAAAAGCTAAATCCTTTTCACAGACTTTTGGCCGAGAGAGGGTACTTCCACACTAGCGTCAAACTAGAAGTTGTTAGCTCTTCTCTTGCTTAATTAAGGTCTAGATTCCTGCCTCCGGTGCTCCAGTGAGTCATCTGCATCCTGCATGATTTACTTGGTGATGGTTGACCCAGTGCCTTGTGTACATAAGATGCTAAAAGAATGATGAATTGGAAGCTTCTCAGGTCTTTGTAGTCATCTCAGGAATTTTAAAAGTGCATTTGAATGGTAAATAAGATAGCATTTAAGATCGTTATTGTCATCGTTTTATTCTCAAACACCATTTTTCCAAACAGCAATGGTGCAATGTGTTAGGAAGAGGCCTTTTATACCAAACATAGTTTTCTTTCCATAACATTGGAATATTTGATAGATTGACATAAGAAAGGTTGTTCAAGTGACTAATAATTCTGATAATGTTGAGCTTTTAAAAGGAACATTCTGATTCTCTTAAACCTTCGTCAGAAATGTATCTCTCTGCACAATATGTCACATTGTATTTAAGCATTACAATCATCACAATATTGGGTATGTGAACATAAATATTAATGGAGTAATACAAAAACAATTCCATTGATCAAAAGTTATCTTCCCTTCGGAGGATATATTCAGTACTATCACTATGCCTATTTAAGTGACTACCATCACTACTGAAAGCACAAAGTAGAATTTAAAATTTTGAAAACATGTCTATATTCTAACCAACTATGAAGGAAGTTGCCAAGTTCTGATTCAGTATGAGTACATTTGCAGGCTTGTTTTGTCATTCCATTTGATTTTATGTTATTTTTAACACTTTCCTATTGCCTCCTGCTATACAAAGGCAGCTGTGTTCCCAAATGTGTTCAACTTCACAGCTATGTTGTAATTTTGTCTAAGGAAAAAAAAGGAATGCAAATAAAACATAGGCAAAGGAAATCTTGGTTAAAAAAAAAGTGAATGCCCAAAGATGTTGCCCAATTAAATATTTGCATGAGGATACTACAGAAAGTTTTGAGTACATTTCAAGCCCTAGAGAACAAAGGATATTAAATATAATTTTAAAAATGTAATTATCTTTTGTGACTTGTAACTAGGCAGAAGTTGAATAAGTAAAAATAACTAGAAAACTAAACCAAGATATTGATGCTATCACTATTTGTAAGTGAACATTTGTGTATGTAATATACTATACAATCAAAAAGTGAAAATAAATATGTTACAAAAGTTAAATACACATTCAAATCTTTAGTCTCATTAACAAGCATTGTGATCTGGAGCAAGTTATTTAATTTCTGTCTTCTCACCTATAAAACAAAGCTAATGCATGACAAGTAACTGTATCATAAGATTCTTAGTTGAAAAAAAAAAAAAGGAAAAGAAACAGAAGCCACCTGTAGCTAGTTGAAGCAAAAAAAGTAATTATTAAATGTTTTTAAGTAACTACACCAGCTGCAAGAGAACCAGAACAACAAACATAGACGCTATTTGGCCAGAACCAGGACTCTAAATCAGACTGTAGTAAAGCTGGAGGCAGCACTGCTATTCCCACTGCATATGGACACAGTGATTTGCATTGACAGCATCAGAATCACCGGGCACAGGATGCTATCGTTAGTACCTCTGTCACTGCCACTTCTGAGAAACTGGATGTATCTTCTGTCATCCAAACCAGAACAGATTTTGTAGGATATCTTCTGGCAGAATCAGCTTCAAAGACTGGCATGCGTGTATCCAACTGGCAGAACCGGAGTCACATATCCGTACTTAGCTACAATGAGGTCGGAGAAATAAGTTTCTAGTTTCCATAATGACAAGCCTACTCACTGGGTTGAAATTCCCCTAAATTTAAATAGGATTCAAAAAAAAAAGAGAGAGAGAATGCAAAAGGAATGGAAAATATCCATGACAGTCCACTCCTTTGGCATCTCAACTTTCTCATACACTCTTCCTCCTTATATATAAACTTTTAAGCAAATACATCCATTATTGTATCTATCTCTAAGCCAGGATCTCTGGGCTAAGTTTATTTCTCCTTTACTTTACTGTCCTATCTTGAATAAGATGTAACCTATGGATTATAAAACTTGCCATCAGTGTAACTCTATGTAAAATTACAGGGGACAAGGAAAATTACAGGGGTTAAAAGATAAAAAATTATGTGTGCTTAAATACATATATTTTTTACATCAGTCCGTTTTTCTTCAAGTCACAAAGTTATAATTTATAATTTTTCTTTTACAATATACATTCCATATTGTTCATATGGTTCATATAGTTTTTAAACCAGCAACACAACTGGTTATTGTCTTCATCTGATGAGAGGACACCAAACTCTCCCTGAGGGATCTGCAGCCTGAATGAATGAAGCTGCTCCAGTCATCCATCAACATGTACCACTGTGTGTGGAAGTACTTCAAGGCACTCCGGAAGATCTTTGGTTTCATCCATTCTCTACTCTTTCCTCTCTGCCTTCACTGATGAACAGCAGCTCTATTTCCCTTAGATGATCCAAACCAGTTACCCCTACTATAACATATAATTTGCCTGTGAGTCCACTAGCAGGAAAAGCTAAGAGTTGTGTTGGTTTTCTCCAAATAAAGAAACTACACCTGGAGCAGCAACTTCAATGAGCATCATTATCTTATTAAGTGTATAGTAATCTACTCACATTCTTAAAATCCACCAGTCCTGGGTATAGGATAGATAGGTGAACTCAATGGCAATGTGGTAGAATAACTGCTTGACTACCTGCAAGTCACTGATGAGGGCACTCATCTCTGTGGTCCTTTCAGAAATGTGAAGTGGTTTACTATTGTGGTATGGAGAAGTAATTTTAGGGACTTCTGCTTGCTCTTTCCTACAATGATAGCTTTCACTTCATATGTCAACAAACCAATAAGGGTATTCTGCTAATTGTTAAATATTTCTGTTCCAACTTTGGATTCTGAACCTGGGACATTAACTAACAGGTGGGTTTATGAACTCACTGGAATCATGTGAGAGCCAAGGCATATTTAATCACCGGCGTTCCATAAGCTACTACTCTCACTGGTGACCCACAGTGGTTGAGTAGAGCTACTACTACAAAGCCCTTCAAGGATCTTGGTTTTCCCTATGTGGATATATTTTCAAAGCCATGGTGGAAGGCATACTCCCTGGGCCAATCTGGAAGTCACAGTTAAGGGGTAGCCAAACGTTTTGTACATAATATTTTTTTTTAATTTTTTAATGTCTTATTTATTTCTGAGAGAGAGAGACAGCAAGAGCAGGGGAGGGTCAGAGACAGGGGGAGATACAGAATCTGAAACAGACTCCAGGCTCTGAGCTAGCTGTCAGCACAGAGCCCAATGTGGGGCTCAAACCACGAACTGTGAGATTATGACCTAAGCTGGAGTCGGACGCTTAACCAACTGAGCCACCCAAGCGCCCCTGTACATAATAATTACTATCTCCCAAAGCTTTTTCATGCCTTTCTCTACAATTCACTAAGAATGTTGGGACATCTCATTTTCATTTGATGTGTGAAACTGTTAGGTCTACATTTCAGTTAAACAACCAAACAAATTGTTAAGGACACTCTTCACTGCTTACACTAACACACTGATACCAGAATCTATGGTTGGCGCACATCCATCAATAAATTCAGTCTAAACCAATATAGTGTTCTTTCGACCTTGGGATACCATGGTTAAGGTTCATTTCCATGCATGTTATTTATACTTCTGCCAATACAGATTATCAAAATCTTGCAATTTTTAATGTTCTTGGTGTGCCTCTCAGATCATCTTTTAAACCTGCCTCCTTGGAACCTTTTTATATTTGAGTTCTGTTATAGATCTAAAAACTATGAGATAGGGAAGGTAAGTTGAGCAGGATTAACATTTCTCCATAAGATCTGAGGAGAATTTATGACAGATTCTTCAGGTAAGGGAAGACTAACTTCATCAGGCAAGAGAAAAAGGATGTTTCTACTAGGAAGGGAGGCTCAGAAGAATTTGAAATAAGCCCAGATGTCCCCATGTTGATCTTTAAGGTTCCACTCGTTCCCAGCTTTAAAATGCAATATCTTCTGAGGCTGTGAATTCAATTTCTATTGTAATTCAGCCATCCACAGGATCTAGACTGTGTGGTACATGAGATAAATACTACTTTAAAGGCAGTCAAGAAAGATTTCTAGGTCCTACCCAAGCCTTAACCTGTAAATATAAGGCACCAATCTCATCATTTTCTTTGTCTAAGATCTCCAGCAACTTAAGGACCTGTGTTTGCCTCAAAAATTTAAAATATCCTGCCACACCTCTGCTTATGCTTGGCATGAAGCTTAGGAACTATGGATATAACTAGCACATAAAATTGGCCAGTTTCAGGGTTGTAAATACAAATCAATCTTATTTTCTCTCACTGAGACTTTGAAATTTACTTCCTGGAGAAATTTTCTCCTATTAATAGTCTACTAGGATTCAGACAAGGTTTTTTTTTTAATTTTAAAAAAAAAATTTTTTAATGTTTTATTTATTTCTGAGAGAGAGAGAGAGACAGCGTGAGCAGGGGAGGGTCAGAGAGAGAGGAAGACACAGAATCTGAAGCAGGCTCCAGGCTCTGAGCTGGCTGTCAGCACAGAGCCCGATGCGGGGCTCGAACCCACGAACCGCGAGATCATGACCTGAGCCGAAGTCGGATGCTCAACCGACTGAGCCACCCAGGCGCCCCTTTTTTTAAATTTTTTTTAATGTTCATTTATTATTGAGAGAGAAACACAGCATGATTGGGGAAGGGGCAGAGAGAGAGGGAGACACAGAATCAGAAGCAGGCTCCAGGCTTTGAGCTGTCAGCACAGAGCCCAATGCGGGGCTTGAACCCACAAACCATAAGATCGTGACCTGAGCCGAAGTTGGACGCTCAACAGACTGAGCTACCCAGGTGCCTCCAGACACTGTTCTTAGCCTATTACATATATTAACCGAGTTCATCTTCATAATCTAAGGTAGTAGTGACTATTATTACTCCCAATATACAGAGAATACAACTGAAGCCAGGAGCAGTTAAGTAACTGGCCCAAGATCAACACAGCTGGTAAACAGTCCATCTGGGATTCAAACCCAGGTAGTCATTTGGTTCCAAAGTCTAACACTTTCAATCACCACATCATGTTGCCCTTTGAAAGTGAAGTCACTACTTCTACCCCCATCGAGCAGGAACAGCAATGGCACCCCCACCCCGGGCACTGGGTGTTACCACTGAAGGCCCTGCCACCACTTCCTTAGGAAAATACATAGGCAGCTATATCTACTGCCCTACAAGCAGAATGGATTCCATTTGGCACTTTTTTTTTTTTTCACCACTAGCTTCTGATTGGTAGAGCCTAAGTCAGATGGTCAAATCCCTGTACTCTAATGAAATGGAAGATGCGAAAAAGATGAATATTTCTATAGTTGGAGGTAGAGACTTGCTGGAGTTAGAGAATTCACCAAACATAAGAAGGGCACAAATGTCCAGAAAAAATGGCAAATGTCTTCTATAGAGCACATAACATTGTGTCTTGCACATATGTAGACATACACATGAAACAGCAGCAGTAATGATTATTCCCAATAGTTACATAGAGCAGGGAATGTGTACTCTATATGGTATCTAGATCTTATTGTAAAGAATCCACATTTATTTATGCCCTTAACTCACAAAATGAGTCTTCTGTCCATACTTTTCAGTAACACATAGGAATATGTGTATGTTATTTCTTTCATTAACATTCACCAATTCACCAAGCCTACACTGTCACAGACAAAAAAAAAAAAAAAAAAAGATATAAAAATACATCAACCCACATGCTTTTGAACAAGAAAGAAAGGTTCTCTCAGTTTCCCACGGTGATTCCCTCTTCTCCACGCTTCTCAGGATGTTGGTCTAAATTTAGGTTTAAATGACTTTTCAGGGTGCAATGTATTCCAAGATATTATCCACATGTTCATGTTCTCCTCAAATTCCTATTAATGGAAACAAGCCCCACATGAAAGTTTTTAGACACAGAAGACAACTTAAAGTTTTAACACATCTTTGCAACTGGTGACTCAAGTATTAGGGAAAACTCATACTACAACAGAAGAACTGAAATGTTTAGGTGTGTTAGGTGTAAATATATGCACACTAACCAAAGAGAGAAACCAAAAACACAAAAATGGGAACATGCATCTTCCATTGTAAGGCATCATGAAGAATGTTATGGAATCAGATAAAAAGTTCAACCAACTTGGTACTCCGTCTCAACAGGAGCAGTAACTATTCCCTTAGAACGTGGTCAATTTGCCAGACCCACTTGAGCTTTACAGATCCCACATTAAAAAGTAGGTAGCATATCTATAAGAAAATGTTTTCACACTCATTCCAATATCACTAATGAATTTAAACTCAAAGGATTATCAAGACACGACAACAGGACTCAAGTTGCTGAGAGCATTTCGTGACTTGAGAAACACCACGTGAAAGGCCTGAAAGCATCTCCATCGCTGTGTACGGCAGTCCGCCTCCTGTAACATGGACACGAGAGCCGCGTAAATAATTTCAAGGAGCCAGGGGCACGTAGATTCATTTTCTTTTTTGTTGGGGGAGCAGCTCTATAGGTAGCTACTTACCATTCACAGTCACACTGCTTATGCAGAAATAATGACCCCGGCAGAACCATGATGTGCCAAGAATTCTTTTCACATCTTGCTCCTTACCACTCTCTTCCACGCACAGCCTCCCTTTCTCCAAAGTCCATCACACGTGGTACCTTTGACCTACCCAGAGCCTTCCTCCATGGCCCCACCCTTGATCCTGACTCACTTGCTCCCTTGTCAATGTCTCCAGGAACACTCATTCCTTCCCCTTCTGTCATTAGAACCACTCCCTTAGGGCCTTGCTCTCTGTTCTTCCAGAACAGTAAGTAAACTAACACATTAATGAGAGATAAATTATTAGTGGCAAATAATGCTCTGGTAAATTACTTCTCTAGAATAGCTGCATACTAAAAAGAAATGCCTGAATTTTCATATGGTCTTCCCTGATTCCCCTGGGTAACCTTTCTCCATTGATTATCTTTATTACCTCACTTAAATGTGACATCTTTCTTTTCTTTTAAAAAAAGTTTTTTAATGTTTTATTTATTTTTGAGAGAGAGATAGAGACAGCATGAGCAGGGAAAGGTCAGAGAGAGAGGGAGACACAGAATCTGAAGACAGGCTCCAGGCTCTGAGCTAGCTGTCAGCACACAGCCTAGCATGGGGCTCGAACCCACGAACCACGGGATCACATCCTGAGCCAAAGTCGGACACTTAATGGAATGAACCACCCAGGCTCCCCAAATGTGACATTTTTCTATCTTACATTATAAAATGTATGAACATGTCAATCTCCACTCTCAGATTATAAGACAGGAGAGGGCAGCCACAACGAATTTTATATCCCCCCAAACATCCAGCAATGACTCATTGCATTTTATCAACTCTATGAATAAAGCCTGATGGGGGAAGCAGGTTTCTCAGGGTACCTCAAGTCACACTATACAGGATGCCTCCTACTCTAGCTTTGCATGAAACCCATTCTGGAATTAGGCAGTGGGTGGAACTGACATTTGGACTTCCCTGCCTCTCTTTCCTCCACAAGCAGCAAAGCTTCTCTTCTCCATCTGGCAGATAGACTATTCAATGTTGGGGTGACATGCATGGGGAGACAGCAAGGAAGAGAATGCTCAGGAAGTAATAAGTTTCTTTACAAAAGATTTCAGGGAAGAGAGTGAAGTTGGATACTATTCTGCAAGTTTTTATTTCTAGGAAACTACTAAAAATGACAAAGTGGGAAAACAGGTACTATAAAATAAGTACCAAATTATTCCTCACCATTCATGTTGTTTAGCAAGACCATATCCAACAGGCTACTGAGTCATGGTTTTCCTGGTTGTGAAAAATGATGTCAACAGAAATTACTCCCACAGAGCTGGTCAGTCACTTACTCAGGAAAATACAATCCACAAGATTCCAACAGCATGGCATATGGTATCAAGTTACTATACAGAAGAGACTGTGGAAATAAGGCATGCTGTTTACATTTTTGAAAATCCCATTATTAAGAGATATGCTTATTTCCATTCACATATGTGTCTTTGGAGGAAATATGCACATTCTAAAATTAAAGCTACCAGACCCAATGACAAGATATAGATAGTTAATAGTACAAAGAAGAGAGAGAATGAAGGGGAGGGGGGAGGAGAGGGAGAAGAGAAAAGGAAGAAGAGGGAAAAAAGACCCTAGAGTATGTTTAAGCACTTAAAGTATTTCTAGGAGCAAGAATTCCTGTTTTAGACATGTGTCTGTCTTATTAAAAATTATTTTTGAACTGGCTGAATTCTTCCTGAAAAATGCTACAAACTTTTAAAATATCATCTGCACCTGTGGTGAAGGTAAGCCCCCTGCTTTAGAAACGGTGAAAGGGTGGTCAGCTTTCCTACTTAGCTCACTAAGTACATCAAGGAACACTGAAGATGCACCACTCTGTCCAGAGAGATCTAGCATTCCAGAAAACTTGCAAAGAGAGGTTTAAAAAAAATGTTAGGAAACTCTGTAGTTCAAAGGCAATGAATACAACTTGACATTCTAAATACATTATCTACCGAGAGGTAGGGGGATGGCTAATTCTCGAGGAATCCACTTATTCATCCTTTTATTCACTCATCCATTAATCCATGTATCCTTCTATTCACTCATTCCACGAGTATTTATTGAAAGCCTCTACATGCCAGGTCCTGAAAGTACTGTACTGAATAAAGCAAACACAGTTGACAGGGTATATATTTTTCACTACATAGTAGCATTTTGCTTTTGCTCCAGGAGAGATTATGAGAAATAATGTATTTTGGTTTTGTCACTAAATGGCAAAATATAGCAGACACTTGATGAACCCCTCAGGGATATTAATTGGACTTTGTGTCACTCAGATGTGATAAATTAATGTCATAGAGTATACTTCCATTAATTGTAACTTGCTTCCCTCATAAATATTTCAGAACCCATTCTTGTAATGGAAAATGGGGGGGAAAAGGAACAGAATTTCAGAAAACAAAATTTATTAAACTTAAAGATATATAAAGGGGATCCATCTCCTATTCAGTCTCAAGCAAATCATTCATATGTCAAAGGTGACAAAGAATTACCAAACTTTGTTCTCAGTCTTTTTCTTTTTTTTAAATGTTTTATTTATTTCTGAGAGAGAGACAGCATGAGTAGGGGAAGGTCAGAGAGAGAGGGAGACACAGAATTGGAAACAGGCTCCAGGCTCTGAGCTAGCTGTCAGCACAGAGCCTGATGCGGGGCTCGAACCCATGAACCATGAGATCATGACCTGAGCTGAAGTCGGACGCTTAACCAGCTAAGCCACCCAGGCACCCCTGGTCTCAGTCTTGAAGGTTTTTATGATGTAAATGTTAGGCTTCAAAAGAAGTCAGACCTGAGAGTCTTCCAAAAACCATAAAGAAGCAAAAACAAGAATATCCCTTACACACATTCAGGTTGTCCTGAAACCCTTCACACACCGCTTTCTAGCCACACTGCGTCGCAAACTGATTTTAAATCTCCTATGCCTCTTTCAACAAACTTAATCCCCAGATCATGTCTGTCTCCTAAGGGAAGCTTAAAATCCAAGGCTGGAGAGTGCTCGTTGGTTCCTTAATCAGAAATTCCAGCAGTGAAAATAAGCGTGGTATCTGTATAAGCATTCTCCCCTCTAGCTTTAGATGGTTTCCAGTACTCTATCCAAACACCTCTCATATGTGGTGCTTTGTCCCCCCTTACAGAGGTTTCCCCTAGCCCCACGTCCCCAACCTTTCCCCTGTTCCTCCCAGACTCTGGAGTGAGCTATCCCTCCCTCTCCACACATCCGATGTCACCTCTCCCTTCAAGGTCTAACTCAATTGCTACTCCCCATAGACCCAAGGTTCAGACCTTGGTTCAGGCCTGGTCAGGTTAACAACGGTTCCTCTATGATTTCTGAATTTCTGTAACAGTTTAGTCTGTGCTCCACATGTTGATGCTTGGCCAAATATTGACAGCCTCTGTTCTTTGAAGACAGGAGCTATTTTAATCAGTTACTAGGGTATTATAGGACACTTACATTTTACCCAACACATGGCCCAAGTTTTGGAAGGAAAGTGAATGCTCAACTTGTTGAAACACAACAGGAAATACAGAGATGAAAAGGTGAAGGGTCCTCAATCCTTCCTTGTTCAAGGTAATTTGTCCTTCTTCCAAGTGTGATCTAACTTAATTAGTGAATTATTCAAACTAAACTTGCCCTAAGAAATTATGAAATGAGCAAAGTTTGCCCACGATGCTTCTCACCTTTCCCTTTTAACCTGGACTCTGGGTTACTTTTTCTTCCCAGAGATCTCAAAGGAGAAAAAGTAATTGCCATCAAGGTCAGGTAAACTAAGCCACTCTCCCGAATGTAGTCTTAGGCCAAGGATCAGGACCTGGAGAGATGTCCTTTGCTTTGCCAGGCCCCAAGTAAAAGAGTAATTTTTTTTGGATAGCAGTGTGTAAGTGTTGATATGTCCACTGCAGTGACATTAGGCAGAAAGAGTTTCCAATAAAACTGTCCTATTTCCTATTGAAGGTAGCATTATGGAAGAATAATAGCTAAGATTATTTAAACCTTTGCATATGATAGTGCATTTAATCCTCTTGATTCTTTACTGCAGATCATACTTTCAATGTCTATCCATCTTTGCCCTACACAACCCCGATCCATGGACAACACAGCACCAGAGTGACTTTTTACTACCCTAAGTCAGACAATGTCACTGCTCTGTTCAAAACCCCTCAGTAATATCCAGTCTCTTTGCTAGTAGAAGCCAAAATGTACAATGGCCTTTGAGATCCTCCAGGGTCTGGCCCTCCCTTCTCTCCCTGACTTCACTTCCTACTACTTTTTGCTCCCCTGCTTCACTCCAACCATCTGGGCCTTTTAGCCCAGATCTTCAAACACAACAGGCACCTCTCTCCCCAGGGTCCTTGTTCTAACTATTTCATAGGCTCCAATGACATCTTCCCAAAGAGACATCCTTTTGAAAATTGCAATACCCATTTCCATCCCCACAGTATTCCCTGTTCTTTTTATTCTACTTGATTTTTTCACCTAACAGTTATCATCATCTTAGATACTACATTATTTGTTCGTTTGTTTGGAGGCTTGTTGGGTTTTATTTTTTGGGTTTTATTGGGTTTTATTGATTGTTTTATCCCCCACACTATGGAATATAAGTTCTGCAGGATCAGGGTTTTTGTGTTTTGTTCTCTTGAATTTCTAGTGTTACAACAGTGCCTGGAACACAGTAGTCAGTCAGTAAATATTCACTGAATGATCGTATGGAAGAAAGTGAGGTACAGAGAGATCAAGAAATTTGTTTAGGGGCACACAGCTGATGAAAAGTGGGATTTAAACCATTTCTGCATAAATCAACCTCTAAATAATGGCAGAGCCTTTAAAACTGAATCCCTCAGAAGCAGATCCTGATGCCAAGATTTATGTAGAAGTGGTATATTAGGCAATTATTCCTAGGAGCAACCTATAAGGGAGTGGAGGACCAGGCAGGGAAGAGAAGGGAGTCAAGAAGCTAAGGCCTCAGACAGTCCTGAAGAGTAGAGTCTCTCCCTGATCCCATAGGAGATCTCTGGAGTAGAAGTTGTACTTTGACTCAGAGGAGTCCTAGTCAGACCCAAAGCAAAGAGATGAGCTTAGTGGCCCTTCATTTGGCAATCATTGGCCAAGGGCTGGGAGATGGATAAGGTGCTGAAGCACTTCCTTCTGATTCTCTGCGCATAAGAGCAAAGATGTTGCTCCAGTAGCTTGACAACCGTTAGGGCTTAGAGGGGAAAGCACATCATAGGGTAGGAAGCCTTTGGGGTGGAGGGAGAGCACTAAAACATGTGTTACAGTGGCTCTTCCAGGTCTCTCACAATGCCTAAAATCATGCCACAAGTCTATGGCATGGCCTAAGACTCCACATAATCTAGCTGCTGACCATTCAAGTCACATCTTGCACCACTATTCCCTTGCTTATTATGAACTAGCAGCTCACCTGATGACGGCCTTTGCACCTGCTACCTTTCTTTCTAGAACACTCTTCATTTAACTCTTTACAACGCATTTTCCTTTTGTTCTTCCACAGGCCAGACAAAATACCCTCAAGGAAACTTTCCTTAAGCATTGAACCAAACCAACACTTTTTATTTCCTGAAACAAAAAGTCCTGATCACAGTCTGTAATCATTTTTGTTTCTTTAGTTTATCTATTTGTGTTCATATTCTGACTCCCCAGTAAAATACAAACCCCACCGAAGTAATGGCAATGTCTGTTTCCCCACCTGCACCATCCCTAGTGCCCAGCACATTATAGAAGCTCAAACTATCCATTGGATGAAAAGAAACACTGAGAGAGAAATCTTTAACTATGCAAAATCACAGCTGCATCTACCTACCTGCATCTATTTGAGTGTATCTTAGAAAAGTTAAATTAGTTATCCAAATAACAAATAAGGCTGGAAAGATAAGGACATACTAGTTTGGTTAGTACTGCCACTTTTTAACCTGGTAATTTTAGTTTCAGACAGACCCTGCCTCTCTTCAACCTCAGAGAAGACATCAATTTAGATACACTACATAAGACTAGAGGCTAACATTGAGAACTAAAATAAAAAAGGCTTCATTAGCCCATCATTTTGCAAGATTAGTTAAAATTACCCAGGGACTTCAAGCAGAAGCTGCCTAGAAAAAGTATAGAAAACTCTCATATTCTCCAGCTTCCATTAACGTTCCCCCTTCTTTCTTTTGTGAATTACAAGATAGTGTACCAAATGGAATGTAGAAGGAGGATTTGTACCTTTTCTTGTCTCAGCGGTGGAATAGAAGCCACTCTCCTCCCCCAAATATAAGGAAATTAGTCGTTCCTGGTCTCGAAAATGCTGCTTCGACACACACAGATGTTACAACAGATACAAACAGGAACGTGAATTTTCACAAATTCACAGAACATGAATTTTAAGAACTCTCTGAGGTCCAAACAAACTTCCAGTTTGCTGTTTTCACTTAGAAGCTTCAAAGACTTATTAATACGTTTTCTGATTTGCCATCAAGCACAAAATCTCCCAGTGTAAATAGGCTATGAACGTTTCCAACTTTCCAATCTTAAGTATTTCTGGTAAGGATGATCTTAGTAATTTCTTTGGAAGTAACGGCATGTTATCTAATAACATGACTAACTATTCCTACTTGTACCTAAATTTAAAATTTTCTTTTTCATCCTAATAATGGGATGCACACGTCAGCTGGGCTTCCATCTTCCATTCTATATATAATAAAGCCTACACTAGGATTAAATGGTACCATTTCTTCAAGGCCAAGCTCAGCCATCATCTTTTCTAGGTAAGCTGTCCCATTCCCAGAGCATTAAGTAATCCATGCCAGGTTTCTTAAAATGTCCAAAATACTTCTCCCTCTGTCTTCCGGTACTTACGTCTTTCTGCCATCTACGCTAACGATTCTTGAGTGAATCCGCCTTCTGTCCTCCCCTGTATAGTAGTGTGGTGTTTGGTTATGAGCCGTGCTCTGGGGCCACACCGTCTGGCCTCCCCAACTGACCAGCATCATATGCGTGTGTGAACCCTCCCACCAGATAGCAGTAGAAGGAATGCAATTTTCTTTAACCGACTGAATCTGTTTCAGCTCCTCATTCCACCTGATTCAGAAGTGACGTAACAAGTTTCAGGTTTTCTCCATCAGTTCAAGGCTCTCTCCCTCCCCCGTCAGAAAACAGCCGCTTCCAGGTGCTGCATCCATGCAGGGGAAGGGTGGGGAGAGTTGCCAGCGGTTCTCATCAGCCCCTACTGGCGTCGTCTGAGGAATAACTCACCTCATCCCCATCACCTGCTGGAGGTGCCCTTCCCGGGGCCCACGCCCAGCAGGCTGCACACCACCGACCCTCAGCTGCCCTTACCCTCCTCACAACACCCCCAGATATGATGGCCCTCAGGCTTGTTGCTAGTTACTCTATCTGTAGTCAGGGTGGTATTATCCTGGTCATTTTTGTACATAATTATTTAAAAGAATGACAACTTTGCTCTTCTGATCTATCCTCAGACATACACTATCTTTCTAAGACTGTGAAACATGTACAAAGCTGAAGAGCTCACTGCACCTTTATAGCGAAAATAACAAAACAAACAAAAACAGGTGTAGGGGATTTAAAAGAATATAACTAGAAAATATTTTTCTTTTTCAATACTCTTTTTAAAAAAAATTTTTTTAATGTTTATTTTTGAAGGAGAGATAGAGTACGAGCCAGGTGGGGACAGAGAGAGAGGGAAACACAGAATCTGAAGCAGGCTCCAGGCTCTGAGCTGTTAGCACAGAGACCAATGTGGGGCTCGAACCCACGAGCCATGAGATCGTGACCTGACCTGAAGTCAGATGCCCAACCGACTGAGCCACCCAGGCGCCCCTCAATACTCTTTTTTTTAAGTTTATATATTTATTTTGAGAGACAGAGAGCACAAATGAAGGAGGGGCAGAGAGAGAGAGGGAGAGGGAGAGAGAGAATCCTAAGCCGGCTCCATACTGTCAGCTCAGAGCCAGACATGGGGCTCAAACTCATGAACTGTGAGTTGATGACCTGAGTCGAAATGAAGAATAGGAAGCTCACCCAGGAGTCCCAAACTTTTAATATTTGTTTACCAAAGTCATACATGTTGTCATGCTAGTTGAAAGCAGTAGTCTCCAGCCCCATCCCCTTCTGCCAGCAGGCTCAGCCTCTAGCTCTTTGAGAAAAAGAGTACATGCTCTTGACGCTGACTGAGAAGTGTCATTTGGGCTAAAACCCCAACTGTGAATAGTATGAAGTGCAACTGTTAAGAAAAAGAAAACAAACTGAGGTCATTATACAAGATATACATGCTTGACCAGGGTCAAAGTCAGTACTTAACAGTAAGGAAGGCAGTAAACACAGCTCATTGTCTTACACCGTCAAAGACTATTTACATCAATTCTCTCTAATTTTTCTGCTGGGCAGCAAGAGCTTAAAAGTCAAACAAGAATCACACACTAGACTCTGCTCCCCTCACCTGCCTCCTCCACTTTCTCCGCAACCACGTCTGACAAACCCAGTTCTGGCTGAAACTGAGAAATTCAATAAGCCAAAATTGAAGGCAGACATGCAAGAGAAACATGCACCGCCTTCCAAAGAAACAGTCCAACTGGAAAAGCAAACGGGAATCCTAGTGACGCCCGTGGCCAATACGCACTGAACATTCCACAAGCACCGCCTTCTTATTCTACCTCTGGCTGCCTGACTTTGTTAAGAAGTAAAGAGGTTAGATCAGATTTTAAATGATGGTGCTGCTCCTTTTCACACCAAAGAATCAGAAACTACTGACAGGGAAGGCCTGTCTCTTCGACCTGGCAGGGAAGGAAATACCTGAATGTCAGTGAAGCAGCTGCTCGATGGCACTGCAGAGAATTTCAGGCAGAAACCAAGCTGGTCCAAGGTGTCCTGCAGGCTGTAAAATGCAATGTGATCAGACTGCCATTCTGTTGCTCAAATGATTTTAACCAGTGGAATGCATTTTTTGAAAATATGCAAATAAAAATGAATAAAAGTTTAAAACGTAAAGAAAAAATGTCAAACAACCTGGTTTCACATCTGTATTCACTACTTCACCCTTCAGCATCCTTCAAAAGATTGATATTGACGCAAAGATAAATCACTGCTGACGAGGTTACGGTACAGGTTTTGCTGCAGTTGTAGAGTCTGGGACGGTGGTGGCTTGGGGATGCATAAAAAAATCCTGAATGGATCCTATCTCCCTCATCTCCCGTCTTTGTGAGCTTGGGTCAACTTAATCTCTCAAAGCCTCGGTTGCCTTGTCAACAGGACACAGATAATGACAGCATTCTTGTCATAGGAGTACTGCAATAATTAAATGAAATAAAGCACGTAGCACAAATCTGGCATTTGGTAAGCACTCAGTCAAAAATAACTATCATTTTTCTCACAGTTATATTTTCAGATGGCCCAGCCTCTTTGAGCAGTTGCTTCTGTCACCTTTAAATCCCAGTTTGCTTGAAGTGAGCTTTGCCTTAATTATGTTATCTAATCTCATGACCCCTGTGTTCATAAAATACAGACCAGTGCTGCAAGCTTTATGTAATAAGAAAAGTAAAGATCCACTGGATTTCGTTTTATTTACAGAAAGCGAGTGTTGAGTAAGCTAATTTCATTTAGGTGCTCAGAGCTATCTGCTCCCTGGAGATAATCCTCATAACAAGATGTGTCCCTGGGGCGCCCAAGTGGCTCAGTCAGTTGGGCGTCTGACTTCGATTCAGGTCATGATCTCACGATTCGTGGGTTCAAGCCCTGCGTTGGGCTCTGTGCTGACAGCTAGCTCAGAGCCTGGAGCCTGTTTCAGATTCTGTGTCTCCCTCTCTCTCTGACCCTCCCCTGCTCAAGCTGTCTCTCTCTGTCAGAAATAAATAAAAAGCATTAAAACAACAACAACAACAAAAGATGTGTCCCTTGGTGAAGCATTGTTTCCCCTAAGACACCTGAATACTAAGAGTGAATAATAATGAGACAATCATATTTGTAATTTACTATCTACCATTTCCCAGGCACTACATACGTGTTTTCCACTATGATTTTATGTTTTCATCACAAACAACTTATGACATAGGCATATTACACACAGACACACACACACACACATGCACACGCACACACACAGAATCAGATGTTAAATTATATGTCCAAAGTCAAACAGCAAGTATATGATAAAAACCAGACCACAGGGCAGGTCCACCTTACTGTAAAACCTGTGTTTCACTTCATTATTTATGTTCTTGGGGTACCTGGGTGGCTCAGTTGGTTAAGCATCTGACTTCAGCTCAGGTCATGATCTGACAGTTTATGGGTTTGAGCCCTGCATCGGGCTCTGTGGGGACAGCTCAGAGCCTGGATCCTGCTTCAGATTCTGTGTCTCCCTCTCTCTCTGCCCCTCCCCGGCTCATGTTCTGTCTCTCTCTCTCAAAACTAAATATTAAAAAATAATTTAAAAAAATTTCAGATAAAAAAACATTATCTCTGTTCTTATAAACTAATGGATTCTAAGTATGTGTGTATTAGTCACTTCTGTATCTCTAAATTTTAAAATAGCTCGGCAGAGGATGGCTTAACTAGAATGGATGAGGTAGTTTAAATGATTCTCCTTTGTAGGTTAGCAGTGCTACATGCTTAAGAAACATCAGTCGAACAAAGTAAATCTGCTGCTGTAACAAATTGTAAAAATCAAAGATAACTGGACCTCCTTCTCTTCCATGAAGTTTTCTGCTAATTGATAACTTACTCTAGAAAGATGATAGGAGAATCCAAAATAAAGTAAATGGAAAAGGGACAGGCAATAAACTTCTAAATATTTCTCTGAATTCCCAGCTACTGATAATGCTATTTGCCAATTTTGGAAGAATCAATTCCAAATCTCTTGAATTCAGTTGGCTAGGAGAGAGGAAGAGAAATTATTGAATCTCTACTTAAATTACTTCCTTATAATTAAAAATTCATTTATCCATAATTCTATTGATCCTTGTGGCTAATAAATAATAATAATAAATTATTATTTTATATACAAGTGTTCTTCCAGGTAATTGTATCCAGGATAACTCTATTAGTGGGATAGCTTTATGACTGATGTTTACGTGCCACTAACAATGACTCATGGCCTATATAAAACAAGCAGAGTGCAAGCCTGCAGGCCTTTTTACTTTCTGTTTATAGAATAAATGTCTAGGCTGACGTATCAGACTTCTCCATGGCTGACCCATTAGTGGCTTCATGTTTCCCCTTAAATTTTGAAGGAGATCATAACCATATAGTGCTAAATACTTCCCACCACAAGAGTTTATGATTTCCTTCATATCCTGTTAAAGCCTATGAAAATCACTGTCCAAGTTCGGTGAAGTCTCCCAGGCTCTCCTCCACATTATGAACCAGATCCCCTAATATCCAAGGTCCTGCACAAAACTCCCTCCCACTAATAACTTGAACATCTCCTTATCTTTCGATTCCCCTTTTTCCCGAAGTTTTCATCAGTTAGTTTAGCAGGGCATCTTGGAATATGGTCCTTCATGTATTTCTTGCTCCTGGTTCCTTTCAGACAAATCTACTAAAGACATCATGGAGGCGGCTCAAAGATTTTATAACTAATCAATCAATTAATTAGGCTTCTACATGGTACTCAAACATCAAAACTATCAATGTAAATAGGGACATGGGACTATTGAACAATTAAACATCTCTGAAATCTTCCTGTGAAATTGTTCTGATCATGAAATTTCATTACTAAGGACATGCTCTATTAAGGAATTTATGTATAAATATAAATTTATGATATATATTAATATGTAATGTATTCTATCTGTACTATAATATAGATAATACATATTGGGAAATTTATAACCATACATGTATTTCTTATTGCTTTAAAGACTGAATGTTTCTATACTTTTTAATAAGAAAATCATCTCTAAGCAGATGTTTTTTACAGCTCTGACTAAAGATTCTTCATAGTTTTTCTGTTTCTATCAGTTACTTTATTTTAATTTGATACAACTATTCAGTAAGTGAAGTGTTTTTCAGAACCTCCACTTTCTTCTCTGCAGTTAAATACATTGTCACAACAACTCATGACAAAATAGAGACTTAAGGACTATAGTCTGATCTCACCCATGAGACTAGATTAAATCAAGACAGGGACCATAGGGCAGTTATATAGGAAGGATATTTTCAATGAAAGATAAATTGGGAAGGGAGCTACTTAAAAATCTCAAAAAAATCACTACGCAAAAGAAAAATGATTTTCAAAAATGGAAGTAGGAAATAGGGCATGTTCATTCATCTGTTCAGTTAACATTTATTACCTACTATGATCACATATTATTCTAGGAACTGAGTTTAAAATAAAGAACAAGGGACACCTGGGTGGCTTAGTCAGTTGAGCATCTAACTCTTGATTTTGGCTCATCTCATGATCTCAGGGTCCTGAGATGGAGCCCGGAGTCAGGCTCTGTGCTGAGTGTGGAGCCTGTTTGGAATTCTCTCTCTCCCTCTCTCACTGTCCCTCCCCCACTCACACATGCACACTTGCTCTCTCTCCCTCTCTTTCTCAAAAGTATATAAAGTAAAGAACAAAACTGATGCATTCTCTGCCCTTAAAAAATTTATATTCCAATTAAAGATACAGTTACAGGTAAACAAACAATATATAAACACAACTGTGATGAATGAAATGGAATCACAAACGTGGTACAATGACAGAAAATTTAGGAGATCACCTGCTTAGATATGGTGACAAGGAAAGCCTGATACTTAACTTGAGAATTGTACAATGAGAAAAGATCAGTGATGCAAAGTGCAGGGGTGTGGATACTTCAGTCAACAAACATTTTGTAATGGAACAAAGAGTAAATATTTCATGTTTGGAGGGCCATGTATTCTCTGTTGCAACTACTCAACACTGCTATTGACAATACCTAAACAAATGGATATGGTTGTGCTCCAATAAAACTTTATTGACAAAGACAGTCTGTGGGCCAGACTGCTATAATTTGCCAACTCCTGCTCTAGGCACAAATGTGACCTGGGCAAGGGCAAGGGAGGTATTGCTGTGTTCAAGAAACCAACAGAACACTGATATGGCTAAAGTAGAGTAAGTGGGAGGGGAGGGACATGAAATGAGTTTAACAGGTAAGCAGGGCTCAGGTCGTGCATGGCTTTGGAGGCCAGGGTAAGGACTTTGGATGCTATTTAAGCAACTTATAGTTTTAGCAGGGTGGTAACATGGTGTGTGTTTTAAAAGCTCGTTATAATTTCTACGTGAAGAATGGATTGGAAGACTATTGAATCAGTTCTGAAGATGCCATCATGGCCTGGACTCACATGATGGCCATGAAAATAGGAAGAAGTGACTATACTCCAGAAACATTGAAAAGTGCGGATCCTAAATGATGGATTGTACTGGGGTGGGGGCATGATGAAAAAAGAAAGAGGAAAACTAAGTTTGATGCTCAGCTTTATGGCTAGAGCAATTGGATTGACCATAGGCAGTCAACTTGAGTTACACTATAAATTTCAAAGAGGGAGACTAGAGAGAGAAAAGCATTGCAAGTTAAGTTTAACTCATATTAGAAAATATCTTAAGACAAGGCATTTGCTGAACACACAGTGTGAACACATAAATGTACCACCACACCATCAATCTACTGTCAGAATCTGTCACTAAGCTCTAAGCTCCCTGAAGTACACAACACATTTACCCAGGATCCAGCACAGCTACTGGTACACACTAATCACTCAGTAATTGCAGCATTAAAAAGAATAAATGTGCTGGAGTGGCCAAGATGACGGAACAGCATGGAAGTTGGGTGTTTTTTTTTTTTTTTTACATCTCTTGTCCCTGAAATGCAGCCAGATCAACACTAAAACACTCTTGCACACCTAGAAAACTGATTTGAGTATTAACACAACAATCTGCACAATCTGAACCACAGAACTCGGCAGGTACCTGGTGCAGAGAGGTGAGCTGGGGGAGAGAGAAGCCACAGAAGGCAGGGAGCTGTTTTTGCTTGTGGAGAGAAGACCGAGGTGGGACGAAAGTATGGGGAAAGTACCCCTGCCCCGCAAAAACAGCTGGAGAGAAAGTGGAAAAGTGGAAACAGCTGCAGGGACTGAACAAAAAGGGGAGAAAGGAGAAAGGAGAGAGTTTAAATTCCATTACGACTCAATAAACGGGGGAGCACACAGCTCTGAAAATCTGCAGCTTGATACCTGGCGGTGCTCTGGTGGGAAGGGTGAATCCCCAGGAGCAGAGAACGAGGTCCTCATGGTCCTCAGGCCACACAGGGAGATGCGGTTCCCCCGCTGGAAAGACATTTGGTAGAAGCTGTGTGGCCTCCCCACAGGCAAAGGTCCCAGCGGACCCCAGAGAACAACCACATCTGCTGGTGCTGGACCAAGGATGTTAAGGAGGAAGCCTGGTGCCAGACGTGTGTTGTGGTTTTTGCATAAACCCTGAAACGCTGCCGCTACAAGATCATGGAAACTTTTTCTCAGGCGGGCAGCAGTGCGGTCTCACGAACGTTCCTGGGAGTGGACCAGCACTCATCCATTGTTCAGCAAGACTCTCCCCCAGAAAGTCTGAGTGGGTCAAAGCTGCAGTCCCTCAGAAGTGAGGGGTCGGGAAACACAGCTCCATTTGAGATAAAACTCAGGAGGGAGGTGCCACCTGGCAGCCTGACGGCTTAGTCACAGACAGTGTAACAGCAGGGAGTGGAGGGAAGCCAGAGACAAAGGAGAGGCACTTGACTGTCAGACATGGAGAGCAAAGAGTTCCTAAAATGGAGACTGGGTAGCTGGGTGACGCCATTTTCACACCTCCCACGCACGCGCATACAGGCCTACAGGCGCCACAGCAATCCACCCCTGTAAACTGAGCAGGACCATCTAGTGGAAAACAGAGCCATCGCACTAAACCCCACCCAACTGGGGTCAATGGTGCTCTTGATGAACACCACAAGTCTCTTCACCTACTTAGCTTATGGACTATAAAGTGCTTCATAGCTTGACTTCTACGGGAAAACAGATGTAATTTGAAACGTACTTCATTTTGTTTGCTGGTCCTTTTATTCAATTTCTTTTTCTTTTTCTTTTCTTATTCTTGAGTACCAAAAGAGAAAAAAATCTACTTTTATTTTCCATTTTTATTAAAAAGATTTCTCTTTAATTTTTTTCTACTACATTTTTTGTTCTTTTTGTAAATTTTTCAATTCTATTTTACTTTCATCATTTTATTTTATTCTATTTTATTACATCCATTTTTTCAAATTTTCAAATTTTTTTTCCTTTTTTCCCCTTTTGTCTTTTTTCTTTTTTTCTTTTCTTTTTTTATCTTTCCCTTTTTTCTCTAATCTATGAAGCTTCTTTCAAAAACCATACCAAAACACACCTAGGATCTAGCATCCATTATTTGATTTCGTGTTGTTTTTAATTTTTTTAATTTTAATTTTTTACCTTATTAATTCCTTTTCTTCCTCCAAAATGATGAAACAAAGGAAGTCACCCCAAAAGAAAGAACAGGAAGAAATGACAGCCAGGGACTTAACCAACACAGTTGCAAGCAAGATATCTGAACCAGAATTTAGAATCATGATAATAAAAATATCTAGCTAACTGAGGTTGAAAATAGAGTAGAATCCCTTTCTCCAGAGATAAAAGAAGTAAAAGCTAGTCAGAATGAAATTAAAAATGCCAAAACTGAGCTGTAATCTCGAATGGTGCCACAGCAACACGGATGGAAGAGGCAGAGCAGTGAATCAGCAATATAGAGGACAAACCTATGGAGAATAATGAAGCAGAAAAAAAAGGGAAACTAAGGCAAAGGAGCAGGAAATAAAAATTAGAGAATTCATTGACTCATTAAGAAGAAATAACATCAGAATCATAGGAATCCCAGAAGATGAAGAGAGAGAAAGAGGTGAAAAATTTATGTGAGCAAATCATAGCAGAAAACTTTCCTAACCTGGGGAAAGACACAGACATCAAAATCCAGGAAGCACAAAGGCTTTTGTTAGATTTAACAAAAATCGACCATCAACAAGGCATATCATAGTCAAATTCACAAAGTACTCAGGCAAGGAAAGAATCATGAAAGCAGCAAGGGAAAAAAAGTCCTTAACCTACAAGGGAAGACACATCAGGTTTGCAGCAGACCTAGCCACCGAAACTTGGCAGGCCAGAAAAGAGTGGCAGGATATATCCAATGTACTCAATCAGAAAAATATGCAGCCAAGAATTTGTTATCCAGCAAGGCTGTCATTCAAAATAGAAGAAGATAAAAAGTTTCTCAAACAAAAATTAAAAGCGTTTGTGACCACTAAACCAGCCCTGCAAGAAATTTTAAGGGAGACTCTCTGAGGAGAGAAAAGATGGGGAAAAAAAAGACCAAAAGCAACACAAACTAGAAAGAACCAGAGAACACTACCAGAAACTCCAACTATAGGCAACATAATGGTAATAAATTCATATCTTTCAGTACTCACTCTAAATGTCAGTGATGTAAATGCTCCAATCAAAAGACATAGGGTAATAGAATGGATAATAAAACAAGATCCATCTATATGCTGTTTACAAGAGACCCATTTTAGACCTAAAGACACCTTCAGACTGAAAACAAGGGGATGGAGAACCATCTATCATGCTAATGGTCACCAAAAGAAAGCCAGAGTAGCCATACTTTTATCAGACAATCTAGATTTTAAAATAAACACTGTAACAAGGATGAAGAAGGGCATTATATCATAATTAAGGGTTCTATCCACCAAGAAGGCCTAACAATTATAAACATTTATGCTCCAAACATGAGAGCATCCAAATATATAAATCAATTAATCACAAACATAAAGAAACTCACTGATAATAATACCATAATAGTAGGGGACTTCAACATCCACTTACAGCGATGGACAGATTATCTAAACAGAAAGTCAACAAGGATACAATGGCTTTGAATGACACACTGGAGTGGATGGACTTAACAGATATATTCAGAACATTTCATCCTAAAGCAGCAGAATATACATTCTTCTCAAGTGCACATGGAACATTCTCCAGAATAGATCACACACTGGGACACAAATCAGCCCTCAACAAGTACAAAAAGATAGAGATCATACCGTGCATATTTTCAGACCACAACACTATGAAACTCGAAATCAGCTGTAAGAAAAAATTTGGAAAAATAACAAATACTTCGACACTAAAGAACATCCTACTAAAGAATGAATGGGTTAACCAAGAAATTAAAGAGGAAATTAAAAAGTACATGGAAGCCAATGAAAATGACAACACCACAGCCCCAAACCTCTGGGATGCAGCAAAGGTGGTCATAAGAGGGAGGTATACAGCAATCCAGGCCTTTCTAAAGAAGGAAGAAAGGTCTCAGATTCACAACCTAACTGCATACCTCAAAGAGCTGGAAAAAGAACAGCAAATAAAACCCCAAACTAGCAGAAGGCAGGAAATAGGAAATAATAAAGATTAGAGCAGAAATCAATGCTATCAAAACCAACCCCCCCCCAAAAAAACCCCAAAAAAACCAAGAAAACAGAACAGATCAATGAAACCAGGAGCTAGTTCTTTGAAAGAATTAACAAAATTCATAAACCCCTAGCCAGTTTGATCAAAAAGAAAAAGTAAAGGACCCAAATAAATAAAATCAAGAATGAAAGAGGAGAGATCACAACCAACACTACAGAAATACAAACAATAATGAGATTATGACAATTATATACCAATAAAATGGGCATTCTGGAAGAAATGGACAAATTCCTAGAAACATATAAACTACCAAAGTGAAACAGGAAGAAATAGAAAATTTGAACAGACCCATAACCAGTAAAGAAATCGAATTGCTAATCAAAAATCTCCTAAAAAGCGAGAGTCCAGAGCCAGATGGCTTTACAAGGGAATTCTACCAAACATTTCAAGAAGAGTTAACACCTATTCTCTTGAAGTTGTTCCAAAAGAAAATACCCTAAGTAATGAGCTAAGTAGATTCATTTGTCTTAGTAAAAAATAGAAAGTTACTGAAGAATTTTGAAGAACAGACAAGCATAACCAGAGTTGTGCTATAAACAGTGTTGCATTGGGTAGAGAAACAAGTGTGTCAGGGGTTGGAGAAAATTGTTAATAAATTATTGAAAACTCATAGAAAGATAATAAAGAGTCGGTCCAGGGTTGTTAGTATTAGAAATGGTAAGAAATGTAAACTCAAGAAGTCTTTTGGTTGGAGAGTTTTATTTATTTGTTTGCTTGCTTGCTTGTTTTTATATTTAAATAAATACAGCCCATATATGTAAAATATATAATTTGAGGCTGTTCACAATAACTATATAATATAAATAATACAAAATACTTAAAAAGATTTTTTTAATGTTTATTTATTTTTGAGAGAGAGAGACAGTGTGTGAGCAGTGGAGAAGCAGAGAGAGAGGGAGACACAGAATCTGAAGTGGACTCCAGGCGCTAAGTTGTTAGCACAGAGCCCAACACAGAGCTCAAACCCACGAACCAGGAGATCATGAGCTGAGCTGAAGTCAGATGCTCAACCTACTGAGCCACCCAGGCTCCGCTGAATACAAAATACTTTTAAACATTAAATCACAAAAATAAGAGCCAAAATTTTAAGGGAAATGATGAGTAATTAAGCTAGAAGTTAGTACAACTGAGACCAAAAATTAGCTCTGAGTTCTCTGACAGCTAAGGTAAATAGAATAAAAACAAGTGGAAAGAGGTGAAAATTGTTGGTTATATAGCTTCCAATTGCTATAAGGAGACATATCAGCTTTCCGGGGGAGATACACTGTGTATAAAATCATACGCTGAATTAAATATATCTCCTAGTCTTTTATATAAGGAATATTAACAACTACAATAAACTATACCATAATAGCTATTTAATAAATACATATATATTTATACTCCTCATAAACAATTTTTCATATCAAAAACTTGTGTCTTATATCCAAATACCTAATTAACATTGAAGACATTATACTGTACACCTGTGATGGTACTGTCACAGAAAGTAGAAGCAATGGAATCCAAATAATGAGTTTTAAAGTGACTTGATTTGATTCAGAAATAAAGTTTAGAAAATAGGATTAGATGATCAGTGGTTCCCTTAAACACCCCCTCCCCAAACACTGAGTGCCTTAGTGACATCAGCTCTACAGCAGTACAGGCAACATGGTGGGTAAGAGCTAATGGCATGGACTCTGGAACCAGACAGCCTGAGTTCAACACCCATTTATCAGAGACGTAAATGGAAGCACTGAAACCAAATGACAAGGTGTTCTCAGGACTGGGATAATCAGGAAGGATAAGTTCCAGTATAGACTATACTCTCTACCGGCAAAGTGTTTAAACTCCATTGTCTGCTACATTAACTATTAAACTACTGCTTAGAGGAAGACATGAGTACGGCATGGGTCCACAATTGGATTTATCAGTTTGACTTTGAAAAATATACTTCCCTGTTTCTTAGTATCCAATGAATCTAAATGTGAATATTTTCATTATGAATCTAGTCTAAAATGATTTATTTCCTGATCTTGAGCTAGTGTAACTATGACATGTTACAAACTTACCATTTTGCTAAAACAATTGGGCTGCCTGCACCTCATTTCAATTGAATTTTTTAACTTTAAGGATCCAGGGTAGTCAAACTGGTATTTGATCAGGAGTATTTTCAGTAGGCTTCTTAGTCTGGCTTGTTATTTTAAGAGTACAGAGTCATGTTGAATGAGGAGATTATCTTCAGTCTTTTGGCAAGTGTATACAATGTGAATTTCTTAATGTCACCCAGAAGCAATGGAAGGAAAACACATTTATTAAATATTTTTAAAGGCTGTTTGTTATCTTCACTATTTGTCAGTAGTTCAAAAAACCACCAACCCCTAATCTTTTGATTCTAGAACCACCTACCACTAGGAGTTTATTGCTAGTCTAGAACAACCTAGACTAGGAGTTTATTACATGAAAAACAACAGCTGTGACTTTTGTACTTCTTCCAGAGCAAGTTATCTTTGCTTGCTAGTAGAATTTGCTAATACTTAGACTGAACAGAGTTGATATCAGTTGACCTCACCTTGTTTTACCCTTTCCTATCCCCAGCCCCCTCCAACATTTACCTCCTTGATTCTGGCTTCTTGATGGATATCCAATGCATATTCTTAACTTTCTGCTTTTGCTTAACACCTTCTACCCATCCTCTCCAATATGAGAAAATTCCACTCCATGTCTCATAATACAGTGCTCATTCCTCTGTTACAGCATGTATTATATGCCCTTCCGCCCTAACTTTCTTGAACCCTGCTGAGGCAAAAATGGACTCATTCATCTCTGTATTCCCAGCATCATATTTGTTTGGCAAATAGCAAATTTTAAATAAATATTTATTGAATTATTCCTCCTTAGGAGATATAAAGAAGGTTGGAGGGTTGAAATATTGTGTCCTTTTCCCAATAGTATGCCTACTTTTGACTTTACTATTCCAGGAACTAAGGTTAGTTTCCCATAAGCAGTAGCTTTCTGGACAAAGGGACAGCAACACAAAGACTAAATTCTTGAAGAAGCAGCATCATGAAGCACCGAAGGCAGTAACAGATTCAGACACAGGGGATTAGCGATCCCTGATGAAACCATGACTGTATTAGCTGGTTTTGAGTAGAAGTGCTTAAAATCCCTTCTATCCTACCTCAGATGGTGCAGAAGCTTGTAATCCTACCTTTGCCTCTATCGCGGTGTCTCTTCTCATCCAGTGGCCAATGCTTAATAACCCAGAGCCTGGTAACAAGGTAGGCTGGGAGGGTTTTTAGTGATTGACATGAGTGTGCTCAAATAAAAATACACAACAAGCAAGTAAGAATTCCGATGAGGCAACAAGAAAAGAGAAGTGATCATAACAGCAAGATTTCCCAGGTAAATAACATGTAAAAAGTAAGCGAATGTGTAGGGAGGAGGGACTCTGCCCACAGACAACACAGTCTTCCAGTGTAACACCTGCCCCAACAGTTGTGTTTCAGAGGATTTTCGAAAGTACTAGCGTCTGGGGCAACAAACCAGTAAAGAACTGATGCATCCACTTGGCCTGTAGACGGCAGCCAACAATTCCACAGACACTAGTTAGAGAGCAGGAACAGGGTACTATTCTAGACTCTCTCTAACACCTACAAAATAAAGGAAAAATCGTTAATGCCAAGAAAAAAGATCCACAATTGGCAGCCAAACAAAGCAAGAGTCACAATCTAATCATTGCAATAATCTTCAAGAATCTGTAGCCAGTGAAAGAAATGGAAAAGCCTAGAGCAAATCAGGGAGGCCCACCACTACTGGCTCCACAGAACCCCTGTCCTCCCTGCCTCACCATCACCTTCCACAAGTTTTATTGGTATATTGACAAAATTGTGAGAATTCGCAATGATGTTACGCATGGAGAGAAGAAAGCTGAGTAGGTGATTTTTTTCTTCCAAAATGAAAGGTACACAAGTGGCTGAGAGAAGCTCATGAAGCCAGGAAAGAGAACAACAGAGCTGACTCTTCAAGGGGAGGGCAGGGAAGTTCCTAAGTCACAAAGAAATTAAAGTCCAAGAGGGTCCCTCAGAAGAAAGGAACAGACCCGGGGCACCTGGGTGCCTCATTCAGTTAAGCCTCCGACTTCGGCTCGGGTCATGGTCTCACAGTTCATGGATTCGAGCCCAGCGTTGGGCTGGAGACTGGAGCCTGTTTCAGATTCTGTGTCTTCCTCTCTCTCTGACCCTCCCTGCTCACACACTCTCTCTCTTTCTCTTTCTCAGAAATAAACAAAAAAACATTTAAAAAAAGGCGGGGGGGGGGGGAGGAACAGACCCTCCAAACAGGGAATTGACATGGACACTGCACAAAATCTCAGGGGAAAGAGCAGTCTAGGTATTCAGATTGCACTCCACCTCATCCAAGCTCCCCACCCTTTGTCATTCCCTCAGGCTAAGAAGAGTGAGCAGAACACAAAATTCCTAGTCATAAGTCGGAAAACTACCTCCAATATTTTAGGAACAGAGTTCCATAGTCATTCCACTTTCACTTTGTCCAGAGCCACCCAAGCAATATCCAGATGGATAGAATGTCCCAGAAACTGTGCAAATATACTATACATTGTATTAAGATTCTCTAGAGAAACCTAACCAACAGGAGGTATGGGGTGAGGGTGAAGGTGTGCGCCTGTGTGAAAAAGGAAAGAAAGACTGATTTTAGAGAATCAATTAAGGATTTTAAAGAATTAGCTCACACAGCTGCGGGGGCTGGCAAATCTGAAATCCGCAGCATAGCCTGGCAGGCTGGAAATACAGCAAGAAATTCGTGTCTTGAGTCCAAAGACAATCTGGAAATAAGAGGAATTTCCTCTTCCTTGGAGGGCCTCAGCTTTTTTCCTTTAAAACCATCAACTGCTTAAATGAAGCCCACCCACATAATGGACACTGTAGTGGCTCTACCTAAAGGCTATAGATTTAAGTATTCATCACATCTAAGAACACTTTCATGTCAGGGGCACCTGGGTGGCTCAGTCTGTTAAGCGTCTGACTTTGGCTTAGGTCATGATCTCACAGTTTGTGGGTTAGAGCCCCGTGTCAGGTTCTGTGCCGACAGCTCAGAGCCTGGAGCCTGCTTCAGATTCTGTGTCTCCCTCTCTCTCTGCCCCACCCCCCACCCCCGCTTGTCTGTCTCTGTCTCTCAAAATAAAATAAAGGCATAAAATTTTTTTAATTAAAAAAATAAAAATAAAAACACTTTTATGGCAATATTTAGAGTGGTGTTTGACCAGACAATGGAGCAACATAGCCTAGCAAAGTTGACACAGAAAATTAACCATTGGTAAACACACACAGAGCCACCTAGAGTAATGATCATAGTTAACATTCATTGCATGGGCTAGGCACTGGCCTTTAGAGTTCACATGTATTTACTCATTCAATTTCCACAGCAACCTTATGAGATAAGTGCTATTTATTATCCTATTTGCCAGAGTAGAAAAGTGAGGCAGGGAGTGCTTCAGTAACTTGTCCAAGGCCCATGGCTAGCACGTGGCTAAGCCAGCATTAAAATTGGTAGCACTTGCTCAAAACTTGTGCATTTTACCACAGAACGAGAAGAAAACATAACTCAGGAATCAGAAGGATATTCCCTCAAGTACTTCATACTAAGAACATCTTCCTAAGAGCATGAATACAATAAAAGAAGAACATATCAACAAAATAATAAAGCAACTGAATGAGATGAAAAAGGAAATTACTAGTCTCTGAGAAGAAACTGAGACTATACAACATGATTACGGAAATAATAAGTGAATTAGAAACAGCAGGTACAGTACAGAAAGAAGTGAACTCCTGACACAGAGAAGAGTTAAGAAAATCAAAGTGAATGCAGATGAAAAGGGCAAAGAATTAAAGCAAATCAGAAGAATATTAGAGACATGAAATATTATTCATCTTACAAATATTACATAAGTATATATAAATAAATATATATCAGGATCCCCAAAAGAGACCATAATATTCTTTTTTTTTTTTAAGTTTATTTACTTTAAGAGAGAGAGCGAGCGAGTGAGAGAGAGAGAGCACACGTGAGTGAACACAGGAGAGACAGAGAAATGTGGGGTGCTATCCCATGGATGGTGAGATCATTACCTGAGTCAAAATCAAGAGTCGGACTTTCAACAGACAGAGCCACCCAGGTGACCTGCCCATAATATTCTTGATGTGGAATTTCCACCTCAGTAATATATTCACAGACATAATGCAATAGAATTTCCCTAAAATAAGAAAGAGAATAATCTGCAAAACAAAAACAGTTCATGATATTCCAAGAAAATTAGATGTAGATGATCAACAAGGCACATCCTAACTGAACTACTGAATGTCAAGTGTAAAGAAAGAATTTCTCAGATATTCAAGCAAAAAAGCAAAACACAGACAAGCAAGGGGAAAAACAGTCCCACCTCAGAATTTTCCAGGATACCCCAGACAGAGGAACAATAGCCACTAAGTCCTGGGAAAATGAAGTGTAATTTTAAAATATTATAACCAGTCAAGATGTTGTTCGAGCTCAGAAGCCCCTGACAGATATTCTCTAGCATGAGAGAACTCAAGGAATGCAATGTGCCTGCTTTCTTCTTGAGGAAAATAATGTGCTTGACAATGATAACCAGCTGAATCAGAGATTAAAAATAAACTCAAAAATGACATAGCTCGGTTAAAAGGCTCATGGTGAACAATTAATTTGTTTAAATATAGAAAAACAGTAGACAACTAATGAAAGTATGGTAGTATAACTAAATGTGAATGTCATAAACCTCAATAATATTCAAATAATTGTATAACTACAAAAATTGGGAGGTGGGGAAAAGGGGCAATGGGAGGAAACTTAATGCCTTCATGTCTCAAAACAGAGAATAAATAGATACTGTCTAAATATCTATTGTTTTACATGTTACGTGTTAGCCTCTAATGTTTATTCCTATATATTGTTTTTGACCATTAATAGATTCTTTTATAGAAAAAATATCTTGTGGGGCGCCTGGGTGGCTCAGTCAGTTAAGCGTCCGACTTTGGCTCAGGTCATGATCTCATGGTTCAAGCCCTGCATCGGGCTCTGTGCTGACAGCTTGCTCAGAGCCTGGAAACTGTCTTCCGATTCTGTAATTCCCTCTCTCTCTGACCCTCCTCTGCTCACACTGTCTCTCTCTCTCTCTCTCAAAAATAAATAAAACATTAAAAAAAATTTTTTTAAATCTTGTGAAGACATTTTTCACTTATGTTTTGACTTCCACTTAAGACAAATAAAATACAACTATCTTTCATTAAAAATACTTCTAAGGGTCTTATCCTATTTTCATACCTTTTACTTACCTATTGCTCTATTCTTCGATTGATATAATATGCATAGAGCAATACTCATAATGATGTTCTTTTAATGCTTAGGGTGGTAATTTCTGAGTTTAGGGTAATATTTTTTACTATATTATTGAACTTATCTGCATTGGTTTATTCCTTATAAAGGAATGTATGCCATGTCTTTTTTTTTTTTTTTTTCAAAAACAATAGGTGACTCTTGTCCCTTTAAAAATTGTGACCAGTAGTATATCAAGATGTTACCAATGGTCGGGGCGCCTGGGTGGCTTAGTCGGTTAAGCGTCCGACTTTCGCTTAGGTCATGATCTCGCGGTTCGTGGGTTCAAGCCCCGCGTCGGGCTCTGTGCTGACTGCCAGCTCAGAGCCTGGAGCCTGTCTCAGAGTCTGTCTCTCTCTCTCTGACCCTCCCCCGCTCCCCCTGTCTCTCTCTCTCTCTCTCCTAGAAATAAATAAAACATTTAAAAAAAAAAAGATGTTACCAATGGTTTTTTCTGGATTATGATAAAATGAGTGATAGCAATTTTTTCTTTGTACTTTTCTGTAAGCTTTTAATTTACAAATATAAATAATGATTACTTACTTTTCCACCATTCTACTTCTCACACACGTATTTTATTAATATGTACATTTTCACAAAGTTGATGCTCTGGGAAATAAAGCAAATAAAGAGCATATATATCCCAAATGAAACAAATAAAGAATGTAAGTATCCCAAACCCTGCAACGTTCAAGGAGAAAGCATGTCAGTAAGTTCATGACCTTAGCAGGAACACTAAGTTAGCAATTAATGAATGACATGAAAAAAGTGAGTACTGAATTCTTTGACCAATTTTTTATCTCATTATTGTTTGTTACTCAATCCTAGGAAAGAGCCAATAGTGAAGAAACTGTAAAGGAAATAACTGTCTTGGGGCGCCTGAGTGGCTCAGTTGGTTAAGCATCTGACTTTGGCTCAGGTCATGATCTCGTGGTTTGTGGGTTCAAGCCCCGCTTTGGGCTCCGTGCAGACAGCTCAGAGCCTGGAGCCTGCTTCGGGTCTTGTGTTCCCCTCTGTCTCTATCCCTCCCCCATTTGTACTCTGCCTATCAGAAATAAACAAACATTAAAAACAAATTGAAAAAAACCTGTCTTTATTGTTACTTCATATACCACATCAGCAACAAAGAAACAAACAAAAAATTAACCTAAAATGCCACATTTTAGGTATAGAATTTTGCAAGCTGGAAAGGGATATAAATACATATTTGCTTATATTAAAATAACCACAGTAACAGTAATAATAAAAGGATAAACTAAGAGCCTAAAAAGTAATAGTGGCTAGAGAGAAGAAAATAGAGTGAAACTACATTCCTTTGAATACACTATGTTTTGAATGTTTGCATTTGGAACTATGTATTTTACATAATATTAAAGTTAAATTAAACATAAAAAGCAATCCCTAAAACTCAAATGAAGCAAAATGAGCAAATGAACCACGTGTATAAAAGCTGATAGCATAACCATACAGAGAAAAAACTTTTAAGTGACTTTAAAACACAGTAAGTTTACAGAACAGACCTAATGTGCTATGTTGGCATTGTGTATTGAGATAAAGCAAATGGGTAATCATGTTGATATCACTGGGAACTGGGATTTTGTGGCACGGAAGAAAAGGTGCAAGGGAAGACTGTATAGTGTTCTGATTTGGATACAAAGTGTCGGCATACATTCATTCACAGTCTTATATACACCCACACACACTAAATCTTATATACACCTACACACACACATTTTTAGCTCTATTAATTGAAAAGATCTTGAAACAATGAAGAACTCAGTGGCGATGTGCACCCATAATGCCCAGATTATAATCTCTAATTATCATTTCTAATTCAAAGGAAACAAGATCTCCTTAAATGCAAATTGCAGGTCTGAGACAGGAAATATAAAGGTAAACATGAAATACCTTGTCAGACAAAAAAACAAAAAGCCATTAAAGCTCATTTAAGGCATATCAAAAGTTTTAGGTGCCAATTTTGAAAAATCCTGCTGGCCAAGAATTGGATAATCTGAGCATCAGTTAGAAGGCTTCCTTCTGTCCTTCAAAGGAGTAAAATACTTCAAATGCGTTTAAATCTATGAGGTCATGGGGTGCCTGGGTGGCTCAGTCGGTTAAGCGTCCGACTTCGGCTCAGGTCATGATCTCACAGTTCGTGGGTTGGAGCCCTGTGTCGGGCTCTGTGCTGACAGCTAGCTCAGAGCCTGGAGCCTGCTTCAGATTCTGTAAATCCCTCTCTCTCTGACCCTCCCCTGCTCACACTGCCTCTCTGTCTCTCTCTCTCAGAAATAAATAAAGCATTAAAAATAAATAAATAAATCCATGAGGTCCTAATAATACTAAATTTGGGGAGAGGAGGCCATATATGAACGTGTTAACTTCCTAAATCATTATTTTTTAAATTGGCAAAGAGAAGTAATCAAGCATTTATCTCATCTTTGCTATATTAGCTATGTCTTGCAGTAGCTAAATAGTTGTTGAGAAAAGTTTCTCTTTATAGGGAAGAAATAGTGTAGCTAATGAATAAAGAATAAATAAAATCAGAATAACACTACTTTGAAAGTACTAATGAATTAATGGATCTACAAAATGATCATCAACATCTGCTAACATTTCAAAGGGAGAAATGTATAACGCATGCCATAACACATGTGGTCTTGTCAGAAAAACTGAACCTACCATTTCCATTCAGGAAAGAGGACAGAAGAACGGGATAAAAGAAACCATCAGGAGGCAATCAGCAAACTCCAGAATGTAGTACACTTTACTGACGAGTTTTATCCATAAACTGCAAGAAGGGAGCAGTGATGGAGAGGGAGAGCTATTGGTTAGGGTACATTAAAGAAATAGATGAACCAATTGCAGTGTATGGATTTCATTACAATTCCGATTTCAACTATTAAACTCCGTGGTGGAGGGGTTTATGAAACAATGAGGGATACTTGAACATTAACCAGATATTTAACATGATAAGGACTTATTTAATATTATTTTTAGGTGGAATAATTGCTTGGTTCTGTTTTTATTTTTTTATCCTTACTATTTTTTACAAACATGTTGAAATATTTACTGTTGAAATGATATCTGAGATTTGCTTTACAATAATCCGAGTGGAGGGGAAATCGGAAAGGTTTGTAGGTAAAACTTGCAAATGGTTTCAAGTGAATGATTCTTTCTACTTTTGTATATAATTTTCCACATAAAAAGTTATAAAAACAAAAATAGAATGCCTTACCCTGTGAGGATGAGTGTAAAGAAATGAGATAGAAATGTGGGAATTTCAAAAATCAGGACTATTTAAGAAAGAACAGCAAATATTAAAGGAAAAATTACTGATTTAAGTGAATTGCAAAAAAAAGTTATTTCCTTTATGCAGTATACTAAAAACACCAGAATTAATTGAAGAATGTAATACTTACTTAGTAAAGAGCAGAAAACAGCTGCACCCAAGATACCTCATTTAATTCATTTAGAGATGAAAGAAATGTGTCTGCAAGGTGAAACCATGGACTCATGGAAAGCTGTGATTACTGTACAGACGCTATTTGTCTAATAGTTTCATATTGTTAATAACCATCCAATTAGCATCTTCATTACACTTGTTTTCATATACAGGAGAAATCAGTGAATGAACTGTGGAATCCCTTGGTGACATCCAGTAAGGATCCTGTACACGGTCTTGCCGGTTTCTTAGTCTTCAGAGAGAAAGGGTAGGAGAGAAGAGAAAACGTCCCCTTCCCACCCCTGCTGGATGTGTGAAGGAAGAGGATTTTGCTAGCTTGGAACAAAAGATATCCTAGGATGGCCCTGATATAAAAGTTCTACGTGTATTGCCACGTTTAAATTCTCCTTTCTCCAAAGTGTAAAATACATCTGCTTTCCATCCTCTGAAATGCTACGGGACTGAGAATCCTTTTGTAATGCTGGAGAGACGCCAGTATTTTATCTGATTTGGGGAAAGATGCTCTTCTCATAGAAGATACTACATCTCAGAAACACTTAAGGCACTCTGCAGATGAAATAGAAGGGGGGGGGAGCCTTTTCCCTCCATTTGAAATGCTCTTCTTAGCATAATTTCCGACGACAATATCTTAATATCTTAAATTATTCGGCCATCCTTAAAAGTGCAACTTATCCTGACGTCTCAAGGGACAAAAAAGTTGCGGAAGTCCAAGGAATGAGTCACTTTGCTCAATTTTGATGAGTAATCTCAGGTGTCATGGAACCTCGTTCCGAAGGAGAGGGGAGGGGGCGTCAGCTCTGCAGACGGAAGAAGACTGGCCGCTCGCGATTGGATAGCGAGATCTCGATTTTCCCAAAGTTGCGTCATTTCGAACCCAATTGGGTCCAGATGTTACGGGCACCGACGGGTTACCGTCTCGGAAACTCTCCATCAGACGCAAGCAAAGGGAGAGGAGGCGGTTAATTAAATATTGAGCAGAAAGTCGCGTGGGGAGCGTGTCACGTGGGCCTAGAGGCTCGTCGAGGCTCGGATAAATACCGCG
>NW_027530209.1:1779166-1882454 GCF_008692635.1 Crocuta crocuta | reverse complement strand
GGGCCTGCGCTGGGCCCGCGGGGGGACCGGTGTCCCAAACGCCAAAGCCCCTCTTTGTTTTCCACCTGCAGAGCCTGCTGGCTTGAAGGTACGGACCGGTGGGTCCGGGGCGGAGGGAGTCGGGATCCGGGGGGCAGGGGATTTGAGGAGCTTTGGGGCATGATTCTCTTTCCTAAGGCGTTTATATAAGGTATTCTTTAGGCTTTTTATCCCTCGGTTCAATCAGCCCTGAGTTGGCTCTGGGACCAAAAATCATGCCGCCTCAACTCTTGGAGAGCCGTCCCCAGTATATACATTTTTCTCCGTCTCTTCCCCACAATTCCCAGAAATCCAACATGAAAACCCTCGTGGCCTTGGCCGTCTTTTTTCTCATCTCCACTCAACTGTTCGCGGAAGAAATCGGAGCTAACGATGATCTGAATTATTGGTCCGACTGGTCCGACAGCGACCAGATCAAGGTGAGAACCGGCCCCCAGCCGGCTCGCGCCGTTTTCCCGGGCCTCGGGGCCGTCACTCCCCCTGCGGTAGCATTCTAGTCAGCCTGGAAGGCACGGCGACGGCGACGGCGACCAGGGCGGTGGAGGCGCGCGGGTGTGTGTGTGTAAAGGAGCGCCATTCCCCGGGGGCTGCACCGTCGGGGCTCGGGAACTCCCTGCGTGGAGGGGAGGGGGTGGTCCTCACAACGTTTCATCCCGGGGTAACGGCGATTTCCCGGACTCCAGTCTAGCTGCAAGGATCGGGCGTCTGGAAACGGCTGGACATCGGCAGGAAGGGATGCGCCCGACGCTGGTAGCAGCTGGGGCAGTGGGCGAGCTGCTCGGGGCTTGGAGGGGCGAGGTGGGTGGGAAGGTAGCTTCCACCCTTGACTGTTAGTTTGCTGACTCGAGGACGGAGCCGCCAAGTTTTCCTGCACCGGCCTCGCAGGCTCTTCCTGCAAGGGGGCGCGCCCCGAGGGAACAGTAAAAACCGCGCGGTGCAGGTCTCCGGTAAAGCGCTGTCATTCCTTCCCCACTCCCGACACACACCTGTGTGCGTTTAGGGCGGCCACGCTTCTCCAGAGCCCGCGCCAGAGTCAAGAGAAAGCCGGGTGACTGCGCGACAGATGAGCGGGGGTCCCCAAGCTCGGAGCAAAAAGCGGAAAACATGCAGAGCTCGGGGCCGCTGCGCCGCCTGCTCACCCTCGGGGGCGGGATTGGGGGGGAGGGTCGCGGCTAGACACGAGTTCCGCCGNGATGCCGGGCTGGGACCCCAGTCCCCCCACCCCCACCCCCCGGCCGGGGCCTCCCCCGGCCTCCCTGCGGGCGAGCTACCCCACCCTGGCGGCGGCAGCGCCCGCCGCCTAGCTTCTCCCGAGCCAGGCGCGCACCACTGGAATGACTCGGGTTTCCCGGCGCCTCGCGCTGGTTGCCTACACGCTCGTTTGTCTGTGCGTCCGCCCCCAGGAGGAGCTGCCCGAGCCCTTTGAGCATCTTCTGCAGAGAATCGCCCGGAGACCCAAGCCTCAGCAGTTCTTCGGATTAATGGGCAAACGGGATGCTGGTGAGATGGGCAGCCATCCCTCTCTCTGTCTCTCTGAGCAGCCGCCCTCTCCGCCCCTCCCCACCCTCGCCGCTTCTCAGAGCACCCAGTCTCTCTTGCTCTTTGAGTAGAAGTTTTCAGCCTAAAATGGCATATATCCCCGAGGAGCGACTCTCGCTTCACCCCACCAACACACGCACCAGTCCGCGGAGGGAGGGAGAGAGCTTTTGCGCGCGCCTCGCACGATTAGAGAGGCCCAAGTCAGGAACAGGGACCAGCCTTAGCTGAACTCTCCCTTGACTGAAGATCCAAAATGACACAGAGAAAGGCGGCCTCCCCGCGGTTCTAAGTGCCTGTGGAAACCCGTTTTACACCATTGGGGTTAGATCAGATTTAGGTGCCCTAATGTGATAGAAATATTCAGTTTAAATAGTTAATGTTAATTCATCTTTTGTCAGATTCCTCAATTGAAAAACAAGTGGCCCTGTTAAAGGCTCTTTATGGTAAACATTTCTATAAATCTTTATTTTACTAATGTGAATGCACATGTAGGAAAAGTGAAGAAAGTCTTTTATGGGCTGAAGTACAGATTCTTGGTCATACCTATTTTATAAAACTATAGACTTGTATCCCTCTCTACTGTGTGTGAAATGGTGGTCCTCTAGAAGATATGGTTCTTATATGAAAACAGGTGGTGTAGCCTAACAGTTACTATGTTAGTCTTCAGAGGCCCAATAGTCCTGGGTTTGAATCTGGCCCATAGAAAGCACTTAAAAATATTTCTTTTGGTTGCTGTTTTGTTTTTATCATTAACAATTTGGTTAGCATTTATGGTTCTGTTATATTCCTCAGGATAGTACATGAATGGGAAATGTTACGTATTTTAAAAAATCAACGTATTTTACAATTCTCTTTTAAAAATGTAATGTAGCATCTTTAAAACAAATCTGTTGCATTTGTTAACTTGGCCTTTCTTTCTTCTAGGGCATGGCCAGATCTCTCATAAAAGTAAGTTTCAAATTATTTTGACATTTACCAATGCAAATGTAAATTAGACTGAATTTCATTTTATATCTTATTTTCTGTAATAACTTAGGACTTAATATTTTTAATGAAGACCATATTAGAAGGGGGGAGACTCCTGTTAATTATATCCAGAGCAGATTTGTTCAAAGCTGTTTTTTTAGACCTAGCTATTTCCTAAAATGCATTATGTTAAAAATCCTTTAACTCTTAAGCTAATCTGTTGCTGAATTCCTTATTCACAGAAACTGAGATAATAAATATTTATTGTTGTTTTAAGCTGCTAAAAAAGGCACAAAAACCCTTTAGCTCATATAAATTCTTAGTTTTAGTTAAGAATTTCGGTCCAGGGGTAAAAATCCAGGACAGAGTCCTCTCCTTTCACACCTCACACCCTCTCCCATCCTGCACCACTTCCACTGCAAAAACAAGAACAAAACCAACAAGCATTGATAGGTATCTCCTAACATTTCAGTCTCCTGGGTCCCCTGAGGACACCATGTATTAGGGTCATCCAGCAGCCAATTAAGAGGATTGAGAGAATGAGTAGAGAATCCATAGTAAAGGTAAAGAGAGCTAGAAATGCAGTTTTTAGATCCCATAATTGACTTGATCTGTCAGAGTTCAATGAGACATTTCATAGGGCGGTGGAGATGGCAGAGTTGTGGCTCTTGACATTCATTAGGTCCCAGTTTCCCACTTAATAGAACTCAAGTTGACAGGAATTCCCCTGGGTTCATCTCAATACTACTCTCTTACCCCGGGTCCACTCAAAACTCCCACTTGGACTTGGGTTCACTGGTTGGCAGAGTAGGTCAGGTTCATACAGCAGTCCTATTCGGAAATAATACAGTGTAAACCACGAGATCTTTTGCCACTAAAGGTAAAACCGTAAGCCTTGCCAAAGACTTCATCTTTGAAAATAATCTTATTTCTATTTACATTCTAAAGATATGACTTTCAAGGGAATTGTATATAGCAAAATTCTATATAATGAAAATAAATGCACTCTATTAATGCCAAAATCAACACACTTTTCCAAAAGGAGTATTTTTTAAAATGCAACAAAATAGACATAGTGACCTTTTAGAAGTTTATAATCATCGGGTGCAGGGACCTGATCAACTCCTGTTCAGCTCCTGAGAAATAATAACATACTTGGGCATGAGGACCTCCACTTGGCTATTTCTGTTTGTGAAATTGATCCCCTAAAAGGCAAAGTTAGCTTAAATAGCAACAATATTTAAAACATTACATATAAGCAATTAGAATGTAATATGAATAAAGTGTACTTGCTAATATTTAGATATAGAATTAAGAATAATGCTTTCTTTTGTATTGTTTTAATGTCATTTATAAGACTTATTAGGAATCCTCATTTCTTCAGCCTCACTAAAACTTGAAATGGTTATATATTTATCAAATAGGCATATATTCAAAAGCTTGTTTTTCTTCAGTACAAGTTAACCGTTTATTTCCTCAAAGATGTACATATTGAAATACCCCTAAATGTATTTTTCCAGGGCATAAAACAGATTCCTTTGTTGGACTAATGGGCAAAAGAGCTTTAAATTCTGGTATGTATAAAACCATGACTGAAAATAGACAATTTCTTAAACCTATTATTTTCTTTCTAAGGCTTAATTTTCAAAGTGCTAAAAAGGAATAATAAATTCAAAATGAGTACTTATGGTGAAAAAAATGTAATTGCAATAAATCAGTCCAAGAATGGGTGTATCGCTGATGAAGCTAATATCACCCAGGACGCATCGATCTTTCTCAAGCCGCCGGCCTTCCCAGCATCTGCCCCACGTAGTCCTTACTTAACCTGAGTCCTTGGGCTAGTCTAGTACTCTTCCCCTGATACTTGTTACATAAGCCACATTTGACTTGACCCAACCAAGCGGGGGAAAACGGTGTGTGGGGAAATAAGACCCAATTTTCACTTATTACCAAGGTAATTCGAAAGTCTTACAAGATCTTCATTACGTCTGGCAGTCTTCTAGCACAAGATAAACAAATAAGCAAAACAAACAACTCGATTTATACAAATCACTTGCTCTTTATGAAGTTATAAAGACTCAAACTTGAAACATCCTGATGGGTGTTTGAGAGTATAAGAATAACGTAGTCCAGCCCAGGGCCTTCAAAAAGGAACACGATCACATCATTCTGCAGGGCTTTGTTCCCTTCTGGCTGTAAAACTCTTCGGGTGAAGGGGTGCCACAAGTCCCTTAACCCAGTTTAATCCTGGACAAATCTTAACATAGAGGCTGCACATTTCCTTGCCTCTCTTTAGTTTCTGTCTTCTTTGAAAATGCCACATATGTAGATCTGAAAGCCCATTCGTCACACGACTTTGAATGTGAAGTAATTCCTGTATCATTTTCACAGAGACTGATTTTTTTTTATAAAGCACATTCAGGCCTTATAGTGATTAGTTTCCTTAAGAAAGCTATTTGAACTATTTTTTATTCAGGGGAAATAGAATTATAGTACTAATCAAGTTATTAATTAGAAAGCAGCCGGGTGACTGAATCATTTAGAATATTTCAAGGTTTTAGAAAATCTGTAACTAAGAAGTGCTGGCAAAATTATCTGGAAGATGTATGTGAAAGTGATGTATCCCTACTCTTGGTTCTCTGCCTTCCAAATCTAGACCCGACATTTGTATACCCTTGTAATTTTGGGGCTGCTCAAGTTTAAATTTTGAAGAAGTTACCAGTGTGCCTAATGAAAAACTTTATTTTATTTACATGTGTTATCCTCCAGCTCTGGAAGTGGAATGTAAATTTAAATCTCACTGGCTTTACTTGTGGCAGAAATGTACACCAGCCCTTATACAGCTGCGGTCTTCTTGATAATCCTATTAGTCACCAACTGTCTATTTCCAGAATTAATACAGGTGTCAGAACATGGTTAACTTTACAAATAATATAGATACTGTGCAATTTATACAGATCAAATGCTTTTAAATGTACGTAGAGTAATAATATAATTACAGATAAATAGGATCACTAGAATGAATCAGAATCAATTTATGACTAAATCTTGACTCCTCCATTTCAGGAAAACATGGGCACCACTGTAGTCTACGCTCAATCAGATCTTTTCATATGATCAGTTGAGGCAACATTGTGATTGTGTTCTACAGACATACGATTCTTAACCTTTTGTGGTCACAGACCCCTCTGACAATCTGAGAAATCTAGAGCCCTGCTAGGTAGAGAAACCCTCATTAGCTCAATACTAAAATTGACCATACAGTTTCAGAGTGTTCAAGGACCAGGTAAAAAACTCTGCTTCCCATAAAGAGGCTATTCTGTTCCAGCCGACACTGAGTCTTTGGTTAGTTTACATTAGCATCCACCTCCCTTCCCTGAGGGTCAGAATCCTGTCATCTGAAGCTTGTCAGGAACTGAACTTGGGTTTGCCCTCCTTATACAAACAATGCAAGATGAGAAAAGACTTTTTCCTCCTATCAGAACTACAGACCTCCTTTAAATTGCATATAATATAATATAATATGTAATATAATTTTGGATGTTTTTAAAAGTCCAGATAGAGTACTTGGATTACTTGGCTAGCTATATGTTAAGTACCTTAGAGCAGTGATTAATCTTCCACAGGCCTTTAGGCTGCTAGGAGGTAAGCTAACTGTTGTATGCGGGTGGCACAACTGCCCTACCTACTGACCGCGAACAAGGACAATTCATCAGTGGAAGGCGGCGTCCGCAAGACAGGAGACCCTCATGCCATTAGGCTTCTGTAACAGGAATCCACAGACTTTTTCTGTAAAGAGCCAGATAGCAAATCTTCAGGTTTTGTGAGCCTTGCAGTCTCCGTAGCAACTACTCAGATCTGTCATTATGATGCTGAAGTAGCCACAGACAGGACATAAGTGAATGGGTGTGGCCATGTTCCAATAAGACATTCTTTTCTTTTTTATTTAAAAAAGTTTTAATGTCTATTTTTGAGGGAGAGACAAGACTATGAGTGGGGGAGGGGCAAAGGGAGAGGGAGACCTAGAATTAGAAGCAGGCTCCAGGCTCCAAGCCCAAAGCAGGGCTTGAACCCACCAGCTGTGAGATCATGACCTGAGCTGAAGTCGGACGCTTAACCAACTGAGCCACCCAGGTGCCCCAAGATGTTATTTCCAAGAAAAGCTGGTGGGCTGGATTTGGCCCATGACCTGTAGTTTGTTGACTATCCTAGAATAGAAGTCTCACATTTTGCTTTCATCCTGCTACTATTTCTACGCCTGTACTTCAGGCATCATCCATTCATTAAATCACCATGGGGTCTGCCACTACTTAAGAAAGTTGTTGGGAAGTAACACTGCATCAGATTGTGGGAATAAGCTTTGTGCACGCAAAGTACATGGCAGATAAGCCAAGAAACCAAGAATTCAGTGGTTAGATCACTTCCAGTCAGGATGGAGACTGAGGCAAGATTGGAGGACTCTTAAATAACGTTCCTATAGAAATACTTCCGTGGAGGGGGGAAAGTCATTATGAGTTTTTAATAAATTACCTTATGTCTTGAAGTTTATTTAACTCCGTGAATCCTCATAAAAAACCCTCTACCTTCTCTTTGTTCTCAGTGGCTTACGAAAGGCGTGCAATGCAGGATTATGAAAGAAGACGTAAATAAACCATCTAATATGTAATTTATTGAGCTTCATTTGTGCCAGTGGCCATTGAAAGGTAAAATGAGACATGCATTATGAGGAATAATTATTTATTTAATAATAATTGTTTTGAGTCGAAAACTCAAAAAATCTTTTTCATATCGTGCCAATATGTGTTGTGAACATGTGTTAGAATTTTAATAGGACTCCCTCAGCCATAGAAACCAGTGGTAATTTCTCAACAAAGCACAGTGTTCAATGAAAGTGAAATATGGTCTCCAAAGAAAGAAGTCATTTTTGTTTCTTGGAAGCAGTCACGTCAGCCACCGTTAAAGGAAGGGAAACTCACAGACGGGCTTGTGCTTCATGTGTTTTCACGGTGGAAATGTACTAAGATTTAGTATCCAACTGTACCCCTGCAGCATGTTTCATGTGTTGTGACTATATAGAGATGTTTTTAAAGTTTTAATGTGATTCTAAGGTCTTCCCTTCATTGTATACTGCGTTGTGATAGTTAACATTTTAAATAAAAGAAAAATTATCTTGAGGATTGGGTGTTATTCTTCCGTTAAATAAAAGAAAAATTATCTTGAGAATTGGGTGTTATTCTTCTGTTAATATCTGTCAAACCAGCAAACTTTTCTTTTAGTAGATGAAATCTGTGTGAAGCTATTTTGGCTGCTAAATGGTGAAATATAAAGCAACCAGGTTTCTTTTTCTTGGGGAAAATTTCTACAATATAATCTCAGTTCTCTGCTCCTCCCCCCTCTCCCCCCACACACATTGATTTGTTTGTTGTTGGTTTTGGCTCAGTCTTGGCAGGAGACCATTCATGAGGAAAACAATTACATTTTGAAATCCAAAAAGTAAAGGATAAGTTTTGTTTATACATGCCTATGACTCCGTTTTACAAATAGGATAATAATCTGTCTTAAAGATGCATTCCACTGGTTATTTCTTTGTTGGATAAAACATCAGCACACTACTATTTAAGCCCTGCTTGGAGCCCAAGTATAAATGCATCTGTGGGATCCTCACTAGAATTAAGATACCAAACTCAACAAAGGTCATCAAAAGATAATGGCAGAAACATGGGGGACTGATTGAGAATACAACATCACTCCTATAACAAAGGCAAGAGCACCTTTCTAGCATTTCTGAGAAGTCCTGTGCATTGCGGGCTCCTGTAACACTCTCCAGCAGAAGCATGTGCATCAGGAGTAAATACAGAGCAAGACACTTGCTCTGTATTTACTTAAGGGGAAGGATTGATAAGTGTCCTTGGAATTGTTTTCTGATTGCATAGAGTGTGCAATACTGACAAGGGACAATGACTCAGGACCAGCAATGTTTTGTGAAATAAAACATGATGTTAGCCTGGGTTGGTGACTATTGGTTTTCTTGTTTTTTTTTTTTTTTTAATGTTTTTTTATTTATTTCTGAGAGAGACAGCGTGAGCAGGGGAGGGTCAGAGAGAGACGGAGATACAGAATCTGAAAAAGGCTCCAGGCTCTGAGCTAGCTGTCAGCACAGAGCCCCATGTGGGGCTCAAACCTGTGAACCGTGAGATGGAACCCATGAACCGTGAGATCATGACCTGAGCCAAAGTCAGAAGCTTAACCTTAACCGACTGAGCCACCCAGGTGCCCCATTGACTATTGTTGATTAATGTTAAAACCATTTGTGGGACAGGAGAGCTAAAGTATATTTTAACCTTTACATTTTTAAATGAAAAATTTGCCTTAAAGAACTCTGACAAACTCATTTCCATTACACAATACAATGAAATATTACAAATCATAAATGATAAGCAAACTAGAGAAAATTGGAGACATCTAGAGCCCTACTCCTCAACAGTAATGTTTAACATTCTATTTGAGAGTAATAATTGCTGGGTGGCTCAGTCAGTTGGGCGTCCGACTTCTGCTTAGGTCATGATCTCACAGTCTGTGAGTTCAATCCCTGCATTCGGCTTGTGCTGACAGCTCAGAGCCTAGAGCCTGCTTTGGATTCTGTGTCCCCCTCTCCCACTCATGCTCTCTCAAAATTAAAAAGTTTTTTAAAAAGTAATAATAATTGCAATATATAATAGATATCATTATATATAATCACTCAATGAGGGAAGAATTATTATCAACATCGTTTTACAGATGATATGAAGATCAAGGAAATCATGGGGTCAGAGATTGTAATGAGAGGAGTCAGTTCTAGAAAGAGATTATTAGGGGAAAATCGCAGAAGAAATTAAAATCTAACAAGGAGATTGATTAAGCAAACTGGTATATTGATACAACCGAATGTTATGCCATTATTTAAAATGGCATTATGTGTTTAGTGACATAGAACTAGATATGTGGGATACTTAGGCACAAAACAATATGCCTGCATCATATATACATATTTATTTCTGCATAGATGTTGAGTGTGGGGTTCAAACTGCTGGGGTTTGAATCCTGGCTCCATCCATTAACGTCCATGTGATGATGGACAACTTCCTTCTGCCTCATGATCCTCATCAATAAAATTGGATTACTGCTAGTTCCCGCCACTATCATACACTGACTATGTGTAGTGGACCGTATCCTCAGTGGGGAGTAGATGAAGGCTGTGGAACATGATATCTGCAAAGCTTGGAGCATAGTCTCCAGCCCACAGCCAAATGCTCAGTGAATGTTACCTGTTACCCTTGTTAGCCACTCTCCCAAAAGCCAGTGGGAAAATTAGCACCATTTTTTAGCAACTGAAATGGTTTTTAATAGCACACTGAAGAAGCACCAGCATGGGGTGGTGGTTATATACTTGCTTGGCAATTTAAATGTAAGGTTGTATTACAAACTGCGATGCTCTGTGCTGTTCATTGTTGCACTAGTTAGTCCCCGTGGCCCATTTCATCTCTGAGTGTCTGTAAGTCTCTGCAGCAAGATCCCACAGTGCTGCAGAAAGAGCTGCGTCAGCAAGAATTCATTCATGCCTGCTTTCCCTGTAGGCCACACACCCAACCACATCTGTCAGGAAGGAAAGGAAGAGGAACCTCAGCTTTACGTGTGTACTCATGAAATATTTACTATCCCTTTCCCTCTGTAGCATGGTTCCTTTGATGAAAATAAGTTTTCTTCACCTTTATTCTTTCTTAAATATTTTATTCTGTTATGAAACAGCAAGATGAATCTATATAATTAAGTTTCCTAAATACTTTATTGCTTTGGTTTTTTGTTTTCTGTTTTGGTGTGGTTTAGGTCAGGAATGAGGGCAAAAACAAATGTTACTAAAACTGAGTAATTTGAAGAGAATTTAATAAAGGGACTAATGAGCAAGGTATCGGCAGGGTGTAGGGAAGCCAGCAACGGAATATGGGTCTCCAGGCTGGCAGCCTTAGGAGCCACTGTTACCCCCAGGCCTGAAGGATCAAAATGAGGAAGTGAAGGTCTCCATGTGCAGAGGGGCACCTGGTAGCTATTGTCTTCACTAAGAGGAGGGAACCAAAATAGGGTAGTCAGGTATGTGGGGGGGGAAGAGGGTGGAAAGGACTGGGAATAAACATCCCAATCTCACCCCCTACTGGGAAAACCCAATTGGAAGGGCAAGGGCTAGGAACCCTTGATGCTGCCCAAACCTGTAAGCAGCACAGATAGAGCACCAGAGCAGGTGGGAAAAGCTGATGGGTGCATTACGTAGATAATAAAATGACATCCAATGGACTATGTCTGCCATTATTGTGAATCCAAAACCCAAACTAATAAGCTGAAATTCAAATAGAGAAAGGTATAAAGTAAAAATGAGTCTTACTCTGGACACCCAGTTCTATTCCCTTGGAATATAGACTCATCCAAACAAACAAAAATAATATTTTAATTTGAGCACATGCTGAAATCTCCCCTTTTAAGACCAAGTCATTATGATTTTTTGTTATATTTTAAAAGAGTAAGTACATTGGGATTTGTGAAAAGCAGGGTAAGGACTTAGGTGGACCAGAAATTATGCCATCCTTGAGAAAGAAAGCACACAAGGGGCCACATCGATAAGCCATGGCCCTTACAGGGAATCACAGAGGCTGCAGAAAAAGGGGCCAACCCCAGAAGAGGGAAGTGACCAGAGCAGAACATGGACTTCTCATCAGCGACACTGCGTGCCATGAGGTAAGGTAACAAAATCTAAAACTTCTTAAAGAAAAAATAATATGTTTAGCCAAACCAGCCTTTAAAAATGAGGATGAACTTGTAAAAGAAAAAAACAAATAAAACCTGTTGGCTTAAACTGAAATCATCACAGGGCGCCTGGGTGGCTTAGTCGGTTAAGCGTCTGACTTTGGTTCAGGTCATGATCACATGGTTCGTGGGTTTGAGCCCCGCATCAGGCTCTGTGCTGACAGCTATCTCAGAGCCTGAAGCCTGCTTCAGATTCTGTATTTCCCTCTCTCTCTGTCCCTCCGCTGCTCACGCTGTGTGTGTCTCTCTCTCAGAAATAAATAAAAACATTTAAAAAATTTTTTAAAAATCATCACAACAGAACAATTCAAGATAGCTGTTCTGCTGGAGAGCAGGCAACCTAAAGAATTTCTGTGTTGAATTGATGAAGGTCAAAGTTTGTTATATTCTAAGCAATTGTTCACTCTTCCAGTTCTCGGAAGGCATGGGGAACTTAGGCTGCATTAGTCAGGGGACAGGATTTGGGGACTGTGAGAGTGGAGCTAAAATTTTAGCAGCTGTTAGGTAGTCTGGATTTAGTACGAGTGGTGAGGAAGAAGAGGTAAGGACGAAATCTTGCTGGAGTCAGTGGAATAAATTCAGCCATTTAACTTCTTTCATGAATTAAGGACATTTTCAAACATATCAGACCTTAGAAAGATTCCTATGTACATTCTCTGAAAGAATTACCCCAGGATATTATTTAAGAAGAAAAATAAATATGAGAGGGAGTAATGGGTAAAAAACATGGCAATAAAGTAATCATATGAAACAACATTGCTAAAATGAAATTAGTATGTATGTTAAATAAACCATCTGGAATTAAAACTCCGTAAGATGTCAACACGAGAATTAGCGGGGGAAGAAAGGAGAATGTAAAAGGGAAATCAATGGTATGTTACATTTCTTGTCTTGTTGAAGTGAAGGGTAGAACATAGATGTATTTGACTCTAGACTGCTTAAAAAGAAAATGTAAGTTTCTTATATGAGCTAAAATTATGTACAAGGTGAACACCATGGAATAGATGAATGTATAACTATCGAAACAGAGGGGGTGAAATGTTGCAAAACAAAATCTAACCAAAGAGACAAAAAAAATTTTTTTTTAATTTTGTTAATGTTTATTTTTGAAAGAGAGGGAGAGAGAGAGACACACACACACACAGAATCTGAAGCAGAATCCAGGCTCTGAGCTGTCAACACAGAGCCCAACTCAGGGCTCAAACTCACAAACCATGAGATCATGACCTGAGCAAAAAAGTCAGATGCTTAACAGGCTGAGTCACTCAGGTGCCCAGCCTTAAAAAAATAAAAATTTTTTAGCAAATAAAAAAACAACAACAGAAAACAGAAAAAAACTAAGTAAAAAACAGTAAAAATAAATCAAAACCTATTCATATTTATGATGGATGTGAGCAGTTTTATCAGACATTAAAAGTCACAGANTAAAATTCACAGAATATCAGTGGTAAAAAAAAAAATCCAGCCATTATTATCAGAATCAAACATGAAAAACTAATGTAAAATTGTTGAAAATAAAGAGATATTTTTAAATGCCTGCTAAAGTACTAACACAATGATTTTAAAGCAATATTACCACCAGACAAAACAGAGTTCAAGGAGAAAATTTTCAGGGGATCATGAAAGATACTTAATATTGATAAAAGGAGAAATCCATTAAAAAGGCATAATAATAGTAGTGCGTGAACCTTTATGAATGTGAGGTCTTTTCAAAATATATAAAGGAGAAGCCAACAGAAATATTTAGAAGTATTAAAAATGTACACATCTTTTTTTTTAATTTTTTTTAATGGTTTTATTTATTTCTAGGAGAGAGAGAGAGAGAGACAGCGCGAGCAGGGGAGGGTCAGAGAGAGAGGGAGTGACAGACCGAAACAGGCTCCAGGCTCTGAGCTGGCAGTCAGAACAGAGCCCGACGCGGGGCTCGAACCCACAAACCGCGAGATCATGACCTAAGCGAAAGTTGGCCGCTTAACCGACTAAGCCACCCAGGCGCCCCAAAAAATAAAAAAATAAAAATGTACACATCTTGGGGCATCTGAGTGGCTCAGTCAGTTAAGCATCTGACTTCAGCTCTGGTCATGATCTCATGGTTTGTGGGTTTGGCTCCACATCAGGCTCTGTGCCAACAGCTCAGAGCCTGGATCCTGTTTCAGATTCTTCATCTCCTTTTCTCTCTTGCTTGCACTGTCTCTCTTTTTCTCAAAAATAAATAAACATTTAAAAAACGTCCACATCTTTAATAATCATGACAGACATCACACTCTTAGTAAACAACAGATTAGTCAAAAAATTAACAAAGGTAAGAAGAATTGAATAACATAATTGAGAATCTTCCTCAATTAGGCATACGGAATATTAAGACAAGTAGACACACACAATTAAGAATCTTCATCAAGTAAACATACTTTTACAAAATGCATGTGGAATATTCAGAGAACTGAGCAATAGGACACAACTAAACTCAAAAAATTCTAAAATTCTCATCTCATGTAAACCATAATCACATATGACATTGCAATAGACTAAAAAATCAACACGTTGCCAGCAAAACCATATGGCAGAAAAGTTTGGGACAGAGTCCCAAATAAAGTAAATAAAGTAAACAAAGTAAAAAATAAAGAGACCGTTTACAAAACACTTTGACTGAATAAACATGTGGGTCATGGGGTTCCAAGACTATCCCCACATTTGGAGATTTGCTGGAAGGGCTTGTGGGATTCAGCATGTAATTGGCACCCATGGCTAAGATTTACCACAACAATCTAGGAAAGACACATAGTGGGTCATAAGGGAAAAAGGTATAGGTGAAGTCTGGAAGAATCTCTCTCTCCCATGAGGGGTCACAGAAAGTGTGTTCTTTCCCAGTAACAAAAATGCAGCAACGAGCATGGGATGTTTCTGCTGAGGGAGGCGCATGAAACACTCAACACCTGAGGTTTGTATTGAGGTCTGGTCATAGGAACCCTCTACCTACCACATTCCAAAATTTCAGACTCCCAGAAGGAAAGCAAATGTTTAGGCATAGTGAGCTACCCTACTACACAGGGAAAGTTCTTGTATCAATGAAGAAATGAATTTACCAGTCAAGCTGCCAGATACCAGCCAAGGGCCAATCTTGCAGGCAGGATGTGTCCAGTCTAACAGTCTCAGGCCTGCTATGTGACCTAGTTGTTGCAAAATATGCATTGCCTCTATCAAAACCTGGGTATGGAACCAGAGAAATTCTCAGGAAGAAATTTAAAGCCATAAATGAATTTCCCCCCAAATAATAGGGGTTGAAGTTTTCACCAAAAGACACTAAAAAGGACAACAAATAAATCCAATGAAGGCAGAGTAAAGGAATTGAGATTAAACCAGATATTAATAAAACAAAAACTATTTAAGAACAAACTCCAAATGGTAAGCTTGATCAATTTATTCAAAACAAAAAAAAATTTTAAGATAAAACTTTGGAAATCTATAATTAAGAAAAAAGAAACAGAAGGTAAAAGTTGACATTGACAGGAAAATGGCTATAGATACACAGAGTCTGACAATTTTTAAGATAATACCTTATAAATCTCTGTACCAATGCATGCAAAAATAATCAGTGAAATGATACTTTTGGATATTACAAATTAAAAATAATGGAATTAGTGGGGCGCCTGGGTGGCTCATTCAGTCAACCATCCAACTCTTGATTTCAGGTCAGGTCATGATCTCACAGTTCATGAGATGAAGCCTCGCATTGGGCTCAGCACTGACAGTGTGAAGCCTGCTTGAGATTCTCTTTCTCTCTGCCCCTTCCCTACTTGTATACATAGGTGCACACTCTCTCTTTTTGTCTCTCTCCCAAAATGAATAAACAGACATTTAAAAAATATTGAAATTAAACTAATCACTGTGAAGAATTTATAGCTGTTCTCATCAACTACACTCCTTCTCTCACACTGATACCCAAAAGACTATAGTGCAAGCCACTTAATAAAGATCAACTAAAACTCCAGGAATAAAGGAATGAATTTTTTCATGTTTTACAAATGGTTCCAAAACTAGGAAAACAGGACAGGGTAACGACCCAACACAATGAACAAGTTTGGTCTAACCCTGAAAGAAACTACTCAACTCATTCAATAATACCAGCCTAACTCTAAAGACTCCACCCAAAAACTGTTAGAACTAATAAATGAGTTCAGTGAAGTTGCAGGATACAAAACCAACATACACAAATCATTTGTGTTTGTATACACTAACACTGAAATAGCTGAAAAAGAAATTAAAAATTTACAAGAGTATCCGAGCCAATAAAATACATAGGAAGAAATTTGACCAAGTAGGTGAACAACCTATACATGAAAAGCAAATTAGACAATGATGAAAGAAATTGAAGAAGACACAAATAAATGGAAAGATATTCCATGCTCATGGATTGGAAAAATTAATATTGATAAAACGTACATACTATATAAGGTGATCTACAGATTCATTGCAATCGCTATCATAATTCTAATGGTATTTTTTTACAGAAATAGAAAAACAATCCTAAAATTTGTAGGTAATCACAAAAAACTCAAAAGAGCCAGAACAATCTGGAGAATGAAAAACAAAGCTGGAGGCATCATACTGCCTGATTCCTGTAACTATATTACAAAGCCTTAGAAATCAAAACAGTATAGTACTGCCACAAAAACAGACAAATAGATCAATGGAATAGAATCAAGAGCCCAAAAATAAATCCACACATACACAGTCAACTAATATTTGACAAGGAAGCTAAAAATACTTAATAAGAAAATAGTAGTTTCTTCAATAAATGGTGCAGGGAAAATACAAAAGAACATACAAAAGAATAAAATTGGATCTTTATCTTACATAGCTCACAAAAATTACTTGTAATGCATTAAGGATTTAAATATAATACCTAAAATTATAAAACTAGAAGAAAATACAGGGAAAAGTCTCCTTGACAGTGGTTCTGGCAATGATTTTTTTTGGATATGACAGCAAAAGCACAAGCAACAAAAGCAAAAATCAACAAGGGTGACTACACCACACTAAAAAGCCTTTGCACAGCAGAAGAAACAATCAATGAAATTAAAAGGCAACTTACCAAATGGGGAGAAAATGTTTGCAAATCATATATTTGATAAGGCGTTAATGTTCAAAATATATAAGGAATTCGCACAGTATATAAAAAAAAAATCTGATTTAAAAATGAGCAGAAGACCTAAATGTCTACTTAGCAAACAAGGCATACAAATGGCCAATGGGGGCATAAAAAGATGTTCAATATCATTAACCATTAGGGAAATGCAAATCAAAACCATGACAGATCACCACATGTCTATTAGAATGTCTGTCATCAAAAAGACAAGAGATAACAAGTATTGGCAAAGATGTGAAGAAAGATGTAAAGAAAAGGGAACTTTTGTGCATGGTTGGTAGAAATGTAAATTGTAATTGTTGTAAATGTAACTTGGGGTAGCCACTATGGAAAACAGTTGGAAGTTCCNACGCTGTCTCTCTCTCTCTCCTAGAAATAAAGAAAACATAAAAAAATTTTTTTTAAAAAGATATGGAAACAATCTAAATGTCCATTTACAGCAGAATGGATGACGAAAATGAGATATGTATATAAATAATGGAATATTATTCATCCATCAGACATAAGACATCAAATCAGATGACACTGTGATTTTGGACTTCCCAACCTCCAGAACTGCAAGAAATTACATTTTGTTGTTTAAGCTGGTCAGTCTGTGGAATTCTTGTTCTCACAGTCTGAATAGACTACAACAATGGGGATACAAGCCCAGATACCCAGACTCTTGGGGTCTTGAGAGGAGAACACTCAGCTCCTCAACAGATACATTTAAAGATTAAGGAAAAGAAAATAGAGAGGTATTTATAGATGAAAACAGACTTGCAAGACACATCAACCAATTGAGTCTTTTATAAACTAACAATTTTTAAAGATTATGAATCAGAGAAATTTGAACAATGGATATTTGATGACAATAAAGAATTATTGTTAATATTTAGATGTGATCATTGTATTCAGTTATGGTTCAACAATCTATGAGTCATAGAGCCAGTAGGAGGGATACACAGGCAAGAAATGATTTAAATGCAATAAGGCAAGATTAGGGAGAAGTGAAAAGTATCCTCAGAAGGCAGAAAGGGTACATTATCTGGGGGGTATGAGAGAGGTGAGTATCCCTCCATAAACAGGAAGCTTGCCAGGGGGGTCAGGGAGGGAGGAAAGGTGCTTGGAAGCAAGGAATAAATCTGAAGACAGACAAGTAGGTGTGAAAGAACAGGATGTGCTCTAAGTAGTGCAAATATTTGAGTCTGATTGCAGCACAGAACAAGTGGGGAGACAGTCTGGAGAGACAGGCTTGTATGAGATCGTACAGGGTCTTCCTTGCTTCCATACTAACACTGATGGAATAGCTAGTTGGTTTTTAATTCTTTTCGGAGGTGGGGAAATGTCACTGAAGGGTTACAAATACATTTCTCTTTCTAGAGACAAAAGGTTCATTATAGCTTGGGAGAAAATTTGCTTTGTTTTAAAAATAAAACCCAAATGGGTTGTTTATCATAAAATATTAAGAAAGCTCTGAACTTGGGCAAAGTCATATGAAAGAATAGTGTTACCAAACATAAAGCTTCTTAGAGTTTGCAGGGAAATGTCAGGAACCACTATATTAAGAAAGACTGCTGCAAAGGACTGAGCTCTTTTACCACCAGAGAGAGACCACACAAATGGAGGTTTTTATGGACTTTGGAAACAATGCATCTTTGAGAAAATGTCACAAGCACACCATTGAATCATTTACATCTGATTGCAATATTTAACCATAAATAATTTTCACAACAATCATTGTTTTAATAATTTAGGTAACTACCTAAGTGCTGTTTTGAAATTTTTTTTACATTTATTTATGTTTGAGAAACAGAGACAGAGCACAAGTGGGGAAGGGGCAGAAAGAGAGAGGGAGACACAGAAACCGAAGCAGGCTCCAGGCTCTGAGCTGTCAACACAGAGCCTGATGCGGGGCTCGAACTCGGACGCTTAACCCACTGAGCCACCCAGTGCCCAGTAAGCGCTGTTTTGAAACATCTGCAATAATGAGTAAACAAAGGGACTCTATGGGTATAGTATAACAAGATTGTTGCTTTATCTTTTTCTTGGTAATCAGAACCATGAGAACAGTAACTTTGGGGAAAAATATAGTCTTTAGACATGTTCTTAACTTTTAAATATAGCTGCTAAGGTTTTATTTATTTATTTATTTATTTTGAGGGAGAGAGACAGAGAGAGAGAGAGAGAGCGCTCGTGCATGGGAGCAGGAGAGGGGCAAAGAGAGAGAGAATCCCAAGCAGGCTCTGCTTAGAAACCCAGAGTCAGAGGCTTAACCAACTCAGCCACCCAGGCACCCCAATACCTTAATAATAAGAAACTGACTCCCTTTCCTTCCTTTCCTCTCTCTCTCCTTCCTCCCTTTGTTCTTTCCTTCTTTCTCAAGCAGAGTGTATGTGTCTGTATATCATTACTATGAAGTCACCATTAACCTGCATTTAGATGTTTCAGAGAAGTTTTGCTCTAATGATGCAAATTAAACACAGCTTCAGCATAACTATTTCCTTTCAGGGTTAGCATTTTTACCCTAGAATTTCTTCACAATTCTGGCAGCCCTATGCCTGTAAAGTACCATTTGTTCTTGAAAACTGTGTGTATCCTTTTCATCAAATTCTTGCTCACTGGAAGTTCCTGATACCTGTTCTGTCAGAGCAACTGGCCTGTTTCTTGGTAAAATGCAAACTGGATTGTTCCCGCACACGTAGTATTATTTACAAAACAAGCCAGACTTGGAAGACCACTTGATTGCCAGTTGTGCTTTGTCTGAGCTGTGAAATCTCTGGGTTGGAATAAAAGATCTCCCCTCATCTCTCTCTCCCGAATTTCTCTCTTAAGAATGGGTATTTCATTGACAATTATTCTGGGACAACAAAGAAGAGTAAACCATAGAAAGGGGAAGAAAGAATTTTCTTCTAATGAAGCAGAGAATAAAAAGCTCTCTGGACATTCTCCTCAGTAGAGGCTGGTTTGCCTTTCACTATGGAATGAAGCAGGGACTCACCATCTGGTTTGGGACCTCAGAGTGGCCAGTTCTACAGCATTTTTAAGCTACTCTCTGATCGTATGTCGCTACGAAAATATCAGCAGCTTTGCACACATTAGAACCTGGTCAGACTATCCTCTGAGGGGTTTGTACCCTTGGAGCAAAGCTATGGAGGCATCCTATTCCTTTTCTGTTTTCAGGAGAACCCAGACTGAGACACCAGCCATACTATCGTTCACAGGTAATGGTAGATTAGAGGTATTTTCAAACACTCCAAGTTAAAAAAAAATTTTACCTTGCACTGACCCTTTCTCAAATATGTTAATGGTTATGCTCAACAAAAAGAGAGCTAACAAAGAAAAAGTAAGAAATATGGAAAACAAGCTTGGGGCTCAGGAAAGAAGTGAAGAGACTTTCCTGGCACATTGCCAGAGTAGATTTCAGGGTGGCAGCATGCCAAGGAAAGTGCTCCTCTCTGGGTTGGAGAAGTGTTAATGAACATGAAGAATACAGTGCAAGTTGTCATCACTAAGACATGCTACTAATGTAAACACAAGCACATCTTTTAGACAGCTTGTAAATACAAGAACAGGCATGTAGGTGGCTCAGTCAGCTGAGTGTCGGATTTTTCACTTTGGCTCAGGTCATGATCCCATCAAGCCCTTCATGGGGCTCTGTGCTGAGTGTGGAGCCTGCTTTAGATTCTCACTCTCTCTCCCTCTGCCTCTCTCCCCCACTTGTGTGCATACTCTCTCTAAAATAAAGTTTAAAAAATAAAAATCATGGAAGTATAGAGTTGATTTCTAATTATTGCTTCGTTGAGTCATTATTTGGAATAAAGAAATATTTAATGAAGCTACAAAATTTCCTCTACGGCTATTTGTAAAATGGTATTCCTTCATAATACACACTAATGGCCTCTTCTAAATAGATGTTAAGTCTGCTAGGTAAATATGTCACTCTGCATTTGCAGCCTATATCTCAGTCCTGACTCAAATATCTTAGGTCATAAAAATGTATTCTATATAATTCCACAAAAATACTTTTGGGTGGTTTCTTAAAATTTTCTTTTAAAAAGCCACTGTAATGGCTTCCTGGGTGCCCAAGTATTTTGTGTGACCCCAACACATAATGATAGAGGTTAGGTTTGTGTTGTAACATTTCAGAAAGGTGAAAATTAAGATACATTACTCTGTTATAAGGAGTCAGAAAGATTGACTCATTCACCCACCCTTTTGTTCACTCATCCATCCATCCATCCATCCATCCATCCATCCATCCATCCATTCAATCACTCATCCATCCATCATATGTCAATTGTCTTTTAGTTGTAAAACCTAAGATAAGTGAATTAGACATGGTACTAGCATCAAAGCACTTACTATCTCACAGGAGGTTGAAATATGCCCAAATGACTAAAGTATAGTAATTGCCATAAGAGAAATACAGGTCAAGTATGATTAACATGTGATGGCAGAGACCATTTCCTTTTGGCTCTCTGCTAATCCCTTACACCTGGGACAGTGCTGACTCATACTTGCTGAAGAAATGCTCCTATTCACTGAATGGGAGAAGAGGGAGCGAGGAGGAATGAGTGAATAAAAAAGGAGGTGGGGCTGAATACAAGTTTCAGGGATGGAAAGATACGGTTTTGTGAAGATGAAAAAGGCAGGTTTCAAGAACCAAGGTCATATCTGTGAGTTTTATTCTGATTGCTCTGTTTTGTGCTTTTCCATCTGGGCAGTAAGTGCTTCAGTGTGGTCCAAAGTCTCCCTTTCCACACTGTCCTACCACAGTCATGTGAAAAGTCATCCACCAGCATAAAATAAGGGCAAATGAAGTTCCAGAAACTTGGGAAAATTTGGTGAGCTATGATCCATTCATCAAATGAGTGCTGTCCTTTGAAGGAGTCACCTTGAGATTTATGCACTTAGTTTCACGATGTTGGTATTATTCAATATACAAAATACTATTCGGTTGCCTCCATAATCCACATCAGCAATTTTAATTTTTTTTATCATTTAAAAAATATTTTTAGTGTTTATTTATTTTTGAGAGACAGAAAGAGACAGAGTGTGAGCAGGGGAGGGGCAGAGAGAGGGAAACAGAATCAGAAGCAGGCTCCAGGCTCTGAGCTGTCAGCACAGAGCCCGATGCAGGGCTCGAACCCACAAACCATGAGATCATGGCCTGAGCCAGTCAGACGTTTAACCGACTGAGCCACCCGGGTGCCCCTGCATCAGCTCTACTTAAACATCCACAGTGGTTACATTTTTATCCTTTAGGAGCAGCTTTGATATTCGGGAATCCTGATGCCTCCTCCACTGAATGGTACAAATAGATCATGGATCATAGCTGAGTAACATGATTCTTGAATATTAAGGAGAAACCACAATTACAGAATATTTGTTTCATGTGATGACAGAGCATGGAAAGTGAAAAGGAGACCAGTTATATGGCTACATTACTTACTATCTTACTCAAATAAATCTTCAACCACCCACTATAAGGTAATGGCATATTTTTTTCAGCAACAGAACATTAATTTTTACTTTAATAATTAGATTTTTAAATTTTATAAAAGTTTTTAAAATAAAATTTACTGTTATAAAAACATGTAAGATCTACCCTCTTATCAAAGTTTCAAGTATACAATACATTACTGTTGGTTACATGTATGATGTTGGACAGCAGATCTTTAGGGCTGATTCCTCTTCCTTAACTAAAATTTCATGCCCACTGATTAGTGCCCCCCCCATTTCTCCCTCCCTCCAGCCCCTGGCAACCACTATTCCACTCTTTGATTCTAGAAATGTGATTATTTAAAATAACTCATATAAGCGAAATCATGCAGTATGTGTCTTTCTGTGACTGGCCACTTATTTCACTTATTGCACTTATCCCCAAGGTTCATCCATGTTATCACATATTACAGAATGTCCTTCTTTTATGAAGCTTAGTAGTAGTCCATTGTGTGAATATACCACATTGTCATTATCCATTCATCTGTTGATGGACATTTAAACTGTTTCCAATTCTTAGCTCTTGAGAATAGTTCTATAATGAACATAGGAGTGCTAGCATCTCTTTTAAGATCCTGATTTCAATCCTTTGAGACAAATATCCAGAAATGGGATTGCTGACCCATATGGAAGTTCTATTTTTAACTATCTGAGGAGTCTCAACACTTTTTCCTATAGTGCTACACCATTTTGCATTCTGACCAACACTGCGCAAGGATTTGTAATATTGTGTTTCTAAAAAGCTCAATAGAACTGAAGTACTAACTACCCATCCATTGGAACTTCTGAGTTGCCAGCAATTCAGTTAAGATTTGAAGGAAGATCAGACTAACAACTTAAAAATCTCTAGATTATTATTTTAAAGGCTTATTTCATAGCAAACAAGCACATCAGGAGAACTAGAATTCTTTATTAATAGAAAGCATGCGTCTCCGAACTGTAGAAAATATCCTTTTAAAACTTCCAAGAGTGGATGAGCCCTTCCAACATAGTATCCACCAGGAACATATACCATGGAACAAACAAAGGAACACTCTATTTTTTGAAAGGGTAAGATGGCTCAGAAAGGGATCTTATCTATGCTCCTAGATGGTGTTGCACAGGAATTTAGCCTCAGTCCTTGGATCTTGACCCAGAGTTTACCTTCTGGGCCTGCACTCAGAGGGCTACATAACTATCCTCAGGTGCAAGGGAAAACACAAATGAGAAGACAAGGGTTAATGTTCCCTGAAAATGGTTATTTATGACACAGTTTGCATATTTTGTCCTTGAGATAATGGCTATTCCCTTGAAACTCCCCAAAACCCTAAACCTTGCCTTCAAAATAACAAATGTTTTCCTACACACCAGGTTAAGGGCTGCTTTCTTTAACACTTTGTAGCCTTTTTGCAATAACTGCTCAATTCTGCTTCTGCACTGCCCACTTGCCTGCTTGCTCATTATAAAAAGCCCTAAGTCCTCGCACTTGGGGCCGCACATTTGGAGTTCTGTGCTAACTCTGTGTGGTCCCGGCCGGTAATAAAGACTCCCTTAATTTGGCTTCAGTGGTCGTGGTTGGTCTGTGTCTCTCGGCATAACAATAGTTAGTATATTTTCCCCTGTATCAGCAACGTGATATAATATTAATGCTGTCTTCAATGTCAGAGTTAGAGAAGATATGTCACTATCTTTCCCTTAATGTCTAGGAGAAACTATATTTTATGCATACCATTTTTCTATGTTAGGTATAGATTTCTTCCATTATTCAGGAAGAGCCAAAGATACTCTGTGTTCTACACCATCTACTCAGAATATAAATCAACCTATGGAACACCTCACTTCAAATCCTGATAGTTTTTTAAAAAAATACTTTCAGAAAGTTCGATTAACTAACAATAGTGTAAGGAATATTTAAAAACCCTTGTTAACTTTAAAACATGTCTGTCTCATTTTTATTTTCACTTTGTGTCTTAGATTGTCAAGATTTTCCTCAAAATTAAAGTAATAATATATGAGACGATGTCAATTCCTTCACTCTTCCAAAATATTCTGAGAATTTCTTATAGGCTTGTGGATATCATTTTCTTGATCTTAATAGAAGAAACTGAGGGAGAAAAAATTCCAATCAAATATTTGCCCTAGAAAACTAGAGAAGCTTGAAAAAATGCTCTTTTGAGAGGCAAACCAAGAAACAGACTCTTAACCACAGAGAACAAACTGATGGCTGTGGGGAGGGGGTTGGGAGGGGGATGAGTGAAATAAGTGATAGGATTAAGGAGTGCACCTGTTGTGATGGGCACCGGGTGTGACATGGAAATGCTGACTCACTATACTGTACACCTGAAACTAATAATTACACTCTGTTAACTAACTGGAACTTAAATGAAAACTTAAAAAAGAAAAAACATTTAAAATTAAAAGAAAATCTTTAAAAATGCTCTTTCAAATAGTAAGTCATTGGGGCGCCTGAGTGGCTCAGTGGGTTAAGTGTCCGACTTCGGCTCAGGTCATAATCTCACAGTTTGTGGGTGTGAGCCCCAGGTCAGGCTCTGTGCTGACAGCTCAGAGCCTGGAGCCTGCTTTGGATTCGGCGCCTCCCTCTCTCTGCTCCTCCCCCACTCATACTGTGTGTCTCTCTCTGTCTCTCAAAAATGAATAAATGTTTAAAAGAACAAATAGTAAGTCATTTATATATGATAAATAATTACCACTTATTTTAAAATAAACTAGAGCTATTTTCCTGTGTGATTTATATTAGAAATCATTAAGCCAAGTTAAATGATATATTTCAGTGGTTCTCAAAAAAATCCTTCATCCTGGGACCATGATGCATGGCATTCAAAAAACACCCCAACTGACCTGATCCTACCTTCCAAACAGGACATTGTGAAGATTATAAACAATTCCCAAGAACGCTACCCTCGTGCTCAAAAAAGCATACAGGAATGTGAGTGAATAAAAGTGATGCCAGATTTTTTTTACCTTAACTTTCTCCTTTTTAAGTTTCAGAACCTTAGAATTTAACTGTTATTAATAACAATGTGTTGTGACTCACCTCACATCAGCTCCTGACTCCCCAGTAATCGAGTGTAGCCGCTACTGTTATTCTCCATCATTCATGGCTTCACTCAGCTGAGCACCTTTCTCTGGCCACACATTTATGAGATATCTGCCAGGCCCCAGGCTCTGCGATGGGCACTGGCTTTTTATAGAGACAAGTGAGGAGCCTCTCCCTGATCAATTCACTGAATGCGTGTGAACATTGAATGGCTGTTTTACGTTAGACTTCTATAAATGACAAATTAAAAAATGTGCTTTACCTTAACTCAAGGTTCACTGCGATTTTTAAAACTACTGAACATCTTGCTTATTTCACTTAGTATGCATTTACTGAACACTGTGTGTATGATAAAGAGCATGAATAGAAAAATCTTAGGTTTTAAGACGACAATAAGAAAACAAGCCATAAGTTTTTGGTAAAGATGGCAATTTGCATTTATGGTATGCTCCTCCCCTCTCCAAGACCTACTGAGATTAGGGGAAGAGGATATTCTGTGTATAACTGTAATATTCTTACTTAGCTTCCTAACAAAGAAAAAGTAAAAATGAACCTTGCAGCTCCTCAATAAAATGAACTGGGTTGAGACAAACACAGAACCATCAAGTGAAAAAGATAAGAGTTTTGTTCAGTTTCTAGCTATTTGAATACCAGGGAGCCCAAAAATCGTCTAGCGTCAAACCATCGTAAAATATTTGTAAGGTTGCGGGGAGAGGGCTGCCTGGGTGGCTCAGTCAGCTAAGCATCTAACTTCAGCTCAGGTCATGATCTCATGGTTTGTGAGTTCAAGCCCCCTGTCGGGCTCTGTGCTAGCAGCTCAGAGCCGGGAGCCTGCTTTGGATTCTGTGTCTCCCTCTCTCTCTGCCCCTTCACTGCTTGCACTCTGTCTCTGTCTCTCTCTCAAAAATAAATAAACATTTAAAAATTTTTAAAAAAATTGTAATGGGAAAATATTGTTAAATATGCTTTTATAATAATGAGAGTTGCCGCGAGAAATTAAGATAAATCTCGTGTGGCTAGTAACAAAGTGGGACCTTCAGCCTGGGAAATAAGTTTGCAGCCCAATGGCCAGAGTACTGTAGTGGTTCTCAAGGTGTGGTCCCTGGGGGCACCTGGGTGGCCCAGTTGGTTGAGCGTCCGACTTCGGCTCAGGTTATGATCTCACAGTTCGTGGGTTCGAGCCCTGCATCGGGTTCTGTGCAGGCAGCTCAAAACCTGGAGCACGTTTCAGATTTTGTGTCTCCCTCTCTCTCTGTCCCTCCCCTGCTCATGCTCTGTCTCTCAAAAATAAATCAAAACTATTAAAAAAAAAAAAGTGTGGTCCCTGGACCAGCAGCAGCAGCATCACCTAGGATCATGTGAGAAATGTGAATTCCTAAGCCCCTTCCTAAACCTATTAAATCAGTAACTCTGGGAACTGAGGCCAGCATCAGTGCTTAAAGGGAACCACAGTGATTCTGAAATTAAAGCACACATGAGAATCCTTTAAAGGGCTTGTTAATTTCCTCAGCAGTCTGAGAATCAGAAGCATTGTTAGAATCTAGGCAGAATCTAAGGCCCATCCCAAGCCTACTGGATTGGAACCTGCAGTTTATACAGGTGACTCGTGCACATTAAAATTTGAGAACCACCGATAGACAGCAGTGTTTTGCAAGCTTCTCTAAGCCACAGAAACTTTTCTCTGTAACACGGTGTACACACCCTGCAGTAGGGCCAGGCCCAAGACAGGCGAGTGACGTGCCCAGGGTGGAAAATTTTAAGAGATACTCACTGTCACAGTCTATCGCATCTGAATGAATGTGTGACTTGAGCTATGGGATACATATATTTTTGTTTGTATTTTTAATATCTCCACAATAAATCTGAATGAATACTACAATTTAAAAAGAAAAAAACTTTCCGCTTAGTGTTCAAAAGTAAGAAGGGGAATACATGAAACAAACACTACGACGATTATGTTAATAGAAGCCCCAAATCAGTGTAGAGGGTAAGGGGATATTATCCTTTAGGATTTTATTCAGGAAATTTTATTCATTTATAGGAAAACTGGAATCACTGAGTGCAGTGAATGATTAGTAGCCATTAAGTTGTAGCACGAAACCAGTTTACTGAAAGTCAGGGAGCCTGGCTTCCAAAGCAATACAATAACCATGGCGTCATTATTCTTTCTTGGCACTGAGTTGATACAAGGAACGTCTCGTGTTTTTGTGCCTATTGTGGCGAAAGAGTCTTGCGCAGAAAATAAACTGTATATTCGGTCTTCCATGTAGCAGAAATAGTGTATCCTGAATGGATCAACTGACCTGTTTTTGTTTTCCTTTTTTGTATAGTTTTGTCCTTGTTGGTTTTGTTTTAAATAAAATAATGTGAGGATGATTCTGTTGAAGATGAAAGACCTAAGATATGACACACTTAAAGGACTTACATTAATAAATCCCTCAACCAGGACCAAGTCGTCTGTAAGGGTCTTAATGTCTGCCCCGTGTGCTGAACCCAAAGGTTTCCATGTGGACCTCAGGAGGGTAGCCCAGCTGAGTAACCCAGAAGTAGGAATAAGAAGATAAAACCATGTCTTCAGCAGGCAGTACAGCATTCTTTCCAGAAATTACACTTCCTCCTTCCCCCCACAATACTGCAAGCAGATAATGGAATTATTCTTTTAGCAATAACCCTCATTTTGTCAGTGATAGGTAGAAGTGGCCAGAAGGGAATTATAGAATGTATGAGTTAGAGAGACCAGATAAGATCTTACCTAATGACTTCATTTCTGGCTAAGGAAGCTGACATCCAGAGAAGTCACGTCGCTCCTCAGTGACAGCAAAGCAGTGAGGAGAAAGCCTCCCCTTAGTCTCCAAGATGATTATTCAGTTCCAGTTGTGGGAACATGACTTATTGGCTTTTCTTAAACTCAAGCTAGAATCTGCTTAATTTCTATTGCCATAGAACAAACCACCATAACAACTCCTGCTTACGAAATGCTCACAGCGTGGTGGGTCAGAGGTCCTTGCACAGAATGAAGGAGGGGTCCTCAGCTCAGGCTCTCACAAGGCTGAAATAAAGGTCTCTTGCCCTGCTGCACTCTCATCCGGAGCTCAGAGTTTCTGCCCAGCTCAAGTGGTTGAAGCAGAATTCAGTTTCTTGAGGTTGTAGCCCTGTATTCTGCATTTCCTTGCCGATCATCAGCTAAGAGATGCTCTCAGCTCCTGAGAGCTGCCTGTACTCCGTGCCATGTGGTCCCCTAATGTTCAAAGCCAACCATGAAGAATCTTTTCTCATGTTCAACCCCTCTCACGTTTCAAATTTCCCAGACTTTGAACCCCTCTCTGGGAAGAGCCCCATTCCTTTTAAGGGCTCACCTGATAAAGTCAGGTCACCCAGAATAATCTCCCTTTTTACAAGCCAGCTGTGCCAAGTAGAAGGCCCTCATCATGAGAGTGATAACCCACCATATTTATAGGTCCCTCCCATCCTGAAGGGTTGGAGATCATCTTAGAATTCTGCCTACCACAGGGGCGCCTGGGTGACCCCCCCACTCTTGGGGGGACACACTTGGTTTCAGCTCAGGTCATGATACCAGTTCGTGAGTTCAACCCCCCTGTCAGGCTCTGCACTGACAAACCTGCTTGGGATTCTCTCTCTCTCCCTCACTCCCTGGTCCTCCCCCAATCATGCTGTCTCTGTCTCTCTCAAAATAAATAAACAAACTTAAAAAAAAAATTCGGCCTGCCACAAACCCTCGCATTTCAGCAGCCTGCCATAGCACTGGCCCAGCTGTGAGCTTCACTGAGCTGAACGGAAGCTGCATCAGGATTCAGCACGTTTCTGAGGGCAGTGCGACTGAGATTGTGGCCAGGGAGATTAACGAGCTACAGAAGTTCCTGCTCAGTCACCAAATCGAAAAAAAAAAAATCCTAGAGGCTTACAGTCTTATGTAAAGAGTGGTATCCAATCTAAATAACACTAGATTTTCAGGGAAACAGAAACACTTTAAATATCTGTTTTGAGATTATATATATCAACTATGCAATTCCTATAAAAGCTGTGTTCTGATTCTTCCCTTCATCATGAAAATGAAAGTAATGACAAATGATGGCTTTGCATATTGTAAAGACAACGCTCCATTTATGATGATCCTGAGCCTCTTTTTTGAGCTCAGTAAAAGATGCACTCATTATAAAGACCAAAAAACATTGCATGCTGCAGGCAGATGTCCCACCTGACCATTTCCATGGCTACAGCTATTTCGGATCTTCTCTTTCTCTCTCCTGGACCCTGCCTTAGCCCCTCACAGTGCCCTGAGGTCCATTTGATATGTCTTATATTTTTTTCTTGATAACCAGACATGATGAACTGGTTAAAAGAAACTGCTGAAAATAAACCGTTAGCAATGTGCTGGTGAGCTGTGGGGGAAGCGAACTGTTCTATGGTCTATGATTAGGTCCCAGTCCTTCAATGAGCCTGTGCTTCTGGACTCTGAACTTCACAAGACTTTCTCCTTTTTTTTTTTCCCCCCTAGATGGTACAGGATGGTCAAAGTGGGCTCCGGTTACCTATTTCCCTTTCCTCAGGTCAATTAGGCTTTGGTAACATCCCTGTAAATAAGGCTGTGGTTAACTACTTTCACCTGAGGGCAGGCTTTGTTAACGAGAACAGTGAGTTGGTATATTTCAAAATGGCACCTTTTCCCTTCCTCCCATTACAAGCACTAGGAGATTTTCCTCTGCTATTTACTGCGGGAACCTGGTCAAGCTCCTGGAGATAAATCACACAATATTGCAGGGGCCCCCTATGAGTAGGTTCCCCTCAAGTTTTTACCTCTCAGACTTGTCTACACGGAACCTCCAGCAATTCCTCGGTTACATTTCAGGTTTTCCTTCCCCAGCACTGGTTCCTGCTACGGTTTCCCCTCAGGACGCTGCTTAGGTAAGATGTGACTCCCTGTATTCACGTCTCCAATCCTGGAGACAAAGCCAATGTCAAGAACAATGGGAATTCTTGAGACGTCTTTGGTGCAAAAAGGTGATTTTATTAAAACACAGGGACAGGATTCATGGTCAGAAAGAGCTACACTGGGGTTGTGAGGAGTGACTGATTATATACTTTTAAGTTAGTGGGGGCTAGGGACAGTGTAAGTCTCTAAGGAATTTGAAAGCAAGGCTTTCAGGACTTTGAGGGGCTAGCTGCTGTTAAGATAAGGTTACTTCTAGTCTTTAATGCAAACAAAAACATTAAGGAAGTAAGGCAGATATGAGTTGCTTGAGGACAGTTACACTCTGTTTCAGGTGTCTATCGGTGGGATGCAAGCTGTAAGGAGCTTTAATTTAAGCTACATTTCTCCTGCCTTTGTTTTCCTCATCAAGGAACAAAGTTGCTTTTCCTAAATACTTTAGGTATGATATATTATACATACACACATACACACATTTTTCCTTATGGCATTAACATTTTATTTTTTTAATGTTTTTTTTTTTTTAATTTATTTCTGAGAGAGAGAGTGAGTGAGCAGGGGAGGGTCAAAGAGAGAGGGACACACAGAATCTGAAACAGGCTTCAGGCTCTGAGCTGGCTGTCAGCACAGAGCCCAACACGGTCTCGAACCCATGTACCCTTGAACCCACGAACCGTGAGATCCTGACCTGAGCTGAAGTAGGACGCGCTTAACCGACTGAGCCACCCAGGCGCCCCGGCATTAACATTTTAAAAGAGAAGTAACTGCCACTTGTGTTTTATGGAAAAAAAAGTCATGATATACAACTACATTTTCAGCTGGGTATTCTCGTGCTAGCTGCGGTCTTTCCTATACCCTCTTTCCTTGTCCATCTCCCAAAATCTATTCTAATTAGGGAGCTGGTATCAGTAACAGAGGCCATAGTTTGAATTTAAATCATTGTGTCATAGTCTCCAGGGCAACTTCACTTTAAACCTTAAAGCCGAAAGCACAATGAATGGATTGTCCTGTGTTGTACACACTTATAGTATCAAACGACACGTGGGGAAAGGTTGTAGAAAGCATGACAATCCAGATATACCTGAGACCAAAGAACACATGCAATGTAAGAGATCAGCCCTTCATAAACTTGGCCTTTTGTACTCAAACTTATTTTTAAAACAGAAAAAAGTCATATTTTACTCTGGTTAAAGTTTTCAGTAGCTGAGGTTTCCAAATACGTTGTTTTATTTACAGGTTGATATTTCCTCTTTAGTTCCAAAATGTATGACTTTCCCAATATCTGAATCTTCCAACAAATATCAGAAAAAATGCCTAATATAATTAAACTATATATGAAAGAAAATGATTCTATTAAACTTAAATGCTTTCTTTAGGGCTCGTTCATGTTATCACCTGTTTACATATTTCCATCCAGAGGAACATGTTACTGAAACAGAAGAAAGATGTTATAATGGTGTTCATTTTGTAGCACACAAACACCTAACAGCTTCAACAAAATGCAAGATACAGACTTAAGATAACAGTCTGTATTTGGATTATGCTATAATACACTTCTCTTAAATTATTCTGTGTAGGTGGGGTTCTATAAAAAGAATGTTTTTCTTTTAGTACAATGTGAATTGCACAATGTACAATGTAACATTATTTTGAATGTTTAAAGGGGTTTTCTTTTTAAAGAAGAAGCAATTCAAATACTAAATATTTCTTTTCTCACACGTGCTATTAAGTCTTCCTTAGTTTACAAGTTATAATCTCAAAGTCTGAGGCTGTTTCCTTTTTTAAAAACTAGAAGCCATGCCCCTTAGAAAAATAAACAATCAAGATGAATTTGGTTCACTTGAGTGGTTTAATCTAAATAGTACTAAATATTTGGTTCAGTCCTGATACCAAAACCATGTTAGACAAATCAGTCAATAAATACTTAGTCATATAAAATGCAAGATTATCTGTTAATTTCCATGCAGCATATAGATGCTAGTTCTCTGTTCCTTACAGAGCTAATACTTGAGTTGGACAAAATAAAGCTATCAAAGACCAAAGGGTGCAGTCCATGCCTAATGTCAAATAAGTGGAACTGGCACCCCAGAAGCTCACAGGAGAAAGATTGCATAGGAAGGGTTTACTGAGCAAACGTTTTCTCTTCCGTGTGGTATTTAAGTGTCTATTTTATTTGTAACATGCATGGGTATGTTGATATATTCCAACAGCATTTGTAGAGGTGACCCTTGTCATTTTCACATTTCTTTCACGTGGTTGTCCTTCAGATGTAGGGATAGCAAATCTATTACACCGAGTTTACCTCTTCCCCTACTGCAGACATAGAAATCCCTCTTCAAATACCCCTGACAGCCCCGCTCGCTATCAACTCATCAGCACTGGCAAGACAGGGGAGACTCACTAGGCAGCAAGTTCCCTGGTATCCCCAAAACTCAGCAGGCAGCTTGGCATGCAGCAGGTCTTTAATAAAAATGAGCTTAGTGGATTAATTAATTTATAATTCCATTCTTGCCTAGGTATGAGCCATTTCTTTGCTCATAGAATATAGCATGTCACTGCTCTCCAGGAGCAAGAAGTGACATTATTGGGACAGGTTCATAGGTTGGTGGCATTAAGAGCAAAGTACTAGAAGTCAAGGAGACCGTGGAATACAGAAACCCAAAAAGGCATAAAGCAGGAGCCTGCAGAGTGGAAAAGGAAGGTCTGAAATATGAAGAGTAAATTAATGACATCAAGATCAAGTTTAGCTGACCTAAAATCTGACAGAAGTTATTGCCCTAATAGGTGCCTTTTGTTAAAGTATAAAGTATACCTTATATGCAAGTATGTATAGAAAAGTTATACAATTTAAAAAGAAATAATATAATAAACACTCATATGCCTACTAGCCAGGACAAGAAACAGAATATTCCCCTCCCCAGAAATCACTCTGTGCCCTCCCTGATTGAATCCCCCTTACCCTTCTCGGTGGTAACCATTATCCTGAAATCACAGTTTTTCTCTTTTTCTTCCAGTCATTACAACCTACATGTCCCTATGTTTGAACATTTGTAATGGAATAAAAATGTGCCTCTTCTTTGATAACTTGCTTTTTTTGTTTAAGTTTATGTTGATGTATGCACTCGAGTTGATTCATTTTCCCTGCAGCATAGCGTTTCACTAGATAACTATTCCATACATATTTATCCATCTCACTATTTATAGACAGGAGTTTTTTCAGGGTTTTTTTCCCCCTATGCAAACAATATTGCTGTAAACACTCAGGTACATGTGCCAAAGTTTCCGAAGAGTGTATACTTAGTGGCAGAATGGCTGGGTCATATGGTCCTCTTGTTCAGTTTCACTAGGAAATGCACATTGTTTTTCAAAAGCAGTCATACCAATTTGCATTTGGGCCTGCAGCAGATGAGGATTCCCCCAGCTCTACAACTTTGGCGCCATCTGGTATTGTCAGTCTTTCTAACTTCTGCCAATTTGCAGAGTAAATAAATCACTCCTACAAGTTAACAAGAACCCCCGTGCCCTGCAGTCGTCTCCGAAAGCTACAGATGCACAAATTCTATGGTCTAGAATTTCCTTTCTTGGGCATTTACCTTAGAAAAACGCATGCATCTCCATCAGCCAGAGGATGAATACAGAACTATGGAATATTTAGTCAACAGAGTACTATGCAATAGTTAAAATGGGCTTAATCTTAAAAACACAATGTTGAGAAAATGGTGGAAATTTTTTAAATATTGAGAAAGTACGTACCCTTTTATTAAAATTTAAAATATGTAAAATAATACTATATATTGTACATAAATACCTGTTAATGCCATGGACATTAGAACAGCATCACTCGTGATGATAAATATGAAATCAGGACAGTGTTTACCTCTGGAGATAGGCCTCCACAACATGTATTGTGTTCATTTTTAAGCAAGCAATGGGTCACTAGCCTCTTAATCTCTTTTTGTATGTCCAAGGTATTTCTAATTCATTTAATTAAAGTTTAAGACTTTACGAGGAAAAGGGGAGCCTTGGGTGGCCCAGTCAGTTAAGCGTCCAACTCTTGGTTTCAGCTCAAGTCATGATCTTGTTATACCCAGATTGCAGTATCCTCACCGACCAGAGACCACCGGGGAGACCGAGTCACGCATGCAAAGGCAAAGGGCTTTATTACGGGCTCGAGCTCGGGCTCACAGACTTTACCAGCGCAGTGGATCCATGCTGTGAGCCCCGAACAAAGGCAGAGTAGGGTTTTTATGGGGTTTGTGATGGGGGAGTTAGAGAAATTGTGGCATGGAAACAGTGATCCAATCATAATTAGACAACATTATTGACAGCGGGTTTAACCATACACATTGTCTAGAGTATTTGTTACTTTTGGCGAGACCCAATTACAACATTCAGGGTACCCTTAAATTCAACCAACCATAGAGCGAGACTAGAGTCTTGTTCGGCAACTAATGGGTTAACTTTAACATTAGGCAGCTGAGATTTATCTATAGTTGCTGGCCTTTTTGATTGGGTGTTGCCAAGGTAGTGTGGTGGAGTGAAGTGGTGGGCAGTTTCTTTGGCCTTGGGCAATGTGTAGCTGCCTTGATAGTTTCAAGGAAGCTGAAACTTAGGCCTATTAGTTTAGAGGGGAAACTTAAGGCCTGTCATGGATTTTGTATGGTTTAGACTTGTGTCCTTACAATCTCGTGGTCTGTGGAATCGAGCCCTGTGTCAGTCAGAGCCTGCTTGGGATTCTCTGTCTCCCTCTCTCCCTACCCCTCCCCAGCTTGCACTGTCTCTGTCTCTCTCGAAATAAATAAATATACTTAAAAAAAATTTTTTTAAAGAATCTATGGGGGTGAAAAAGGAAGGCAGAATACTTAAAATAGTGGGCTGTGAGCAGGGAAGGCCTTCTGAAGAAAAGATTCTTCTTTAAAAACCTAGATAAGGTCCCTACAGTGTCCACATCGCACCCAGTAGGACCCCCTTAACCTAGAACCCTGCTCCTCCTTCCTGACGTTTGCATCAAGTACCNCCCCCCGCCCCTGGCCAGAAGAGGCCCCACACAACTGCCCGGCAATTCCCACTTTCCTCTGGCACCTCTCAGTTTCACAGAATGTGGTGTTATGCCCAAATCGCGAGTCCCCAGAGACCTTCAAGGAGCCGGCACCAATGCAAGAACAAAAGGGTCTTTATTATAAGCTCAAGCGGCAGCAAAGTGAAGCCCTGAACAGTGGCAAGCAGGGTTTTTATGGGGGAAGAGCGGGGGTGTTACCGTGCACACGTTGTACGTTTTGCGTCATTACATAAGCACCAATCATAATTGTACAGCACCCATAGTAACGGCATAGTAACAGTTTTGACCATTCAGTATCTGCGAGGTGTCCGTTACATTTGGCGGGACCCAATCATGACCTTTGAGAGTCTTTTAAAGTGACCAATTATGAGGTGGGCTCAGAGAATCTACAAGGGGCTCCTGCAAGCGGTGATTGACTGGCAAGTTTGTACAAAGTAACTACCTGCAGTTCCCAGCCCTGACTGTCTCCAAGACCACAGGAATGTTACACATTTCTTTTGATTGGCAGATCGGAGGGCGTCCGAGGGTGGCTTCAGCTGAGACTTTTCCTGGAACTGGGACTACGTGCAGCCTGAGGTTGTTTCTAATGGAGGATTTAACTTCAGGCTCCTCAGTGGCAGGAGCCATTTTTTACAGACATTTCTGAAATGATCGCTGACACGGCATTAATAAAACATTCCTCCCAGCACAGGCATTTACTGGATGTTCTCATTACTGAAGCTCAGGTGGTATCTGCAGAGTGACTGGTTTTCTTGAATAGTCTTTGTTTCTGTACACAGCTGGCTTTCCCACTTGGTATTCTGCTTAAATACCTACAATCTGTGTTTAATAGTTAAGTGCAAAAACGCTCCACCTTTTATTGTCACCACTGGAATTATTTTCCCGTCCTCTCTCTGCACAAAGCCCAAAGCTGAACTAGCATTCGGTGAAATGATAACAATAGATCATCTTTAAGAAGTTTTCTGCTGCAAAACAGTCCCTTACTGCTGCCAAAGGATGTTTTTGTTTTGAAAATCATCTGAAATCCCTGAAAATTGGATGTTTCAAAGGGAAATTTTTGGTCCTAGTTACTCAAACTAAGGGTGGTGTCACACCCAGTGCACACAGAGACAGAAAAGGTGACCCAAAACCACACACACACACACACACACACACACACACACACAGAACTTAAAATACTAAAAAAAAATGTTAACAGAGGAAAAGAAATTGAAACTGAAGTTCAACAACTGACAAGAACCTCATCAAAGGATTGGGACCCTCGAGTGTTAAGGTAACCAATGAGTCAGGTTTTGGTACATCGTCATCCCTTCCCTCCTAACCTCACACCCGGCTCCCTTTTCTGTTCTTCTTCTATTCCCAGTCCTCCTCCTGCCCCCCATCTCACTCTATCCCCGTGTCCTGATCTGTTCTGCCCCCTACTGAAATGAATCGCCAAGGTTGTGCCCCTCCGCCTCGCTCTTCCTGGGCATTTAACACCCAGAATCTGTCCTTCCCTCCTTGCCACCGGCAAACCCACCTGTTGTGCATCCCATCAGTAAGGGCTCGTTCGGTTTTCTCGATGGAAACTTGTCTTCTCGAAAGGTTTGAATGAGAGATGATGGCTCTCTACGGTGCATCCACGGACATTGACATGAGCTCTCATCCAAACAATTGAATCTTTAAGGGTGAAATTTTACATTCCATAAGAGGCACCTTGGGGAGACCTTGGGGGGGGGCCAAAGGTGCTTTGTCAGTTTCCCTACATCACAAACCCTGGCTAACTGATAACTCCATCTGCCCCTGAGCTATGTAGTGAGTTGACCTTGCAGAAGTAGACAGAAGCCTACTTTGTTTTCGATTTTTGTAGTTTTCACCCCAAGAAAACCTGGATTATGCCATGCCGCAGGACCAGATGGGATGCACAGGTAGAGTTGGTCTCAATGTTCTACCTTGAACTCAGGCCCCAGACTCTGAGCCCTTATCTGAGGCCACACCACACCTGCAGCCAACCAGGTCTGGACTTCTTTTTTTTTTTTTGAANCTCTCTCAGTGGATTCTGCGTCTTTTTTCTCCCAATCTCTCAGGTTTTGTAAGGTTTCCAATGGCTTCAGATCTTTTCTGTGTGATGTATGGGCGCGAGTGCAAGTACGGAGCTCCTTACTTCTCCGCCATCTTGCCCTCTCTCTCCAGGTCTGGACTTCTTTAATGTTTGTTTCTGAAGGAGAGACAAACAGAGTATGAGCAGAGGAGGGGCACAGAGGGAGACACAGAATCTGAAGCAGGATCCAGGCTCTGAGGTGTCAGCACAGAGCCTGTTGCAGGGCTTGAACCTATGAACCATGGGATCATGACCTGAGCCAAAGTTGGATGCTTAAGTGCCTGAGCCACCCAGGCACCCCTGAACTTTTTGCTTGGCCTCCTCTTTGAGACCTGAAAACTTGGGGGGGGGTGGTATTCTGTTTTCCATCCCAAGGCCGGTTCAACCTCCCCTCTTTATATCATATCGAGGTGCTCCGGGTATTTATCCTTTCTGATTCAGGTCTGAACCTGAGACTTCATTCGTGTCAGCCTGGCTAGCTGGTGCCTCCCACTGGCGCTCCCAAGCCCCCCACCCCAAGCTCTGAAAGTAGATCTTAGCCCCAATCTCAGTTCTTCTCTCTCTGGTTTAATGTCAGGAGGAGCAAGGCCAGCCTTAGACATGAGTGCAGAAAATGGTTACCTGCACAGTGATTATGTGTGTGGTATCATCAGAGGGACCATTTGATTTAAAAAAAAAATGATAAGGAACCCACACCCTGGAGTTGGACCACTTGGGTTAGGTTTTCACATCTCTTACCTATGAATTGTTTGGCACCGGGAAACTTTCCTAACCTCTCCGAGCCTTCCTTTGTGGGAATAACCATAGCACTTATCTCCTGAGTTGGTCGTTAAAATTAAATGTGACATGCAAGGACTGTGCTTAGCATAGTCACCGCATGCAGTGAGTGGTCAGCGCATTAGCTAATGCTGTCATTATCCCTACAACCAAGTGTTACAGGACCCCTGCTTCCACTATTAGAGATTCAGTCCTTTATCAGCCTGTGATAAATTTCACAGTAGATTTTTGGTGACAGCCAGAGCACTTTATTCTTGAGAGGAGGGCAGTGAATACAAGGAAACCTGAGGGTGGCAATTAGTGGGGAAAGTTGAAGAAAAAGGTATAGATGGAGAAGGAAGCACAAAAGATGAACTTTGTAAATTCACAGCTGTGCCTTGGCTGACCCTCTGACCAGTCGGGATGTGTTTCTGTTATTAGGTGTCAAAGGGGAGCTTGTAGATTGCATAGGTTACTATCATGGTACTTCCGTATTGAATAATTCAACAAGTGCCATTCACAGGGAGATGTGCTAGGGGTGCTCTTAAGCAAAGTGTGAAGAGTGCCCTCTGCAGTTGTGTGACTCGATGGCCCTGAGTAGACAATGTTTGCCACATTCTTCAACAACCCACTCTCCTGCCTACTGTCCAAAACCCTGCTCCAAGGGACGAATGAGTGATCTAAGCCAATGGTTCTCACCAGGGGGTGATCTGAGACCCAGGGGACGTGTAGTTGTCACAACTTGGCAGGAGAGGGGGTTGCTACTGGCATCTCATGGGTAGAGGCCAGGGATGTCCCTAAACATGTGACCGTGCACAGGACAACCCCACGTGACAAGGAAGCAGCTGGGCCCAAATTCAGTAGGGCCAGGCTTGAGAAATCCTAATCTAAGTTAATCGTAGCAACTGTTTCTCCTCATCAGTGGTTAGTTCAAGGGCTCAAAACTTCTAATGGGGAAAACACTTGATCAGATTTCATGTGATGGTTGACGTGGTAAGGATCCATGACTCCAGAGATGAAGTGACCTTAAGATTTTTAATTAACCCCATTCTCATTCCTCCCTTTGGGAATTCATCGAAAAGTAAGTTCCATACTCACTTTACCTAGATCTTGAGGGAATAGGGGAGTTGATATTTAGCTTATATTTCCACATTTTATAAAGTGTACTTTATTTCTAGAAAAACATCTATAGTCAGCTTCCTATGAAAAACGCAACCCTTCGGGGCACCTGGGTGGCTCAGTCGGTTGAGCGTCCGACTTCAGCTCAGGTCATGATCTCACAGTTCATGGGTTCAAGCCCTGCATTGGCTCTGTGCTGACCGTTCAGAGCCTGGAGTCTGCTTCAAATTCTGAATCCCACCCCCACCCCCACCCTGTCCCTGTTCATGCTCTCTCTCTCTCTGTCTCAAAAATAAATAAAACATTAAAATAAATTTTAAAAAAAGAAAGCAACCCTTCTTCCCAAAATCTAAGTAGACATAATCTTGGGGTATGATTGGTTTTATTCTTTGTCTCCTGGCTTTCCTGAGACTTGCCTCTAGTCAAGAATGCAGCCCTCCCTTCTCCTAAGCACTCATCTAGGCCATAAACTTCTTGAAGGAAGATTCTCCATCTTCTCTACCTGTTTATTCCACGTACCTAAAACAGGTCCTAGCACATAATAAGCACTCAATAAAGATTCACTGAATGTTTGAATGAGTGGATATATACATGAATATAATCTGGAATTTTAGTCCCAATTTATTTTGCTGTTTTGCTCCTAAAAATTACAAGGCATCTTCTCCATTTCTATGCATCTACTGGTACCTGATATTAAAATGTGACTTCAAAGGATCAATTTCATATTTTTCGCCTATCTCCTCTTATTTTTATTTAACATGCTTGTCGGTGACTCTCTTGTCCATCATATTCTTCCCGAGGCTCACAAAATTCACAGAAGCCCTTGCCAGCCTTTCTTTCATCATCTTGGTGCTGAAGCCTTGTTCTCTTCCAACCCCCGGTATTGGGGCTGCTCCCACTGTCTCAGGAAGGGGAGCCTGTCCCCGAACTGCTCCAACCCCAGTGACTTCAGACATGTCTCCCTGTCCCCGGTGGCTGCACACTGACTTTCCACCCTTGGTGGCCCCCGGACTTGACCTCCCCACAAATCCTGGGCATCCAAACCCTCTCTGTCTGGTTTACATCTTGAAAGATGTCCTCCATTCTGTCTCAAAACCCTTCATCCTCTGATAAGAGGAGAGAAAGATGTTCTTCTCTGCACAGGCCTTTTTTTTTTCCTGTTTTGGATTCTCTTACAAACCTACAGAAGATAATAATTCCCTATGTTCTCTCTGCTTTCTTCCCTTTAACACCACCTTCTATTTCCTCAAGCAGACTGTGAATAGTATCATTTGGAACTAGATTTATTGCTTAGCCTAAAATTGAGAGCTCGTTTTAAAACTGCTTAATCAGATTGGATTAATAAATATGTATTTTATTTTAACTGGAGCATACCAAGTGCTAAGAAATTTGAGCCATGGAAAATGATGTGAGTAAATGTTGAATTTAAGGAAGGCTTAATAAAATGCATGATGTTACAATTAAGTAGAGCAAACAAGCCCCAGTGAAAGAAGTAATGACTTGATGTGCTGCGTACATCAGATGTGAACGGAATTGCTAAGTGCCTGGTGTCTTTGTAAAAACAGTGACTTGTTCCTTATTTCCCCTTATCTGAGGAGGGTGGATGGTTTTGCTCTGCTAAAAGCAGAGGACACATACAGTATAATAAAAAGTCTGACTCCATGTTTTTGTTTTCTGACAACTTCGAAGCTTCTTTTCCTTGTGTCTTCCCTCATCTGGTCATGCTCGTAAGAACCCCTGGTGCTCTTTCTTTGGCTGCCAGAACAAATGAACTTCACAAGTTCCTGCCTGTGTGCTCAGACCCTCACCATGGCCCCACCCTCTAACCACTATAAAAACCCCAAGCCAGTCTTTGCTTCCTCAAGCTTTGCTCTCCCCAGATAGCTTCATTATATAAATAATAAACCTGTCATACCCTGCGTGTGTGTGTGTGTGTGTGTGTGTGTGTGTGTGTGTGGCATCATCAGTCTTGCTTGACATCAAAACTAAATTTTATGTCAGGGCCACTCTGCTTCTGCAGAATACTAACAATAAATAGTACATTGGAATTAAAGAGTCATATTCTTAAGAAGCAGGACCCTTCCACGGCAGTAGGGCAAAGCCACTCTTGGTGGTAGAAATTGTCCCAAAGTGTTTTAGCAAAACTAGAGAAGATGTAACATATGCAATTCCCCCATGCTGTCTGCCATGCACTAGTACTATTAACCAGCTCTTGCTCTGGATGCTGATGGCCATCCCCTGAGTCTGGCCAGTTTGAATGGAGGAAACTAAAGAAGCAAACTATCTCTTCCTCACTGCTGCTACACAAAGTAGGAGAAATCGGGCCAGAAGTGCATAGCTGGGACACATATGATGCAGGAGTCATTTCGTCGAAGCAGAAACTCTTTTCACGTTGCCTATAGTCTGAGGTTATTTTTCCCAAAAATTCACAAAAAACTATCCATCTCTAAGTAGAAGTAGGACATCGCTTGCTTGTAACGTCTCATTCAATTGGCAGGTTTAATGAGATGAATACTGCAGATGCCCTGTGATCAAGCTTATCAGATTAAAATCCAATTTGCCAACCGAGGCAGAAGTGTTCATCAATTTGGTGAATATGTGGAATAGAAAAATGAGCTTGTCATCCTGAAATATTTTGTCATCCTGAAAAAAATAGGACACTGCATTTGATAAATAGGAAACCAAAGTTGTCAATATCGTGCCCTCAATTAAAGAAAAAAATAACTGTAAATTACATAATACATTTCATTTTCCTTCTGAAATACTTCAGGATCAATGCACTAGATAATGTGCTAAGAGGATGGGAGAAATGTTATCCCTTCCCTTCTGTCTTTATCACGTTTTATTATTCTTATTTCCTCTGTGTCTCAGAAGTCAGGAATGGAATGAATAGCTGTGAAAGATGGGACTTCAGGGAATTACTGCTGTGTGTGCTTTATAATTTCACAAGCCATTCTGTAGCTGGCATTCATTTCCTGCAGGTGACTAAATGGATGTCTTTACCATCTCTTTACAGATGAGAGCCCAGGAGATAGGTAGGCAAAAACTTTATCACTGATCCCCATCAGCCAGTGTTTACAGAGAATCATCTGTGGTCATGACAAAAGACAAGACAACAGGAAGCAGAGGTGGGTTAATCCAGAAAATGTTATGCTCTCCGCCAACTTTGCAACTTGCCTTAAAGGACAGAAAGGCTTAGAAGAACAGAGATAGCAGTGTTTGAGTAATTTTTTAAAATTTATACTAATAACCAATAGCTATTATGTCTTATTCACCCCAGGACTAATATTCCATTTAGCACACAATAGGCACACAATAAATGTAAAAGAAAATGAATGAGCCCATTAGAATCATTAGGTATTCTTGCTGGCCATGAGAGTTTATTTTATATTATCTGATATTAACATACACTGATGAATTAAATATTGAGATAGCTAACTCATTCTGATTTAAATATGAGTATGACCATCATGATCTAAATTATGTTAACAAACAATGCCCACTGAAAAACTATAAAGAACATTTGCATACAGTTCCCTGGATACCCAGCTAAGAATTTCTCTAGCCTACATTCTCTCTCTTTTTTTTAAATTCTTTAATGTTTTATTTATTTTTGAGAGAGAGATAGAGACAGCATGAGCAGGGGAGGGTCAGAGAGAGACAGGGACACAGAATCTGAAACAGGCTCCAGGCTGTGAGCTGGCAGTCAGCACAGAGCCCGACGCGGGGCTCGAAGCAACGAACTGTGAGATCATGACCTGAGCTCAAGTCAGACGCTTAACTGACTGAGCCACCCAGGCATTCTCAATCTTGGATGCACTTGGTCAGAGGGGTTCTTATCTTTAAGTTCACTAGATATTGCCAGTTTGCTCCCCAAATGAAGATACCAATTCAGACTTTCTCGAGCCGGATAAAAGGTTTTCATCAATTCACATCTTACTAGCGCTTGAGCTTATCATGCTTTTAAATTTTTTATGATTTGTTAGGTATAACTGGGTGTTTTGTGTGTTTGGGTTTGGGTTGTTTTTTTTTTTTTTTTTGCATTTTTCTTGATCTCTAGCGAGGTGGAATATCGTTTAATGTTTTATTGGTTATTCAGGTTTACTTTTCCACTCCTCTGTGAATTGCCTCATAACTTCCCCCATTTTTCAATTGAGTTCTTTAATCTTCTTCCTATTGATTTGTAAAAGTTCTTATGCATCCTGAATTCTAACCCGCTGTTGGTTATATGCACTGGAAATACATGCAGTGGGTTGTCTTTTCCACTTTCTTCAAATGTTTTTGATACGCTAATATAATTCAATCCACTGATTCTTTCATAATCACAGCAGCATTGTTTGTAATAATGGGAAAAATGGGTACAACTTAGTAACACCTCACCAGAGAAGTGGAAAAATGAGCAAATGAATTCAGGTATATTCAAACAATGAAATGCTATGAAACAGGAAAGGAATGGGAGGCACACACATGAGCATAGCTAGATCTCACAGATGAAATACTGAGTGAGAAACACAGGGGGTTGAAGATAATAAGCAATATAAATATATATACACTTTAAAAAATTTTAAAGATCGGGATGCCTGGGTGGCTCAGTCGGTTAAGCATCTGTCTCTTGATTTCAGCTCAGGACTTGATCTTGCAGTTCATGAGTTCAAGCCCCACATCGGGCTCTGTGTTGATGGCATGGAGCCTGCTTGTGATTCTCTCTCCCCCTTCTCACTCCTCCTACTCTTCTTTCTCTCAAAATAAATAAGCTCAAAACAATTTTTTAATGAAAAATTTTAAAGGATTGAACATAAAGCATAAAGAAATATATGAGAATGCAAACTCTGAAATCACATTTATCATATAATCCCTTGTATGTTTTCATATTTTTATCATTATGCATTTATTAAATGCATCAGCAGTTCTGGTGTCTATGTCTGTCTTTATCACACTGGATCAATCATCTCCAGACACTCTTTTAGGAATCTGTGGTAGAGGATAAATGCCAATTTATTGGATTCCTAAAAGAGTGTCTTCCAGGAAAACATGGCTCAGTTCATTGCCAATGCTCAGGGAAAGAAGATAATCAAATCTGTGTCACTTTTACAGACATAAAATCACGGATACTGCAAATAATCAGGTTAGAATCAAGCCCACAACATGTTTTTTGGTGTCAAATGTACAACTGAACATAGATTTAATTACTCAGCTCTCTAGTAAGACAAACAAGCCAAAAATTTAGATAGAGTATAAGGAGATTAAAAACTATTTACCTAAAGTTTGGTTAGAAAAAGATAAATAGAATTATAGGGGATTACTTTGGTGAGCTGGAACATCACACAGAGCTTTAATGACTCCCAGTGCCAGGGCACAAACACTTCTAGAAACATTACTGGTCTTGGCATTGTCAGTGAGCCAAATATCACTGCTACTGCTTATGGCTTCGACAGGATAGTTGTTGTCAAATGAAGTGTGTTGATCTTTGACATAGGAGGTAACATTTTTGATGTATTAATCCTCCCCTTTGAAGAATAAATTCTTCATTTCTAGTCTTCAGCTAGGAAGTAGGGACATCTGCTTGGGTGAGGAAATTTTCCTTAACCAAAGGTCAACCATTTCAATGTCAAATCAAGGGAAACATAAGAAGGACGTTAGTGAAAAGAAGGCTATCTGATACTTCTCTAATGCTTGTGGACATTTTAAACACATACTCTTTGGGCATCCTAGACAACATTTAGATTAATGTCATCTAGATCTGCTTTGCCTATATCCATTTTGATAACTAAATGCCAATATGCTGGACCATGTGGTGAAAATCCTTCAGGAAGTTGAATGAAGACAAGTCACAGGTCTGTGACCATTTTGGTCATTGGCTCTGCCCATATCCCCAAGACTCAGAGGCTCCTTCAGGACTCCCTCAGAAGTAAGAATTTAAAGTGGACCTTCAACACTGATGAAAGCTTATGGTAGATGTGCAGGCAACAATTGTAGTTGGAGAAAAATCTGACTATGTCTGGGGTTTGCTGCTTATTTTGGCTCTTGCTTTCCATAGTATTATAACTGCTAATCCCCTCGTTCTGCCAAGTGGACATAAACTGTCATTACTAACTTGAATGATCAGCCTGGTGTGCTCATTCAGGTCTATGAAGTTGAGTGTGCAGTATCCAAGACTAATAACATGCTAGGCAAATTGGAGCTCACAGATGCTTCTCAGAGTGTAGAAACATTTGATATAGGTGTCTCCAGCATCTTCAATATGTCTATTGTATGTAAGAATACATAAAAAGCGGCCAAGATTATGACAAAGGCCATTTAAGCAAGGAAGGTATTGAATAGATAGTCCAGGAAGTAAAAAAATACAAAGCTGAAGATGAGTGAAGAGACAAGTTGTTCTCCTAAGAACGTCTTCAAATCCTTGCATTCATCATGAAGACCAACATGGAAGTTGAAGAACAGTAAGGCAATGTCAGTAATGATAAACAGGAAATTCTTGAATTGCATAATGAAAACACTTGGTAAAATAGCTAGGCAAGAATCATACTGCTGAGAAGGAAGAATATGTGCATTAAAAAAGAGAGAGATGATCTGAAACTCCATCATTCTCAACCGTATCAGAATGTAGATAGCTTATTAGGAGGAACGTCTAGAAGCGTCTTTAGGGCAGAGCTCTTCATCTACAGCATGATTACAGATTCCAGTTTGCCCTGAACATTCTTGGTTTATGCTTAGTATCCTGAGCTTAATATTAACATTACTGCCTTCACTTTATTTTTTTTTATTTTATTTTTTTTATTTCTAGGAGAGCGAGCGAGCGAGAGAGAGAGTGTGAGCAGGGGAGGGTCAGAGAGAGGGACACAGAATCTGGAGCAGGCTCCAGGCTCTGAGCTGGCAGTCAGCACAGAGCCCGACGTGGGGCTCGAACCCACGAACCGCGAGATCATGTCCTAAGCGAAAGTCGGATGCTTAACCGACTAAGCCACCCAGGCGCCCCTACTGCCTTCACTTTAAAGGAGTCCCAATGTGGAGGATAACTTATACAGTCACTGTCCATCTTGACCTACCATTGCAGAGAGCAAAGAGCAAAGTCTACATAATAACAAAATTTGTAGGACTCAAATTTGTAATGAAAAATCTTACGAAATTTTTAAAATACCTTGATGGGCATCAGGATACTTAAATGTAGGGGCACAGAAAAAGTGAATACATTGCATTTCATGGTGCAGAAAACAAGTGGAAAATGTAGTTCATATACTGAAGAATAATACTATTTTTCAAATAGGTAACATATGAAATAGAAATATTGTATAACAAATGTTTTATAAGGAACCAAAGAACAACTAGAAGAAACAACTAAAAGCAGCTGTCCTTCGGGTAGAAGATTAGAAACACTGGCTGTTTTTCTTCTGTATACTTTCTGTAGTTCCCAGGACTGCTTTTCAGTAAACACATATTGCTTTCATAATCAGAAAAATACTTTCTTTACAAGTTCAGAGTGACTCAAAAAAAACCCACCAAAATGTAATTGCAGAATACACGACATACTTAAAGTGATTCCTAAAGGCTGACAATAAAAAGATGAGCAAAGGTGTCCTGGGAATGTGCAAACTACGACTCGAGATCAAGACATCTGACAATGTCGAATTTAGGCCAGAAAGCATTAAGCAAGGCAAAGAAGGACAAGTTTTAATGCTAAAGGCCACATTTACAAAAAAAAAAAATAATACTATGTACCCAAGTAACAGAACAGAGATCTTCAAAACTCAGAAACTAAAAAGAGAAGCAAGAATAAGCAAAAACTTGATATCATGTTGTTTTCCAAGTAGACATGGAACACTCATAAAAATTGACAATATGTTAACTCACAAAGAAAATTTCAATAAATCTCAGCAAGTAAAGATAATAAAAAATAATATTTAATCATGATGCTATAAGCCAGATGTTTATAATAAAGTTTTTAAAGATCCTTCTACATGGAAACTTAAAAATTCAATATTATACAATTCTTGGGCCAAGGTAGAAGTACAAAGTGAAACTGCAGAATTCTTAAGAAGCATTGATGAAAATCCTCCCTATCAAAATCTATGGAGTGCAGTTAAAGCAGTGATGAAAAAGAAATGGAAAACATTAAATATCAATAAAATGAAATAATGAAAATTAATATCCAACTCAAAACATTAGGAAAAAAGCAACGCCCACGAAACATCAGAAAGAATAAATTAATAAAAACATAAATTAATGTCAATAAAAAGAACATCTAAACTGAAAAAAAGTCTATTTGAAAAGATCAAAAAAATTGACAAACCACTAGCTAACCTCATCAAGAATAGGGGGAGACGTTAAGTACACATATCCAAAATAAGAAATTACAAGGTGGAAGTAACCATCAAAATAGGGGAAATTAAAAATCTTAGGAGATTACTTCACAATTGTTTGCCAAAAAATGAACACATTGAAAACCCTGATGAAATGGATAATTTTCCAGGAAAACTTCATTTCCCAAAACAAACCCCAGCAAAACTTTTTAAAGATATAATTAGGGGCACCTGGATGGCTGTTGGTCAAGCGCCTGACTTCGGCTCAGGTCATGATCTTACAGTTTGTGAGTTAGAGCCCCGTGTCAGGCTGTGTGCTGACAGCTCAGAGCCTGCAGCCTGCTTCAGATTCTGTGTCTCCTTCTCTCTCTGCCCCTCCCTCACTTGTGGTCTGTCTCTCAAATATAAATAAATGTAAAAATATATATAAATAACAAAAATAAAATAAAAATTAAAATATGATTAAATATATCACTTCTCAGAAAAATAACCACAACAACAACAAAACCCAACAAAGAACTATCCCTGCCCCCATGAAAGCACAAGGTCTACAATCCATCACAAGGGAAATATACTAACCTGAAAAGATGAATAATATCTGTCAATTTTAAATGCTCTAACAAAGGTAAAGAAGAAAAAGAAAACTTCTGGGGCGCCTGGGTGGCTCAATCAGTTAAGCATATGACTTTGGCTCAGGTCATGATCTCACGGTTTGAGAGTTTGAGCCCTGTGTCAGGCTCTGTGCTGACAGCTCAGAGCTGGAGCGTGCTTCAGATTCTGTGTCTCTCTCTTCCCCTTGCCTGCTCATACTCTGTTTCTCACTCTCTCTCTCAAAATAAATAAACATTAAAAATAAATAAGAATAAATTATTTTATTGAATTGAGTACAACAAACCTGATGAATATGACACATGTATACATATTTACAAGAAAGAAATATACTTTGGACCACTCTGTCTCATAGGAACGCAAACATCTTAGATCGGATATTAGCAAACAAAATCCAATTGCAACTTTAAAAAATATATCAGAACTAATTAGAATTTATTTAAGAAATTAAAAGAAATAATGTTATTGGAAAATCCATTAACATAAATTATATATTAAGGAATTTATGGGGAGTGATCATCTCCATAAATGCTAAAATTTACTCAACAAAAATCTAAAAACTCCTTCTAATAAAACTTAATAAACTATACAGTGAAACATATTTCCTTAACATGAATTCATGTTTTATATATAATTACCAGTACATGTAACTTGGTTGGATATAACTTGAAGGGGAGTGAAAAATATTCTATAAAAAAATGAAATTTTAATATAGATGAGATATCAGATGGTGTTAGGAAGTTATTAATTATCTTTGTTTTGATAATAGTGTTATAGGTATCCAGGAGAATCTCTTTATTCTTAGGAGATGCATACTAAAGTATTTAGGGAGTGAGGTATCATGATTTTGAAACTTGGTTCCAAATTATTCTACAGAAAAAGAGTATGCATGAAAAATATTCACAATTGGTGTGCCTGGGGGGCTCAGTCAGTTAAGCATCCAACTCTTGGTTTCAGCTCAGGTCATGACCTCACCGTTGATGATTTCAAGGCCCACACTGGGCTCTGGGCTAACAGGGCAGAGCCTGCTTGGGATTCTCTCTCTCTGTCCCTCCCCAGCTCACCCATTCACTCTGCCTCTCAAAATAAAGAAATAAACTTAAAAAGAAAAAAACCACTAACAATTGTTGAGTTCAGGTCGAAGATAGAGGGATGTTCATTGCACTATTGTTTCAACTTTTCCTTTTGAAAATTTTCTGATAAAATATTGAAGGCTGGATGGAATTAATAAAAATAGTAATAAGAGTACCTTTTCAATATATTTTTCTCTCTAACAACTTTAGTTACAGTTTGTTACAGTTTAGGTCTCCACTTCCCTCAGCGTTTCTTCTGCTTTCTCAACTCTCCACCCAAGAACTTCCTTTGTTATCCTGAATTTCCCCTTACCACCCCTAGTAAAGTTACGTATGCATTAGCTGTTTGACTCATCAACTTCACTCCTAGAAATCTACCTCAAAGGCAAAAACGCAAAATGAGATCTACACAGGGCCATCCATTGTAGCCTCACTTGTACTAGGACAAAGCTTTTCAGTTTTTCTTATTTATTTTCACACCCCAACTCCAAACTCCCTTCAAAATGAGGCCAAATTCTACATTCTGATGTGGAGTAATCTCCAGGTCACATTGTAAAGTGAAAAAAGCTATGTATAGTATACTAATTGTGGTGTGCTGCCCTTTAGGGTAAGAAAAAAGGTACATATAAATATATATGAATATACATACCTATTTCTATTTCCATAAGGAAACAATGGAAGGATGAACTAAAAATTAATAAAAATGCTTCCCTGGAGTGGGAAGAGAAAAGGGACAAGAGAATGGAGGAGCCAGAGAGAATAGTGAGCTTCCCTGAATGTAACTTATTTTATAGATTTGCCAGGCTTGCTGGAGCCTGGACTGTAACTGGCAGAGTGGTGTCCGTTGGCCAAGCAGGGCTCAGGAGTCAACCCGGATTGAAAGGATGGAAAGAGCTTCCACCTCTCCGTGGGAGGTGTGACAAAGAGCATGTGGCCAGTTTTAGTCTGCCACTACATTTCTGAAAGTGGGACAACCTGATGTTATGTGTTTCGTAAGGTGATGTGATAAAAAAAAAAAAGTATGCAACAGTAGCAATAAAGTACTCTTGTCTTAAAAGCTGAATCCAAGACTCTCCCTCCCAGTTTCTGACCATTTAACAGACAGAAGAAAAAGACAAACAACAGCTTCCAGAAGCAACCAGCCAAATACAGAATATGGGACATTCTATAGAACAAATAACCACAGTAGGGCCACTCACTACAGAATAAGTAAATTTGAAGGTCTTGCTTAGATTTTAACACAAATAAACTGAACTGTAAAAAGACATCTTTGAGACAATTGGAGACATTTGAATGTGGGCTTGGTATTAGATAATATGAGATGAAAGGTGACAGAATGTGCCACCCCAAAATCTGACTATAGGAGTTCAGGATATGTCACTCCAAAATATGCTATGTTGGTACATTGATTATTTTAAACCATAGGCCTAAAAAAATTTGCAAATACTGGAAAGGGCTTTCTCTGAATCCCCCTTATCTGACTCAATACAGATCTTCCAAAAGGAACTCAAATGCCATAACTCCTTCTTGGGAGTTTCATCAACCAGAGAGGATTAACTCTTCTCATAGGAGAGGAGACTGAAGTCCACACCACACTCTGACAAACTGTCACAAAATATGCCCCTCATCTATTTTTCCGAGGGCCCATTCCTCTTTCCTGAAATCCTTTCACTCTCCCCCTTTCACTCTCCCCCTTTTACCCTTTTACATGGAGTTTAAGTCTGAATTCTAAGCCACCTAAGAGAATTGCTCATTTTTTCCTAGGCCTCTCCTATGTAAACATGAAGTAACCATGTTAATACATGTCTATTTGTTTTTCTCTTATTAGTCTCTCTTTTATTGTATGGGTCTCAGCTAAGAACTCAGAAGGGTAGAGGGGGAATTATTTCCCTCCCTTACACTATTAAATCTGTTAAAATGTTTTAAAAAAAGAATTCTTATTTGTTAAAGATGTATAATGAAATGGTGTATTTAGAATAAATGTATATTTAGAGGTGAAATAACATGATGTCTGAGATTTGCTACACAAACATAGGAGAAGAAGGTGAGAAAAGGGTGAAATAAAATGAACAAAATGTTGACATTCCTCTTCTATTTCTGGGGCACTCTTTAGTTATCAGTAACTGGCCTTTTGGTGTTACTTGGTTCAGGCTCCCGGAAGAGTAAATATAATGGACTCAGCCAAGCTGCCAGCCCCTGGTTAGGGTCTGGGATTTTGTTATCATTGGGTTTACTCTATACCCATGCAGGATCCAAAGAGCTGGGAGAAGTGGGTTGTAAGGCAAAACACCTGGCCACCTGGGCCTGCCCCTTCAAAACGGGTTGAAGATGGAGGGCACTTCCTTGGAGTGGAAGAAGCTGGAAGGGGGAAAGCAGACACACTAACTGGCATCTCTAGCACTGTCTTCCTGAAGGTGGGAGAAGCTGATCTTCGAAGAGGATCAGCTTTCCATGCTCCTGTGCATCTTCAAAAGCAACCATAGTAACAACCTTGACTCATTATCTTGGCATGAGCCCCACATCTATTTGAATACCATCTCTGTTGATTGCTCATTGCTCAGAAAGAGTGAATGGGGATCAGGAGTAACTATCATACCTTTATAGGTGAGCAAGTGGCAAAGTGACTTACCCAAGGCACAGAGCAGTTGGCTCTAGGGGAAACAAATGAATTGTATTTTTGTAAATCAACTAGACTCCATTTTCAGAGAATTGTATCACATTAAAAGCAATTTTCTGGGGCGCCTGGGTGGCTCAGTTGGTTAAGTGTCCAACTTCAGCTCAGGTCATGATCTTGTGGTTTGTGAGTTCAAGCCCCACATTGGGCTCTGTGCCGACAGCTCAGCCTAGAGCCCACTTCAGATTCTGTGTCTCCCTCTCTATCTTCCCCTCCCCTGCTCATGTGCTCTCTCTCTCTCTCTCTCTCAAAAATAAATGAACATTTAAAAAATTAAAAATAAAAGCAATTTTCTTTTTTTTAATTTTGAGGAAGCCACTCAACCAGCCTCTAATTAGGAAGAGTTGGGTAAAAACACATCTTAAAAGGATAAAGGGAATGACTCTGTACATATCACATACATGTACAAAATTCCCCAATTCAGAGAACTTTCAGTATTTTGAGAAGTTAAGTCTGGGCCCAGAAAATTAATCTTGATACTAATTTATTTTTACCACAGTTATACATCTGGTGGTCTGGAAGTGTAGGGTATCTATAAAGTTATTTAATCATTCTCCCATTTTCTTCACTGATTCTAAAAGTTTTACTACCAGTCTAATAAACTGAGCCATGGAAAATTATGTAAAATTTCTTTTACTCTAAATTATATTATTCGTGAGATGTTTTAATTACCCATGGATAAAATTCAACTGGCAATGAGACCCATTCCCAGGTTTGAAATGTACAAATTTGACAGTCGAGTGATTAGTTGCTGCTATTGCTTGCAGGGAAAACAGCAATCTAATTTCATCTGGAAGCCAATGCATCATATCCCAGTGTCAGGATCTTCAAACAGTGATGATCCAAGCGAACTGTAGGCTATTGCCAAGAGAAATGGCTCTAAAGGTACACTTGGCTCTGTAATTTTGTAAACACATATATCTTGTTGCAATTTGACCATCATCTGAAAGTTAACTCCTTGAAATTGAGAATGGACCTCCCTGTAATACAGTAGCTTTCACTCTTGGCTACACATTGAAATCACATGAAGAACTTAAAAAAAAAAAAAAAAAAGCACTGATACCTACCCACCCCTTCCCCCATTCTAATCTAATTGGTCTGGAGTGTTGTCTGAAAAGGAAGAGTTTTAGATGCGCTCCGCCTGATTTTAATGTGCAGACAAGTTGAAAATGTCTGCCCTTAATGATTCTTTGAAAGATCAGATTTCTTTTCAGTTTTTTTCACAATTTCCTAAATTTATGAAAACCTTTTAGAATAAACACTAGTGTAAGGGGGGAAAATGGCAGAGGAAATGAAATAAACAAACAAACAAAACAATGCAAGGACCAAAAGAGGAATTTCTCTAGGAAATTAGGGAATCACTATAGAGAGAAAATTATTTAAATTCTTTTTAGATGGACAAAGCCAATACCAAAGACTACTCTGGGTCAGAAATGTTGACTGTAAAGGAAGTTGAAGTTGTTCAGCATAATTAGGTAAAAAGATGTTTTCCTTTTTTCATTAAAAAATTTTTTTAATGTTTTATTTGTTTCTGAGAGAGAGACAGAATGAGCAAGGGAGGCTCAGAGAGAGAGGGAGACAAAGAATCTGAAACAGGCTCCAGGCTCTGAGCTAGCTGTCAGCACAGAGCCTGACGTGGGGCTCGAACCCACAAACCATGAGATCATGACCTGAGCCGAAGTCGGATGCTTAACCAACTGAGCCACCCAGGTGCCTCAAAAGATGTTTTCCTTTGGCAGAGAAACTAATTCCTATTAGCTTTGTTATTATTTGATTGGCTGGCCAATAGTTTTAATTTTCTAAATTGAGTATTTTGCTGATTCTCTAGCAGCTGAGAAGCTGCCGGTTGGTTGGTTGGCTGGTTTGTTGATTGCTGTAGGGGAAGACTTTGGGAGGAGAGAGAAAAGAAATTGGGAGATGGCCTTAGAATAGCCTCCATATTTGAGCCAATAAGCAGATCCTAAGAACTGCAGAGAAACTTCCAGTGAGGGGGCATTTATGGCAGGATTTGGTTGCTAGAGCATTGAAACAGCAATGCCAAGTACCTTTCTTTTCCATGTGAAAACTCCTTCTTGGTTGTCTTCCCAGGTCTTCAATAATACTTTGCTAATAATCAGTACTACCCATCGTCTTGTGTTGGTGTGGTCTTAAAGAATGAAGAAAGTGAGTTAGGGATGCCTGAGTGGCTCAGTCTGTTAAGTGTCAAACTTCAGCTCAGGTCATGATCTTGTGGTTCCTGAGTTTGAGCCCCGCATCAAGCTCTGCTGACAGGTGAGAGCCTGGAGCCTGCTTCAGATTCTGTGTCTCTCCCTAGCTCTCTGACCCCTCCCTCACAGCTTGTCTGTCTGTCTCTCTCTCAAAAATAAATAAACATTAAAAATGAAAAAAAAAAAAAAGAAAGCTAGCTCTGATCACATTTATAGTGAAGTGGGACAACTTGCAGCAGCAGAAATGAAACATCAAAAACAAGGAATAAAGCTCTTGGATTATGGGTAACAAACTGAAATCCTATAAAGACTTCATTGCAATTGTTGGCAGTTTTACAGAAAGATATCCTGACATATTTTATTTAGAGATGAATGGAATAAGTAACTTCAGATGGCTTAGGAAATTGAGGAATATATGAAGTTATAGAAGCCAGCCTAGTTCCAGATAATTCTAAATGTGCTACTGTAGAGAATGCCAGCACTCGTCAATATCCATGTCTTTCCTCCTCTTCCTGAGAACATCTTTAAACAATATTTCCTTCCATCCTTACCATGAAGTTGAGCCATGTGATTGGGTTCCAGGTAATAGAAAGAAGGCAGAAGTAATTTAAAGCATTTCCGGGCTTGACTTCTAGAACTTTTACTATGATCCTCCATGTCTTCTCTCTTTACTCACAAGGCAGCAGAATACAGAGGCTTGTTTCAATATGCAAATGTGAGATTACCCCAGTGGATGATGGAGCCACTAAATGAAGGAGCCTGGGCACCTAAATCATCACAGGAAAGGCTACCCATCAAACACACTTTAAACTATGAAAAAGGTAAAAGCATTTATTATATTAAGCAACTGAGATTTGAGGGTGGTTTGTTAGAACAGCTAGTTTTACTTAACTTGATAATATACTAAATGACTATCCAAATACAAAGATTCCCATACTGCATATTTATTTGGCAAAAATAATTTTTTAATTAAAAAGCAGACCAAAAAAACCCTCCATAAACTTAAAATTGTTTAAATCATACAAAATGATATCTGACCCCAATGGAATAAATTAGGAAATCAACAGCAGAACGAAATCTGGAAAATCACCAAATAGCTTTAAACTGAAACACATCTAAGAAACTCATTGGTTGAAGAAGAAATCAAAAGGGGAATATATATTTTGAACAACCAAAAAAGAAAGCATATTTCAAAATTTATAGGATGATGTTAAAACAGTACACAGGGAGATTTATGGCACATTATACTTAATTATTTCTTTAGTAAATCTGGATCCCATTTCTTCAATTCTGTTCCTCTCTTGCTCATTCTTTCCTTTCTGCCCATGTGAAGATGGAAACTATGATTTGATCTTTGCCCTCCCACAAACTATCATAATTTACCCATTAAATCAACATGTATTGATTTAGGCCAACTACTGTTGGCCTATAGTGCTGGATTAGAGTAGGAGCTTGATAAATATCTACTTGATCAATAATGAGAAAATTTTGGCTTGGAGAGAAGGAAACAAAGGAAATGAAGAAAGTTGGCAGCCCCACTGTACGGATAGCTTTGCCAAATGAAAACATCTCATATTCAGGTTCATCCCACTCATAGTCATGATCCTCATTTTCCTCCCTTTTGAAAGAGGAAGTCATAGAATTACAAATCTAATGTCATCGCATTTAATGAACAGATGTCTGGCATCTACAAAAAGATCTTGTCCAACCTCCTCTAAGTACCTCCAATAAGACTATCCAATAGATCTGTACATTTACGTGATAGTACAATGCTTTGGCTTTACCTTTCTAAACTGACCTGTAATTCTGATGAAAATATGGACGTGAGTATTGGCACAGAGTTTGAATTGAAGTCCTTCCTGCTCAAGTCCCATAAGCAAGAGCAGTTTATAGAAAAGCAGAGCTATTTTCACTCAATTACTGCAGCTTCAGAAAAGCATGGATGTATCCCCCAAGCTTCCATTTTCTTCCCTTTGTAACATGTTAGAAAATAACATGTCTGAGTACCCCACCTTAAACATGTTGGTGTTTCTATTTTCCATATACTCTTCCCGTGCAGACTCCATGAATATGCACAACTGAAAGTAATACCTCTTTCAGTGCCTACGTGAACTCCATTCCAAGGTAAAGCAGTGCCTGATGAACCTGAAAAGATGTTTCTGATCCCATTCCCACTCTTTTATGATAAAGACTCACCTTCTGAGTCAATAGGTACATGATTCCTACTCATTTCCCTTCACTATTTTAGTGGACTCTTCCCAGATTTCTGCAACTCCATTATATCTTCCTCATGCTTTAAAATTGCATATATTATCCAAGAGCTTATATAAGAAGAAGATGGTGTTTGCAGTTTAATTTGATTGCCTTTCTCACCTCCTTCCATTCAGATGGCATTGTTGTCTGCATTCCAGAACATATCTTGCTAATGTCTTCGAGGAACAATGACCCATTCCTGCCACGTCCTGCTCTGCAGCTAAAGCCTAAAGCACCAAATTTACCATAATTTATACTTTGGAATCTAACTGTCTAAGATGAATTACTAAAGTGTGGACACAATAACAAATCCTGCTCTTAAACTCTTGTCACTAATGTTTTGCATGTGTTAACTTAATAAGCCTTTTGTGGTCTATGTCTGGTTATCTAATATTTTAAATGACATCATGTTAAGCATATAAATTCCTCTCCCTCCTTCGAAGGCAGTTTGTGACTCTTACTAATTTTTATTAGAACACAATAAGCTCTAATACTGCACTTTACACAGAGCTCAGATAAAACCAACACCTTGTATTAGGAATGATACATTAATAATCACTGCCACCTGCAGGCAACAAAAAAACTCTGGCTTCTACCACCTTGTTTGATCAAAGGCAATTTCAAGTGAACAAAATAATTCTATTTCCAGAGAAAAATGTACTCACTGATAAAAACAGACTTGGTTTTTTCCTCCCCTCCACATTTACATTGGAAAAAACAGCACTCAGAGCAAACAGGGGAATAATATTGAACAAAACTAGTTCCACTGGCAGATGTGAGGTCAGAATCTTTACTAGAGAATATAGAGAATATAGAATGGCAAGCTCGATGAGAATGGAATAGATATGTCTTCCAACAGAATTCTTTTGGAACATTACTACTCTCAGTTAACAAATCCGATTCATTTATTTCAGCTCCCTCTGCAACTCTTTCTGAGCAAATCATAATGTAACTTACCTGATAAACCAAATTGATAACCAGTCACATGCTGAATATCTGGTGCCCATACACAGCTCAAGCCTATGTTCCTGATTATTAGAGCAGGAAATTGATGTGTTCCAATTCATTGTTTGCATATGCAAGTACAGTGTGGAGAAAATATTACCATATCAACGGGAAACTTGTTTTGATAGAATGTTTGGAAGAAATTATCTATTTTGGGGTGCCTGGATGGCTCAGTCAGTTGAGTGACTGACTTCAGCTCAGGTCACGATCTCATGGGTTCATGAGTTTAAGCCCCACATTGGGCTCTCAGCTGTCAGCTCAGAGTCTGTTTTGGACCTTCTGTCCCTCTCTTTCTCTGCCCCTTCCCCACTAGCAGTCTCTCTCTCTCTCTTTCAAAAATAAACATTGAAAAAAAAAAGAAATTATATACACTTTTTACAAATAGTTTATTGTCAAATTAGTTTCCACATAACACTCAGTGCTCATCCCCACAAGTGTCCTCCTCCATGCCCATCCCCCCTCCCCCCACATCCATCAGTCCTCAGTTTTTGTCAGCATTCAAGAGTCTCTCATGGTTTGCTTCTCTCCCTTTCCCCCACCATTTCCGCCCTTCTTCTCCCCCTTGTTCCTCCGTCAAGTTCCTCCTAATCCTCCTATACGTGGAAACATATGATATTTGTCCTTCTCTGCCTGACTTATTTCGCTCAGCATAACACCCTCAAGGTCCATCCATGTTGCTACACGTGGCCAGATTTCATTGTTTCTCATTTCCATGTAGTATTCCATGGTATAGATAAACCACATCTTCTTGATCCATTCGTCCGTTGATGGATACTTAGGCTCTTGCCATGTTTTAGCTATTGTTGAGAGTGCTGCTATGAACATTGGGGTACATGTGCTCCTATGCATCAGTAAGAAATTATATTTTTTAAAAGATATCCTTGGATGATAGTTTAACTCAGTATTTCCTGATGGGAGCTTCTATTGGCATTCAGGAAAAATACTTTCTCATTATTCTGTGCATCACAGTATGCTCAGCATTTCTAGACCACACCCATTTAGTGTCAGTAGAATTTCCTGGCCAAGTGGCAATCAACAATGCTCCCCATATGGGGTGCCTGGGTGGTTCAGTTGGTTAAGCCTCCAACTCTTGGTTTCAGCTCAGGTCATGATCCCAGTTTCATGAATTTAAGCCCTGAGCACTGGTGGTGTGGAGCCTGCTTGGGATTCTCTCTCCCTCTCTCTCTCCCCCTCCCTCTGCCCCTCCTCCACCTGTGCTATCTCTCTCTCTCTCAAAATTAATTAATTAATTAATTAATAATAAATAAATAAAGCTAAAAAAAATGCTCTCCAGGGTCGCCTGGGTGGCTCAGTCGGTTAAGCATCTGACTTTGGCTCAGGTCCTGATCTCACAGTTCGTGGGTTCGAGCCCCGCATTGGGCTCTGTGCTGACTGCCAGCTCAGAGCCTGGAGCCTGTTTCAGATTCTGTATCTTCCTCTCTCTCTGACCCTCCCCTGCTCATGTTGTCTCTCTCTCTCTCTCAGAAATAAATAAAACATTAACAAATTTTTTAAAAATGCTCTCCATATATTTCAAACTTGTCTCAAGGGCAATAGTCCTGCCCTCTCTCTCTGTATTTAATAAATAATTTCCGTGTTGTATGGTCCATGATTCTTTAGACAAATTCTAAACCAGAGATACAATGGGGAGCTGAATCTAGAGAATCATTTATATAGAACCATGAAAATTCTCATCTCTACTTCTACCTCTTGCTAGACAGTGCCTAATGGAGGGTCTCAACCTAGAAACTTTAAAAAATTAAATTCTATATGGCTAAAAAATAATTATAATAAAAGACAATGTCAAACTAGAAACATATTTGCAGGGATTAGTAAAGAATTAATAAAGAATCCCTACATATCAATATGGGGAAAATAAACTAATGTCTAATGGAAAATTGGACCGAGGAAGTCAGCAAGCAATTCACAAACAATAAAAATAGTTAAAACATAAGCAAATATATTCGATCTCATTAATCATCCATCGTAAATAAATCTTATAAGTTAAAACAACAAAGAAGTGATGTTTTTAAGTATAAAACTGAAAACTTTATTTAAATGAAAATACTCAGTACTGGTGAGGATTTAAAGACATGAGTGAATAGAGACAAAAGTTGATGTAACTCTTATGGAGGAAATTTAACCATAGCTATCAAAGCCTTCAAATATTGCAATTCATTTAATCCATCCATTCTACCTTTCGGAATTTAGACTGGGAATATAAATATGGTTGTGAACAAAGATTTGGCTGCAAAGTTGTTCATTGAATCATTTTTAATAGGAACAAGGTAGATACAATGTACATTTTCAGGAACAGGAAAATTAGATTTAAAACCTATTCATAGAAAAGAAAATATTGTGAACTACAAATAATACCTCTGAAAAATATTAGTGGCATGGAAAATATTCCTAGTATATTATTAAGGGGGGAAAAGCAGGATAAAGGGCAGTATGTTTACTATAATACTCTTTCTGCGAAACATATATATGAGTGTGTATATGTGTATATAGTTTTATATATTCATATATGATGTAGGAAACAAAGGCAAAAGAAAAAAATTGAATTTTCTTACAACTTACAGCCCACTGACAAGGCCTTGAGGCAGGCAGAGTGACCTTCCTCTAGGAACTCAGCTGCCTTGATGGTGACACTTTGCTAAGGGCAAAAGACAATCTTAGTTTAACATTATCCTGACTTCCAAGATCCAATAAGTCTACGTTAATATATAAAGATTCCCTTGGAAACTTCTTTTATCCCTACCCTCCAAATAAATGTTGGCAATCATACTCCAAGCTTATGACCCACTGATATACATCAGAAAGGGTCTCATGGCTGAGTTTTTGCTAAACAGTAATAAATGACCTTCTCCTAACAACAGCTAGCCCTCTTGAGGTTCTGTTGCTTCCAAACTTCCATGATCCTTAACCCCTTTGCAACTTGGAGGTATATAATCAGTCAACTGTCATAACCCCAGTGCAGCTCTTTCTGCCCATGGGTCCTGTCCCTGTGCTTTAACAAAGCCACCTTTTTGCACTAAAGACGTCTCAAGAATTCTTTCTTGGCTGTCAGCTTTGAACCCCAGCACGTCAAACCACACCAATATATAATAGAAAGATACAGAGAAAGAAAGAGAGGTGCTATATATCTCTTGTAGACAGACTGCCTATCTTGTTCTTCTCTGCAAACTCTTACCTGGTATGGTGCCTGGAACATAGCGTATTACGAGTGTACCAAGTCAGGAGCGCCTGGGTGGCTCAGTCAGCTAAGTGTCCAATTCTTGATTTTGGCTCAGGTCATTATTTCACGGTGGTGAAAAAGAGCCCAGCGAAAGGCTCTGTGCTGAGTGTGGAGCCTCCTTAGGATTCTCTCTCTTCCTCTCTCTCTCTGCCCCACCCCCTGCTTGTGCTCTGTCTCAAAATAAATAAATAAACATTTTAAAAAGAGTGTATAGCAGGAACCGGGGGCTCAGTCAGTTAAGCGTCTGACTTTGGCTCAGGTCATGACCTCACAGTTTGTGGGTTTGAGCCCAGTGTCCAGCTCTGTGCTGACAGCTCAGAGCCTGGAACCTGCTTCAGATTCTGTGTCTCCCTCTCTCTGCCTCTCCCTTGCTTGCATTCTTTCTCTCTCTTGTCTGCCAAAGCTAAATAAACATTAAAAAATTTTTATATAAAAAATAAAAAAGGCTGTACCAAGTCAATTACATATATAAGTAAATGATTAATAAAGGACTATGAAAACATTCATTAAAATATTTACTGCTTCTTGGGCCTGAAATTAGTGATTTTTCTTCTTTTGTCTCTTTATCTTTTTTTTCTGAGTTTTATTCAATGAATATATATTATTTTTGTACGTTAAAAAAAGTGTAGGGGGTCATAGGGAAAGCTTTAATTTCATTAGGCAGTTGTAGATCCTAAAGTGAAAGCTTTTTACATACACTGAAGCAATTTTGTCTTTATTTATTATGAGCAGCTCTTTCTCGGCCATAATTTGAACTAATATAAGTGCCTACCCACCTTCTGGGGAGGAAAGAAGTGTGCCTCCTACCCCAGCACCTCAGAGATGGTAAGCTTCTGAATCATCCCACCTTCCTAGGACGTAGGAACAGGTCAATGGGGAAGAGAGGCCCTGGGAACATTTAAGAGAGCAAGATTCTAGTGCTAATTGTATTGTAATTCTGAAATGGTGAAAGCATTATAGAAACGATGTTGGGCTCTTTGATTTTTGTGTTTGCAATGGCTCTTGTTTGAAGTGGTGTGACTCTTACATCAACTGACGTCAATTGTATCGTTATAATTTGAGGGACAGTTTAATTGCTTTAATAAAGCTGTAACATTTCCATCTTCCATTACGGGTCAATTTCCTTGTCTAGAAAAATCAATGACCTACTACGACAAACAAGCAAGAGTCCCACCTAGTGGCAGTAAGGAACTTAAGAAAGAGTCCAGAAGAGGTAATATTGTCCAAATTGGGCTCTCTGACCTAAAATCCCTTACCAGCTGCAGTACACCGATTGCAAAGGCTCCGTCCCACCTAGGATTTTAGATTTCAGAAATGTGGCAGTTCCAGTCAGCTCGGGAAAGATAAAGTTCTGAATTGCTATGTCACAACCATATGTGACCAAATACAAGGTTCTTCTAGAAGATGTGGTATATACACAATAGAATATCACTCAGCCATCAAAACCAATGAAACCTCGCCATTTGAGACAACAGGAATGGATCTAGAGGGGATTAGGCTTAGTGAAATAAGTCAGAGAAGTATAAATACCATATGAATTCATGTGTAATCTACAAAACAAAACAAATGAACAAACAAAAACAGAGAAATGGATTAAGAAATATGGAGGACAAGAGAGTGGTTGCCAGAGGGAATAGGATGCAAGGATGGGTGAAATAGGTGAAGGGGATCAAGAGGTACAAACTTCCAGTTATAAAATAAGTAAGTCATGGGGATCAAAAGCACAACATAGGGAATACAGTTAATAATATTGTAATAACTTTGTATGGTGACAGATGGTAACTATACTTACTGTGGTGAGTTTTTCATAACATATAATTGTGGAATCATTATGTTGTATATTTGAAACTAATATTATGTGTCAACTGTATTTCAATCAATAATAGAAAATAAATAAAAATTTAAAAAGCAAAGGTTCTTTGGAAATTGATTAACCATTGATCTTTCATGACATCTTTTTATTTTTTTTAGATTTTTAAATGTTTATTTATTTTTGAGAAAGAGAGAGAGTCTGGAAAAGGGGCAAAGAGAGAGAGGGAGCCACAGAATCTGAAGCAGGCTCCAGGCTTCGAGCTGTCAGCAGAGAGCCGAATACAGGGCTCGAACCCACAAACTGTGAGATCATGACCTGAGCTGCAGTTGGCCACTTCACCAATTGAGCCATCCAGGTGCCCCTCATAGCATCTTTTTAAATAACAACCCAAATCATCTGGTTTCAGGGAGCCATTCGCCTCTCATTCACTTATTCAATCATTTCATGAACATTTATTGAGCACCTCTAGTTCCCAGAAACTGAAATTAAGCACTAAGAATGTAAAGATGATTGAGGTACATTCTTGAGCTGAGGAGGAGCTCCTAATCTATCATGTGACACTGAGCTGGATGATCTGTCGGTAGTTCAGCCTCACCATCGTCCCCTTTAAGGTCTGCTCTCAAAACGCCCCTCCCTGGGATGGAAGTTTCCCATAAGAGGAAGCTGCTGGTAATTTCCAAGGTGGAAGAGAAAGGGAAGCTGTATACTCTATAGGTAACTGCAGCCAGACTCAGCAGCAGATGAGGAATTCGCAGCAGCTCCCCAGTGAGCTCTTGGGGACCTGTCCCGGCAGCACCCTGAACCCATGAGAGTGCTTCTCAAGGATATCAAATTCTGCAAGTGTGCGTGGCAGCTTCCTGGTGAGTTTCAGAGACCCGCGCTGCACTGTTACTTCCTTCCAGATCTTCAGTGTCAGCTCCCTCCCCTTGGCAGAGGCTTCCTGGCCTCTTCCTCAGCTCTTCTAATAGTCAGGTAAGCCCCTCATTCCTGTAGCAAATCGCATATGCCCAGAAAACAGGGCATGGTTTCTCTTTTCCTGACCAAGCCCTGACTGATTCAGACACCCAGTGAGATAATTCCGTGACATTGCTGGCATAATGATGCAGGAATATATGAGGTTATGAGAACAGAGGAATAGGAAAGCATCTCAGCCCTAGAAGGGTCAGGGAAGGCTTCCCAGAGAAATCGGCTTTGGAGGTTAGTCTTAAAGGTGAAAAGACCTTATCCAGGTACCAGGGAAGACTTAGAGACTAAAGTATGCAGAAAAAAAGCCAACGAGTAACCAACATAGAACCGTGTTTAAAGGAACACAAGACCATAAGTTTCCAAGTTTACAATTAGTGTGTTGCTGGAGAATAAAATGGCAGTTTTCTCATGTGAGTATCACTTTTGTAAAGCTCCTTGCAGATTTGTAGATATCAGTGTGGCAAAACATAGCAATGCTGTTGGGACTCCATTCATCTCATCTGCTTAATCAGATGGGCACAGCAAATTCCTCAGTTGCTGTGAAAACTAGCCACTAACATCTCATAGCTGCAGCCTTCTCTAGAGAATTGCCTTCAGCTGATGGGAGCTCCCTCACCTGGAAGTGCCTGGGAAGTTTTGTTTGCCTTCAAGGATATCAGTAGCCAAGGGCTGATGGATCTAGGCAGACTAAAGCCTGGCCCCTTGCCTGGGATAGCTTTGTGGTGCCATTCACTTTCCCCACAGGACCAATCGGAAAATAGACATTAGGAGAAAACTTATCTTTGCTTAGCTTTCCTCCTGTCCTATCTTCTGCTTTTCTCAGTTCTTGATATGTGCTGGAACTGTAGAAATCTGGAATTGCTTAGGCATGAATGTAAGGCATGCATTTAGCCTAATCATGTCAGCACTTTTCACATGCTGGGCAAAGGGAGTTTGAATTTATCTACTAGCACTGTGCTCTTAAGATGTCTGATTGTCCAAACTATCAGTAAAAAATTTAGAGCATACTATATGGATATATTTAATTTTAAGTGTAACAATGTCATACATTTTGTAAATGATGTAAAAAAAAACAGAAATTTTAAAGAGTAAATTTTTAGATAGAAATTCTGTTTTTCTTGTACCCCAGTAGATCATCTTGGGCCCTCCTTTCAGATGGCATGCACTGCTTTGGGGACCATGGAGGCAGAGAAGAAGGCTGGTCAACTTTCCATTTCAGACCTATGATCCCATTAGGGTCCTCCTCTCTAGACCAGTGATGTGTAGCTGTTTGCTGAAATGGGTCTTCAATGCCTGCTACTGAGGAAGGAGGCAACAGAGATTAGAGGATGACTCTATTCCCTCTTCTAATTGGCACCTTGCCTGAGAAACACACACACACACACACACACACACACACACACACACACAGTCAAGCAGCTCTTGACCAGAATTTCCAGTGACACGATCTGAACAGTAGAGATGTAGGAGAGGAGGATGGAAAAAATCAATCTCCTTGCTTCCCACCCGCCAAAAACACACATCCTCTCTAGGTTTTCCATCCCTTCCACATTAAGGAAGCACTGATTTAACTAAAGCACAGATGTGACCTGTGGATGTGACCATCTGGACATGCCCTTGGCCATTGAAAAGCACCCTGTTGGCATTCACTTTCTGTGCCTGTTCCTCTTTTCTCCCCACCCCCTCCAGGTCTTGCTTCCCAATGCCTCCATTTTGCTAGACGGCTACTCTTTCAAAAAGTAAGCAAATCCCAAACTTCTCTTGGGTCCTATACACTTTCACAGTCTCCTATTCGGTGTGTGACTCCCTCCTAGCCACCCTCACTCCTCTGCTCCATTTTGCCACTAAGCAGAGGGTTATGGGAAGCCTCTGAACTTGAGAGGGAGCAGAGAGGAGGATTGCTCAGGCAATCCTGTCTTACTAATGTCTGCTTTTGGCTTTCTCTGGTTGTCCCCTAGAATCTGGAAAAAGAAAGCCTCAGATGTTTCTCACTAGCATGAATCTCCTCTCCTTAGTAGCACACATAACATCACTTTGACCTTACTAACATGTATGGGGACTAGTACGGGAGTCCAAATGGAGTCCCTCATACCATATAGCTACATGATCAAAAGTTCTAAATCAAATAAATACAACTCCAAAGTAGAATATGTCCTGTCTGCCTACTTTGACGAAGACACCATCATCATGTCAAAATTAAAAAACTGAGGGACTTGTATGTGCCTGAAGTCATCATGGTCTTAGGTGGTGCTGTCTGTGTCTTTCTCACACCTTGGGTTGTCCTGCAAAGCCAGCTTTCTATCGTCAGCCTGACACTGATACATGTCATGCCCGTTGCTACGTCCTGATTCTGCGATTCACCAGGGCTGGTGGTGAGGAAAGGCGCTCTTCCCAACTCCTACCCCCAGCTGAGATAGGGAATAAGAGAGAAAGTGGGTGGGTGCAACATGAGCTGTGCTTGGGACACAGAGTTTGTGATGACAGTAGGGGACATGTGGAGTTGCCCAATAGTTAGGTGGGAGTTTGAAATGTGACATTTTTAGCAACATCACACTAAAAGTCCTACCATCTGCTGAGCCTTTGAGTCCTAGTAGCAAATAAGAATGGATGGGAGAATGAGATTGACTCTTTCTTTTACTCTAGCCAGCTTTTCCACGGAATGAAAAAGTTTTCATGTCTGTACAAAAGAGAGACACGGAGATATCTTTTGAATGAGCACAGAATGATAAGCAAATCAATCAACAGTCCATGAAGAGTCTGCTATTTCAATCGTCCCAAAGCAGGCTCTATACCATGTTTAATGATGTCTGACCATCAGGACTTTAACATTTATAGATAGAGGCAACAGAAACAAGACAGCTGTCCTCTATTCATGCAAACTTTATTCTCTCCTGAGCAGGGGAGGAAAAACTTCATTCTACCCTTCTAGGTTCTGTGACTGGCCTAGGAATTAAACTGATAGATGAACAGAGAAAAACATACAGATTTTACTCTACCTGTACAAGGGAGTCTCCACAGGAAAATGAAGACCCAAAGAATAAAAAGGCCCAACTACTTATTTACTAGGTTGAACAAAGGTTGTAATTGTGAAAAAGAAACAAAGATGTAATTGGGAAGATTAAAGGAAGATAAGAGTTATTTTAGCAAAGTCTGTGTAGATTTCTATCTGCCTCACTCTTCTGTCTCTGGTGATGAGAATGTTTCTTCCCTCCTGGCATAGAGGGAGTATCTTTCATGAAAATGGGAGTTTGATCTCCTACTTTCGGAAAGAAAAAGGGAAGGTCAGAGTGTTTTTGCACCTGGTGTTTTTCAAGTGCATTTAGCTCAAGATAATCCTTATGTTAAAATGGCATATTTTGGTGTGGGGTGTTCTGACACCCTTCCTTCCCTCCCTTTGAAACTTCCCCAAGGAGTTTCACAGTCCAAAGCTGAGTTGGTAGATTGTTTAATTCCTCAATGAGCCGTCTCCTAGTCCTGAGAATAGGTCAATTCAGGTAAACACCTGTATCTGATTTAAGAAGGCCCATCTAATGAGGTTGTATATGGTGTGAGTAATCAGGGATTTTATGAGGGACATTTCTATGTAAACAAAAGCAAAGGTTAGTCATTAAAAGAAACTATAAACTCCATTTTTATTTCAGAGAGCAGTCTGTCAAGAAGATTTTTAGATCTTGGGCTTAAAACCTCTTTAGATGGTAGAATGAGGACAGGCAGGGGCAATCTGAGGAATTTTCTTTGGTTTGAAGTTTGCATATTTGTGGTGATGGCATCAGATGCTCTCATGAACCTTCTGACTGGCCTACACAGCAGCAGGTTTGAAGGTTGTTCATATATGATCTTTTGTGGTGATTTCGTTGAAGTTCATATCAAGTCACCCAGCTGCAGCTTACAGACTTTGGAAAAAAGGCAGTTATACTGTGGTAGGAACCCCTCCCTAAGGAGAAAGAAAAAATTGAAGAAGTGAGAAGAGAAGACTTCAAGGTCACCTAGATATGAGTTCAGCTGCCTACATCCCCCATGTTCTTGTAAACTGAAACAACTTAATCAGACTACATGTTTATGTGTATTACCATATATGGGAGACAAAGAAATAGAAAATGCATAAAAAACCCTATGCCATATGATGTGGGCTGCTCAGTTCTTTTGGGTACGAACCCAACTGAGCAGTGCCGGCAAAATAAAGTTGCTTCCTGGAAAGAAAAGTCTCGGTGTCACGACTCTCTGAGCGAGAATCCTGCAACAATACTTTTCAGTGATAATAAGGGAGGAGAATGGGAGGAAAAACTGGAATGTTACCTACTGAAAAAAAATGCACAGAATGGCAGGAGACTGTTTACAGAGAGGAAGAAAACTCAGTCAGTGAACGTGGCACGATCCCCCAGCCCATAATGCAGCAGGAGTTGTGACACTGAGACTTTTCTTTCCAAGAAGCAACTTTATTCATACTAGCACTGCTCAGTTGGGATCGTACCCAAAGAACTGAGCCCCAAACGCCACATGGCATAGCATATATATATATATGAAGTATATATGCATATATTTACTTCTTTGTCTCCCATATATGGCAACATACAAATATGTGGTCTGATTGAGTGGTCTCGTGTTACAAGGTGGTGAGGGATGTTGTCAAGTACGCACATGTATAGCCAGGTTGCCTCGAAGTTTGTTTTTCCTTTCCTTAGGGAGGGGACCCTACCACAACAAGGTATGTTATAGTTTTTATTGAAACACAGAATATTTGCCCTATAATCACTCCCATTTTTATCAAGATAATCTATGACCAGTTCGTTTACAAAATAAATCTAGTCTTAACGTTGGCCTAATGATTTATAGAAGTGCAGCAGAAATAGTGATTTAGGCTATTTCAGATAGGCTCTTTCTTAAGTTCGCTATATTGGACTTTTTAATAAGGAATCTCAGATTGGACTTATAAAAGCCTTTTTTGAGCTAAGAAGCTACATCAGGAACATGCCACCAGACTTCATTTTCATTATTTACAGATTGGGGTGAATTTTTTTCAAGGTTTGCAAAATATCTTGAGGTTCCTGGGCCTGCCAGGAAGTGATCTTTACAAACCCATAAGGCTGAAAACCATGTAAGCCAGGTACAAGTCCAGTGTTCCAAGAGGGTTTTGTAAGCATTGCCTCCAGAAAGTCAAAATTAGTTTCTTAAATCTGTCTGGTCGTATCTGATTCAATGCACATCATTTTCAAATATGACATTCCTGTCAAAGCCTTGGTAATATAACTGATGTTTCCAATTGTGTCCTGTTATAAGGAAAACAGATTCTTATTGAACATATGCAAATTACTCTATTTCCATGAAAATAAGAATATTCAATAATAGTTTCTGAATTCTAGAGGGATCAGCTAGGAGGAAAAAGAAAGGTTTCATTTTGTTTACAAAGGTATAATCTACTAAATTGTTGCAAGTTACAGATAGCTTAAGTGAGAAGAAAAAAGGTTTCCTTGAATCTGAAATAAAACACTAAAGAGCCAGCAGTATTTCAAGCAAAAAGTCCCAGAAGTTAGAAACATCCTCATCAGTTCACTTAGTCCCTTGTCATCAACTCTTGTTATGCCCAATCTTGAGTTAGCAGCTTTATGAATTCATGGGTTTCTTTTTAATTTTTTAAAGTTTATTTATTTTGAGAGAGAGAGAGAGAGCGCGCGAGAGCAAGCAGGGGAGGGGTAGAAAGAGAGGAAGAGAGAGAATCCCAAGCAGGCTCTGCACTGTCAGGACCAAGCGCCAGCTCATGAACTGTGAGATCATGACCTGAGTCGAAACCGAGAGTCAGACGCTGAGCTGAACCGACCGAGCCACCCAGGCACCCTTGAATTCACCAGTTTCTTTATTAGAGTTCTGGAAATTCTTACCCAGTTCAGTGATATGATTTTGAAGTTATCAGAAACCTGAACACTACCATACTTGTGAGAGTCCTTTCCATGAATCTCTGTGAAGGTGGAGCACTTTTGCCTGTAGTTGACTGCAAAAGCTTTTAGAAAAGCATCTGAGAGGGGCGCCTGNAAAAAAAAAAAAAAAAAAAAGAAAAGCATCTGAGTAAAACAAAAAGCTTTGAATGACAAGACTCAAAAATAGCCATGGTTAAAGATCGGGCAAGAGTTCATTATAATGGAATTGACAAAGAAATGTGGTTATTTCTTTGGCACACAACATTCTCGAATAATAATTGGAATTTTGACTGATTACAGAGTAAGAAATTCAACATATTTCTAGGAACTTCGATATAATTCAATTTGCATACAATATAATTTCTGAAACATTTATATTGGTAACATGCCCACCCAAATATATATAATCTGAAGATTTAACATTACTTCATATTTGACAATATTTCTCATGTATTTTAACATATTAAATAAACCTAATTAGTTTAATATTTCTCTTTCTTATAAGGTCAGAGAACAAATTCTTTTGAGAATTTCCAGGGACCCTCTGGGCAATCTCGAAGTCAGTTTGAAGTAAAAAAGATTTTACTTAAAATTTGATTTGGGAGGTTTGTCAAAAATGCCAAAGGTTTGAACACTTGACCAAATAAGATCACAGATCACTGTGAAGTGATACTTAGCTACCTATTTAACCAAAGTAACGATAAAAGATTTCAAAGATAAATATAGAAAAGATTACATGACTGTAAAGAAAATCTTAGCTCTTTTACTATTGAGAAGACTTCATTTGTTTCCAGCAATCAAAGACCTGCTAAAGATGATATGAAACACAGGAAATTGTTTTGACAAAACACAGATATTGTGTATTCTAGGCAGATTATTGAACAGGTAGAGAAAAGTCTTTTACAACAATCCAGGAAAACTTTGTTCTTTTAACTGAGAAAGGAAATTAAATTCTGGTGTTGCATAGGCACAATGTTGATATTGAAGCTCATTTCTTTTATTTAACAAAGGTTTTTTTAATGTTTATTTTTGAGATACTGAAAGAGGCAGAACATGAACAGGCGAGGGGCAGAGGGAAAGAAACAGAATCTGAAGCAGGCTGCAGGCTCTGAGCTGTCAGCGCAGAGGCTGATGTAGGGCTCAAACCCACAAACCATGAAAGCATGACCTGAGCCAAAGTCAGATGCTTAACTGACTGAGCCACCTGGGCACCCCTGAAACTCATTTTTAAAAAACCCTTATAATTAATGCATTTAATTTTAGCCAGCTTGACAACACAAGATTTTCTCTTCTCTCCCTCTTTCTATATCCAGTTAGGTTTTTGTCCTTTATTTTCCTCTTTTTAAAATTTTTTTAAACAACCTTTAAATATCCTTAACTAGGACAAAATCCTTCTACTCTCCTATAGCAAAACACATTAATTATACCTCATACCTTTCCTTACCACAAACATCTTATTTTTCTTGAAATTTTGCATACAGTTTTTCCTTACCTTCATTATTCCTAGTAGTTTTATATACATGTATTTATTAGAATTTTTTTTTTATAAATTTTTTAATGTTTTATTTATTTTTGAGAGAGAGAGACAGCATGAGCAGGGGAGGGTCAGAGAGAGACAGAGAGAGAGGGAGGGAGACACAGATTCTGAAGCAGGCTCCAGGCTCTGAGCTAGCTGTCAGCACAGAGCCTGATGCGGAGCTCGAACCCATGAACCGTGAGATCATGACCTGAGCAGAAGTCAGATGCTTAACTGACTGAGCCACCCAGGTGCCCCTAGAATTCTTAACCCTTAGGAACCCTAATTTCCAGTGAAAATGAGGAATTAAGCAGTTATGAACTGTTTCTCACATACCAACATTCTGTAGTATATTATCAAATTTATGAATAAGCCATTCATAATTTCTAGAAGCATATTCTTCCTCATAGTAGAATTTTTCAATGAGGCAAAAAACATGTTTACTGACAGTCCCAAATATCTCTTCTCTTTCAAATAAGAGGCTAAAGGTAGGGAAACTTAGTTTAGAAATTACTATTTCAGTATTTTATCTTATTCAGAAATGATCTAGATATTCAGTGAATATCCATCATTTAACTTAGTATAACTATAAGGTTTCAAGTTACTAAAACTATTTTAGAAAAAATTTTTTTAATTTTTTTTAATGTTTTATTTATTTCTAAGAGAGAGAGAGACAGCGTGAGCAGGGGAGGGTCAGAGAGAGAGGGAATCACAGACTCCGAAATAGGCTCCAGGCTCTGAGCCGGCAGTCAGCACAGAGCCCGACGCGGGGCTCGAACCCACGAACCGCGAGATCATGACCTAAGCGAAAGTCGGACGCTTAACCGACTAAGCCACCCAGGCGCCCCATATTTTAGAAAATATTTTCAAGTAGACACATTGTGAAACACAATTGTTGAAAAGCTCATTTATAAACTTTATCCCATTTACATTTATTTAACTCACTTGTTTTAACCATTTTGCTTGAATTACTCATGAAAGTTTCATAAGACATTAAAGTTAGTCATGATCTTGAGTTACTTTTCTTATTGACAAGTGAAGCAAGTATCAGAAAAATTAGAGAAGCAAAGAACCTAAAAATTAAAATATACAGCTGTTCCCCATGGGGCACCTGAGTGGCTCAGTCAGTTAAGCACCCGACATCAGCTCAGGTCATGATTTTAGTAGTTCCTGAGTTGGAGTCCCCTGTTAGATTTTGTGCTAACAGCTCAGAGCCTGGAGCCTGCTTGGGATTCTGTGTCTCCCTCTCTCTCTGCCCCTCCCCGGCTGATGCTCTTTCCGTCTGTCTCAAAAATGAATAAACATCTTAAAAATGTTTTTTAATAATAAGATATACAGCTGTTCCCAACTTTTTTTTTTTTTTTACTGCAGTGCTTGATATACACCAAACAATTTATTTTTATTGTGCATTTTGTTCTTAGGTTGAAAATGTAAACTTCTGGGGGCCCTTGGGTGGCCCAGTCAATTAAGCCTCTGACTCTTGACTTCAGCTCATTTCCTGATCACACAGTTGCTGGGTTCTAGCCCCAAATCAGGCTCTGTGCTGATAGTGTGGAGCCTGCTTGGCATTCTGGCTCCCTCTCACTCTGCCTTCTCCCCACGTGCTCTCTCTCTCTTAAAATAAAAAAAAAAATAAACTTAAAAAAAGGAAAATTTAAACTTCTGTAAGTTAAACAGCTACTAGAGATAACATAAGCTTATTTGACTAATAAACCCTGGTAGAAAAAGTTGTGTGTCTGTATTATATTCAATGCTGACAACTCTAAAGATACCCGGTTTTATTAAACCAACAAACTTCAACTAACTTTTATTTATTTACCGAAGATTCTCCCAGACCACATGAACTTGAAAACCATTTGGGCTAGTTTCTATATTTCTGAGAGTTTTAAAAATACTTAATTTATATAAACACTTTTTATTATTAAATGTTTTTAAAAATTTATTTTTGAGAGAAAGAGACAGAATGCAGGCAGGAGAGGGGGACACAGAATCTGAAGCAGGCACCAGGCTCTGAGCTGTCAGCACAGAGCCTGATGCGGGGCTTGAATCTACAAACAGTGAGATCATGACCTGAGCTGAAGTCAGATGCTTAACCACCTGAGCTACTCAGGTGCTCCAACACTTCCTATTTTTAAAACCAGTTAAAGCAGAGCTGTATTTTGGATTTTGGCAACAACTTGTAGAGGTAGTATATATGTATTACATGCATTCATATACACCTATACATACACACATATAGACATACATAAAGTTAGAGAGATGCAAATAGAGATCTTCTAGTTTTCATTTAAAATTTTAAAAATGTTTTTATTTCTGAGAGAGAGACAGCATGAGTAGAGGAGGGTCAGAGAGAGAGGAAGACACACAATCTGAAGCAGGCTCCAGTCTCTGAGCTAGCTGTCAGCACAGAGCCTGATGAGGGGCTTGAACCCACGAACTGTGAGGTCATGACCTGAGCTAACGTCAGAGGTTTAACCGACTGAGCCACCCAGGTGCCCCATAGTTTTCATTTTACATCTTCACCATGAGTTAGTAAATTCTGTTTCTGTATTTATACCTAACTTACAAGAGTTGACCTCATCTTTGCATTATTACCGTGCTGATGCTATTAATTTGGATTCTGTTTTTTAAGCAGTCAGAACAAGTTAAGGTTACCTGCTCAAAGATGAGTAAAGCTTCTTACCAGTATTTAGGGGAAAGACTTTTAGGATTTTTATTTGCCTTCGATAGGTAATTTTACAGAGGCTGTGTACTAAATTTGGGGTAGAGGACCCTGTGGAAATAGCAAATAGGAGTTTGGGGTTGTTTTTTTTTTTTTTTTCTAAAGACTCTTCCCACCTGCCACCCTGCCCTACCTTTTTTTCTTTTTGTCTCAGAGGTTATGTTAGCCAAGAATTATCTTCTGGAATTATTTATATTTACATCTCTAAGGGTTTGAGAAAGGATATAGGTTTTCTCTCAGAAGGAATTCAGAGGCACATTTGCCTATTATCAGAAATCTAGGATTATTACCATTTAATTTTTTTCTTTGAGTGTAGGATAGTCCGTTGACTTGAGTGTGTCAGGGGCAGGAGGGGCAAAATGTGGAAAGGCCTGGAGTGAGTGGGGTTTGGTTAGAGTTAGGGACGTAAATTCACCTTTCTGCCTGTTTTCGGTGCCCTTGTCAAAACTTCTGTGGGGGATGGGGAAGCTATCGGTGTTTACGTAGGTTTCACACTTACTTGAATGTCTTTTACGTTTCTTTATTTTTATTCTAAGTCTGATCTCTGCCACGGAATCTTGTCAATGGAGTCTTCAGTCAGCTAAGTCTTTCTCTTGTGTCTTTTTCTTTATTTTTCCCCTTTCTCAATCTGATCTTCCCATAGTTATTAATAGAATTGCTTAAGATGAGAGCTCTCTAAAATTCCTTTTAAGTATAAAAGCCAAAGTCTTCAAAAGTATATTTATTTCAATTTCACTTGAAAGCAGTAAGACTTTCTGTGACTTAACTATGGACACTGGAGACTTCCTTAAAGCAGAAGCAGAAGAGGGGTGCCTGGGTGGCTTAGTCGGTTAAGCGTCCGACTTTCGCTTAGGTCATGATCTCGTGGTTCGTGGGTTCGAGCCCCGCGTCGGGCCCTGTGCTGACTGCCAGCTCAGAGCCTGGAGCCTTTTTCAGAGTCTGTCACTCCCTCTCTCTCTGACCCTTCCCTGCTCACACTGTCTCTCTCTCCTAGAAATAAATAAAACATTAAAAAAAAAAAAAAAAGAAGCAGAAGATGCAGCCCCATCCAAGATCCAGAGTTGCTCTTAAAAATAGCTTAAGAAAATAAAGACCTTCATTGTCCCAGGCAGTAAGGATCGTGTATGCGAAAACTTATCTTTGGTTCTCTCATGAATTTGACAGTCCAGTCACAGACCTGCTAATCTGTGATACTGGGTAGGCAATGCTAGGATGAGACATTGTAAGAGCTAACAAGGCAACTAAGGTTGAGAGGACAAAAGCCACTTATGGACCGAGACTGCTTACTTAGGACAAACCCTGGGAACTGGCATGGCCAGGCAAAGAGACTTCTTGTCATTTTGTGTTCAGGGCTCATAACCGGCTAGCTAACCACCTGCTACAAGCCCAATGACCTGTGCCACCCAGCTGATGGAAACCAGAGAGAATATTCTCATTAGTCACAAAGCCAAGCTCTTAGGACATTCCAGTTCTGACCTCAATTCCAGCATGCTGGTTTTCTCCCCATACAGCCAAGCAATTCTCTAATTTTTTGTAGACCGGGTGTCCCTCAAATTTCACTCAACTCTGACACATTCCACCCGAAGATAGCATGGGATCCCATAGTTTGAGAGCTCAGTCCCACAAAACTACCTCCCCACTTCAGATGTCAGTTCAAAATTCATATTGTCCCCTGTACTAAGACTGACTGACTATAAATCAGACCCCATTACCCACTCCTTGAGTTTAACTTGCTAGAATGACTCACAGAACCCAGGAAACCAGTTTAGTTGCTAGATTACCAGTTTATTACAGAGGATGTTAAAGGATATGAATCAACAACCAGATGAAGAAATACACAGGGCAAGCTCCCAAACTCAGAAGCTTCCGTCCGTGGAGTTTGGAGCCGACATGTGGATGCATTCTGGTTCACCAGTCTGGAAACTGTCTGAAACTTGACTGTTTGGATTTTTATAGAGGCATTGTTATATAGACACAATTGATGAAATCATTGACCATTGGCAATTGATTCAACCTCCAGCCCTGTTTCCTTCCCTTGGTGAGGGGGGTGGGGCGGGACTGAAAGTTCCAACCCTCTAATCATGTGGTTGGTCCCCTTGGCTACTAGCCTCCATCCTTAGGTGTGTTTTCTACAAGCCCCCTCATTAACATACACTTAGGTGTGCTTTAAAGGAGTTTGTTAAAAATATCAAGACCCTTTTATTGCTCTTATTAGGAAATTTCAAGGGTTTTAGGACATCTATGCCCAAAACACAAAGAGTAAATGTATATTTATTATAAGTCATATTATCACAGACATAAGAACAAGGCAAAAGGAGAATCTCATCCTATGATATTCTTCTTTATGACAAATGACACAAAAGTCAGAGGGAAAGGAAAATAATGACTATCTCTGGAAGGCCAAAGATCAATAAACAGTGGGTAGGTTGCCCAAACCAAATTCCTGAGAGTCGTAACCCGCAGAACTAATTCTCAGAACTGTTTTTCTCCTGCCAATCTGATTTTGAAAAGGAAGGGGAAAGGAAAATGATAACTTTCTCTTTTGCAGAGATACAGGAAACTGACATGGCAAGAATTCTTACCTTCTGCCAGCTTATTTAGGTCCTGGAATCTCTGCGAGCCCTAGCCCCCCGTGTCAGCAGGGTCCCAGCCAATGCTCCCCTTCTTGTCCCCAGAACTCTGGAGGAGGAAAAACTTCCTTCTACTCTTCTACCCACAGGTTCTGTGTGGGCCTAGGAAATAAACTGACATAGGACAGATGAACAAGAGGAAAACAGACAAAGATTATTTTACATGTACCTAGCAGTTTTCACAAGAAAATGAAGACCCAGAAAGCAGAAAGGCCCCAAAGCTCATACACTAGGTTGAACAAAGACTAGTAATTGTGAAAAAGGAACAAAGATGTAATGAGGAGACTAACTGATCATTTTAACAAAATCTGTTTGCACAGATTTCTCTGGACCTCAACTCTGTCTCTCGTGGTGAAAACGTTGCTTTTCTCCAAATGCAAGGAGGGAGGCTTCTACCTGGAGAATCCCCTCCTGCTTTGAGGAAGAAAAAGGAGAGGGCATGTGTGTCTTTCTTACACCTACTGTTTCTCAAGTACCTTTAGCTTAAAATAACTCTTGTGCCAAAGGGACATATTTTGAGGTGGCTTGTCCTGCCACTCTTCAGTAACACACCGTCACAAGGTCTTTAACACAGGCATGACTCAATGAGTAAAATGAAACTGCAGAAAGAAAAAAAATTCCTTCTTGTAGTTAACAACATGCTAGGGTTTGTATTAAGAAAAGTCAGATGGGGAACCTGGATGGCATAGTTGGATGGGTGTCTGACTTCAGCTCAGGTCATGATCTCATGGGTTATGAGTTTAAGCCCCACGTTGGGCTCTGTGCTGACAGCCCAGAGCCTGGAGCCTGCTTCGGATTCTGTGTCTCCCTCTCTCTCTGCTCCATACCTACTCCTGCACTGTTTCTCTCTCTCTCTCAAAAATAAACATTAAAAAAATGTTTTTAAAAAGTAGTCAGAGGGCCACTGGTTTTTGTGTTGAGTTACTTCATATAGATTAATACATAGATTAATTTATATAAGATTAACATTAGTATGTGGGACATGTTTTTTTGGCTTGAAATTATTAAACATTTTAATCAACATTTAAAAATCAAGGGATTTTTCACCAATTTTATTGAGATATAATTGACATGTAACATTATTTACCATTGTACAATTGTAATTGTATGATATACACTTATGTACAATTGTAATTGTATGATATACACTGTATACAACATAACTACAGTCACCATGCTGTACCTCATATCCCTGGAGCTTCATCATCTTATAACTGGAAGTTTGAACCTTTTTACCACCTTCATTCATTTCCTCCATCCCCCTCCCACCTCCTGCCTTTGGCAACCACTGGTATGTTCTCTGTTTCTATGAAATCAATTTTCATTAGATTCCACATGTAAAGGAGATCATACAGCATTTGTTATTTACCTTGTTTCAGTTAACATAATGCCTTCAAAGTCCATCTGTGTTGTCAAAAATGATAGAATTTCCTTCTTGTAGATGAGGGAATATATATATATATATACGTATATATATATATTCCATTGTATATATATATTCCATTGTATATATATAAACCGCAGTTTCTTTTGCATTCATCTATTGTTAGGCACTTAGGTTGTTTCCATGTCTTGGCTATTGTATAAATGCTTTCATGACCATGGGAGTGAAGATACTTCTTCCACATAGTGATTTTGTTTCTATTATATATGTAAAACCAGAGGTAGAATTGCTGGATTATGGTAGTTCTATTTTTAATTTTCTGATAAACCTCCACAGTTTTCCATAGTGTTGCGACAATTTGCATTCTCACCAACAATCCACGCAAGAGTTCCTTTTTCTCCACGTCTTCATCTACACTTAGTATCTCATCTTTTGATGATAGCCATTCTACGGGGAGTGAGGTGATAACTCATTATAGTTTTGATATGCATTTCCTTGATGATTAGTGATACTCACCACTTTTTCAAGTACCTATTGGGGCCATTTGTGTGTCTTCTTTGGAAAACTCTATTCAGATCCTCTGCCCAGTTTTTAATTAGATTGCTTGCTATTGAGTTGTATGAATTCCTTATCTATTTTAGATATTAATCTCTTATCAGGCAAATGATTTATAAATACTTCTCCCACTACATAGATTACCTTTTAATTTTGTTGATAGTTTCCTTTGCTGTGCAGAAGATTTTTAGTTTGATACATTCCTATTTGCTTTTGCTTTTGCTTTTGTTGTCTGTGCTTTGGGTATCTTACCCAGGAATCATTGCCAAAATCAAAATCAATGTCAAGAATTTTCTTTTTTTTTCCCCTAGGAGTTTTATGGTTTCAGGTCTTATATTTCAGTCTCTGATCCATTTAAAGTTATTTTTTATGAGTGGTATAAGACAGTGGTCCAGTTTCATTCTTTTGGATGTAGATATCCTGTTTTTCCCAGCACCATTTATTGAAGAGACTCTCCTTACTCATTTTGTGTTCTTGACTTCCTTGTCAAACTTAGTTGACTATATGTGCATAGGTTTATGTGTAGTCTGTTTGTTCCACTGGTCTATGTGCCTATTTTTATGCCAGTACCATACTGTTTTGATCACTATGTAAGATAGTTTGAAATCAGGAAGGGTGATGCACCCAGCCTTGTTCTTTCTCAAGATCCCAATGGCTATTCAGGGTGTTTTTGTGAACCCCCAAAAAAATTTAAGAAAGTTTTCTCTATTTCTATGAAAAATACCATTAGTATTTTGACTGGGATTACGTTGAATTTGTAGATCACTTTGGGTAGTGTAGACATTTTTACAATATTAATTTGTCCATTCTAAGAACGTGGGATATGTTTTCATTTATTTGTGTCTTCTTCAATCTCTTTTATTATAGTGTTCTGTGTAAAGGTCTTTCACATTGTTTTTACATTTATTCCTAAGTGCTTCACTGCTTTTAATGCTATTGTAAATGGAATGGCTTTCTTAATTATTCTTTTAGATTGTTTGTTTTTGGCATATGCAAATGCCACTGATTTGGATAATGTAATCAGTGTGCATTTGTTTATCATCATTCCCTCCATCCTTCAGAGCCTGGGCATTAGCTCCACAGTGCAGCTTCTGCTTGGTCTAATGTAGATAACTGGAAATAAGCAAAATATTGGTCTGGTGATTTTTGTAAGATAGGATAGCTTTCCTGAAGTTCTGCATAGTGAATTAATGGTGGAGAAAAGCCCTTGAAGGCCTATCAACACATGTCTTTTAATCTATGCCCTGATCTTCAGGTCAGTGCACTGGGAATTCTTTCAGGAACAGACCTGAGGTTTTAGAATAAAATTGGATACCAAAATAAAAATTTATCACAGTAAAAAAAAAAAAAAAAGAAAGCAACTGACTTCTGTATATTGATTTTGTATACTGCAACTTTACTAAATTTACTTATTCTAACTAATTTTATTATTCTATTTAGTTAAGTCTTTAGGGTTTTATATACATAAGCATGTCATCTGCAAAGATATATTTTATTTTTCTTTCTGATATGGATGCTTTTATTTATTTTTCTCGCTTAATTGCTATGGCTAGAATTTTCAGTACTATGTTGAATAGAAATGGTGGAAATGGGCATCCTTGCCTCGTTTCTAATCTAGAGGAAAGGATTTTCACTTTCCATTATTGAGTATGATGTTACGTGTGTGCTTGTTGTATATGGCCTTTATTATGCTGAGGAACATTACTTCTTACTCATTTTGGTGACTGTTTTTATCATAAATTCTGTTACATTTTGTCAACTATTTTTCTACATTTATTGACATGGTCATATGGCTTTTATTTCTCACTTTCTTTTTTCTTTTAACTTTTTAAATCTTTATTTATGAGAGAGAAACAGTGACAGAATGCCAGCAGGGGAGGGGAAAGGGAGAGAGGGAGACACAGAATCTGAAGCAGGTTCCAGGCTCTGAACTGTCAGCACAGAGCCCAATGCGGGGCTTGAACTCACAAACCGTGAGATCATGACCTGAACTGAAGTCAGACACTTAACCCATTCAGCCACCCAAACGCTCCTATCCTTCACTTTCTGATGTGGTCTCCTATCCTTCACACATTGATTGATTTGAGGATGTTGAATTTTGCTTGCATCCCAGGGATAATTCCCACTTGATCATGGTGAATGATCATTGTAATGTGTTGTTGAATCAAGTTTGCTGATATTTTCTTGAAAAATCTTGCATCTATGCTCATCAAGAATATCAGCCAGTAACTATCTTTTCCAGTAGCAGTCTAACCTGGCTTTGGTATCAAGGTAATGCTGGCCTTGTAAAATGAGTTTAGGAGGGCTTCCTTCTCTTCAATTTTTGGAAGAGTTTGAAATGGATTGATGTTAATTATTCTTTAAATGTTTGGGAGAACTGATCAGTGAAACCACCCAGGCCTTGGCTTTTCTTTGTTGGGAAGTTTTGATTACTGATTCAATCTCCTTACTAGTGATTTGTTCAGACTTTCTATTTCTTCATGATACCGCCTTGATAGGTTGTATAATTCTAAGAAGTTATCCACTTATTCTAGCATATCCAGTTTGATAGTGTGTAATTTTTTTGTAGTTTCTCATAATCTTTTGTATTTTTGTGATATCAGTTGTAATGTCTCCTCTTTCATTTCTGAATTTGAGTCCTTTCTCTTTTTTCTGAGGTAATCTAGCTAAAGGTTAACTTTTTTGTTTTTCAAAAACCAGCTCTTACTTTCATTGCCATTTTTTGGTCCTGTTTAATGTTTTTATGCTCTTTTCTTTGTTCTATGCTCTTTACTTTCTTCCTTCTGCTAATATTAAGCTTAGTTTATTCTTCTTACATTTTCATTTGTTTTTTGATTTTATTGATTTCCCTTTTGATTTCTTCTTTGATTCATTAGCTTTTCAGTAACAGTTGTTGAATCTCACATATCTGTGAATTTTCCATCTTCTGCCCTCTTATTGATTTCTACTTTCATACCATTGTCAGAAGATACTTGGTATGGTATTAATCCTAATTTTATTAAGAACTGTTTTGCGGCCTATCATGTAATCTATTCTGGAAAATGTTCTATATGCACTTGAGAATAATGTGTTTTCTGCTGCTGTTGGCTGAAATGTTCTGGTATATGTCTGTTAAGTCCATTTGATCTAAAGTATCATTGAAATCCATTTTTTAAAGTTTATTTATTTTGGGGTGCCTGGGTGGCTCAGTCAGTTGAGCGTCCGACTTTGACTCAGGTCATGATCTTGCAGTTCATGGGTTTGAGCCCCGCATTGGGCTCTGTGCTGACAGCTCAGAGCCTGGAGCCTGTTTTGGATTCTGTGTCTCCCTCTCTCTCTGCCCTCGCCCACTTTTACTCTGTCTCTCTCTCTGTCTCAAAAATAAATAAACTATAAAAACTTTTAAAAATAAAGTTTATTTATTTTGAGAGAGGAAGTGTGTGTTCTGTGTGTGTGTGTGTGTGTGTGTGTGTGTGTGTGTGTGCATGCACAAGTAGAGAGGCAGAGAGAATCCTGCACACTTGTCAGCACAGAACCTGACACGGGGCTCAATCCCATGAACTGTGAGATCATGACCTGAGCTGAAATCAAGAGATGGACACTTAACCAATTGATCCACCCAGGTGCCCCCCAAATTCATTATTTCTTTATTGATTTTCTGTCTGGATGATCTATCCATTGTTGAAAATAGGGTATTGAAGTGCTTTACAATTGCATTGCTCTTTTATCCTTCAGATATGTTAATAGTTATTTTATATAATTTTACCCTAATATTGGTGCCTATATGTTTACAATTATTATATCTTCCTGATAAACTGACTTCTTTATCATTATATCATGACCTTTTTGACTTCTGTTAATTTTTGACCCAATGTCTAATTTTTTTAAGTAGCCACCACACTTTGTGTAGAGCCCAACACAGAGCTTGAACTCATGATCCTGAGATGAAGACCTGAGCTGAGATCAAGAGTCAGATTCTTAACTGACTGAACCACCCAGATACCCTGACCTATTGTCTATTTTAAGTGTATTATAAGTATATTTACCCCTGCTCTCATTTGGCTTCCATATCTTTTTCATTACTTTCACTTTCAGCCACTGAATTTCCTGAAAGCTTAAGTGAGTCTGTTATAGACAGCGTATAATTCATTCAGTCACTGTCTTTTTTTATTTTTGTCTTAAAAATTTTTTAAGTTTTATTTATTTCTGATAGAGAGAGAGAGAGACAGCATGAGCAAGGGAGGGTCAGAGAGTGAGGGAGACACAGAATTTGAAACAGGCTCCAGGCCCTGAGCTAGCTGTCAGCACAGAGCCTGACGCGGGGCTCGAACCCATGAACCGTGAGATCATGACCTGAGCTTTAGTCGGTCACCCAACCGACTGAGCCACCCAGGCGCCCCACTCTGTGTTTTTAAATAAAATTTTTTTTTTACATTTATTTAATTTTGAGAGGCAGAGGCAGACAGAGCACAAGTGGGGGAAGGGCAGAGAGAGAGGGAGACACAGAATCTGAAGCAAGCTCCAGTCTCTGGGCTGTCAGCACAGAGCTCAACACGGTCTCAAACTCACAAACCATGAAACCACGAGCTACGCCAAAGTTGGATGCTTAATGGACTGAGCCACCTAGGTGCCCCAGTCACTGTCTTTTAATTGGAGAATTTAAGCCATTTATATTTAGAATAATTGTTGATAGGTGTGGACTTCTAATTGCCATTTTGTTACTTGTTTTCTGAGCATTTTATATTTCCTTTGTTCCTTTCTTCCAATATTGCTGTTTTTCTATGTGAGTTGGTGATTATTTGTACTGATGTGCTTTGGCTCTTTTTCTTTACCATTTGTGTCTTTTATAGAGTTTTGCTCTATGGTCACTCTGAAGCTTTTATAATATATCGTATAGCAACAACTGTCCATTTTAAGCCAATAACAACTTCAGTTGCCTTAAAAATTTCATTTGTTTACATGCTGCCACAATTTATGTTGATGTACCAATTTGTATCTTTTTACATCGTGTATCCATTAATATAAAATCATAGTAATAATTATGTTTAACAGCTTTGTCTCTTAACCTATATTTTAGAGTTTGAAGTGATTTACACACCACCACTACAGTATTAGGGTATTTTAAATTTGACTATATATTTGCCTTTACCAGTGAATTCTATGTTTTCATATATTTTCATGCTGCTATTTAATGTCCTTTCATTTCAGCTTGAAGTTCCCTTAGTATTTTTTTGTAGGGAAGGTCTATTGGTGATTCTCTCAGCTTTAATTTGTTTAGGAATGCCGTTAGCTCTCCTTCATTTCTGAATGACAACTTTGCTGGGCCTTTGATAACAAGTTTTCTTCCTTGAGCATTTTGATATATCATTTCACTCTTTCCTGGCATGTAAGGTTTCTGAGATGAATCTGCTGACTGCCTTATCAGGGCACACTTGTATTTGATAAGACTTTTTTGTTTTGCTGTTTTCAAAATTCTGTCCTTGATTTTGAGAGCTTAATTATAATGTGCCTTGGTGAAGATATCTTTGTGTTTAGTCTGTTGGGAGATCTTTGACCTTCATCTACCTAGATGACCATATTGCTTTCCATATTTGGGAAATTCAGCCATTTTTTTTCTTTAAATATGGCTCTGTCCCTTTCTCCCTCTCTCCTCCTCTAAGATTCTGATAATCTGGACAGTGTTTTACTTGCTGGTTTCTCATAATACACATAGGCTTTCTCCACTCTTTTCCTTCTAATTTCTTCAAGTTTTCCAACTAAGTAATATCAAGAGATCTGTTTTCAAAGTCACAGATCCTTTTTTGACCAATTGTGCCTGCTGTTGAAGGTCTCTATTGCATTTTTTTCCATTGCATTTGTTGTACTCTTCAGTTCCAGACTTTGTTTTCTTTTGTCTTGTGTTAATAATTTCTCTGTTTCTATCACATTTTGTTCATATATTGTTTTCCTGAGGTAACTGAGTTATCTAGGTTCTCGTGAATCTCGCCCGGCTTTCTTAAAATAATTATTTTGAATTCTTTTTTCAGATAACTCACAGATCTCCATTTTGGGGAGATCAGGTCAGTAACTAGAGAACTGTGTTCCTGTGGTAGTGTTAGGTTTCCTTGCTTTTCAATTGTTCTGATGGATTTGCGCTGATACCTGTGCATTTGATTGTGCAGGCACTTCCTCCAGCCTTTTCACACTGTCTTTGGTGGGAAAAGACTTTCACGTGGAGGTGACTATGAGGGTGTTGGCTGGGTGGGATGCAGTGTCTTTGGTTCCTGAGAAGGCATAGTGGCATAGTCTTCATGCAGCTCCTCAGCAGAGAATAACATTGGTCAGACTACAGAAATCTTCTATGGCCAGTAGTGGAGAGGCCCTACAGGTGTCAGTGACAAGCAGAGCTATGGGATCCTCAGAAGCAAGAGCTTCTGGGGTCTTTCTGTTCTCTTTTTCTTGCCCCTGGAAGGGCGTTCTAGTCAAGGGGATCCTTCTCCGCACCTGGGCTGGCATGTTGGCACTCAGAGCAGTATAAGAACAGTGTCCTGGGATCAGGCAACATGGAAGTACCACAGCACCTCAGTCATGGAGCTCAGGTGTATTTGCTGCAGCTGTGGCACTGGTGGCTAAGGTGTGGCACGTGTTGATCACCCATGAAACCAACTTGGGACTCAGGGGCTCACTGCAGTGACTGTGGCCAAAGGAGGATGGGATGCAGTAGCAGCATAGGTCCTGGGATGGACAAGGTACAGCAGTGGCTTGGACCCAGAGGGTAGGGTGCAGTAGCAGCACAGCCTGGAGATAGTGGGTTAGAGTCTCAACTGTGGCCCCAGGGGCGGTCAGAAGACAGCGGCAGAAAAACCCTGGTGCTTATCTACTGTAGCCACATATTGGAACCTGGGAGCTGAGCTCAGAGCAGTGGCAGCACAGCTCTGGCAATGAGAGTTCAGGGCCAGGAGCTGGGACCCTGGTGGTGAGGCTCAGGAAGGCAGCAGCCCAGTCCCAACAAGGAAGGTTCAGAGCTATGAACTGGGATGCGGCACAGGTCTCAGGGCGGCAGCAGCACCGCGGCAATGTAAGCTGGATTGCACCGTAGGATGGGAAGATGGGGTTCACGGCATTGGCAGCCCATTTGCAGAAATGAGGGTTCAGAGCCATGACCTAGGACCGGGCGGGTGTGGACCTAGGCTCAGGGCAGAGACAGGACAGCCCCAATAATGTAAATAAAAGCATGACTTGGGACCTAGGGGGGTGGGGCTTAGAACAACAGAGGTTGCTCTGGTAATGATGGGACAAAGCCACAGCCTGGGTTCAGGACTGGGATGCAAAGCAATGGTAGTTCTGGTCCTCTATATACTGAGGTGCTGGGCTCCCCCATCTTGGGAGTAAATGCAGTAAGTGGTAAAAGGTCTGGGAGACCTTTTGTAGCTTAGTGATGAGGCTTGCTGGGGTTCTGCTCTCCTCTCTTCAGTGGGGTAAAATTCTTCTGAAAGGATCTTTACTGGTGTCAAGCTGCTCTTAACTATGACACAGGTAATATGCTTCCTCTACTTCTCTATACAGCCACATTTTATTTTATTGTTTAATTTCATTTCTTTTATATCTGTGCAGAGTTTGGGCTGCTGTTTTGTAGTCTAGCGCTTTCCCTGAACTACTTTTTTGGTTTTACCTAGTGTGTGTGTGTGTGTGTGTGTGTGTGTGTGTGTGTGTAAGGGAAGACAATAATTGGAACCTCTTAACCCTCCATCGTCCTGATGTCACCTCTTGTCTTTAACTATGAAGAGTTTAATTATAATGTGTCTTGAGGTGGTCTTTTTCAGTTCATCTCGTTTGAAACGCTCAAGGTTTCCTAGATCTGGATGTCTCTTTCTTTCCACAATTTGGAGGAGGAGTTTTCAGACATTATTTAAGTAAGTTTTCTCTCCTTTTCTCTCTCTCTCTGCCTTCTGGTGTTGCTCTTAATGGAGGACTTAATTTCAGGCTCCTCACTGGGACCCCTATAATGTGAATATTGGTCCACTGGATGGTGTCCCAAGCTATTTTCACTCCTTTTCATCTTTTTCCTTTTTGCCCCTCTGATTATATAAATTCTACTACCCTGATTTCTAGTTTGCTAATCGCTTCTTCCATTTCATCTAGTCTATTGTTGGACCCATCTATTAAATTTTTCACTGTAAAATTTATATATATGTGTTCTTCAGCCCTGTGATTTCTATTTGGGACTTATATTTTCTCTCTTTGTTGAGACTGAAATTTTTCCCTTTTTTTGTGTGTTGTTCTCCTCACCTCAGTATCTTTATGACCATTATTTTGAACTATTTATTAGGGAAATTACTTATCTTTATTTCATTAGGATCTGTTTCTGGAGTTTCATCTTGTTTTCTTGGGATCATACTTCTTTGTTGCTTCATTTTTCTTGGCCTTCTCTGTTGATTTTTTAATTATTTTGATGTATTTTGGAAAGAATGAGCAGGAGAGAGGGGTAGAGAGAGAGCATCCTAAGCAGGTCCCACACTCAGTGTGGAGCCCAACACAAGGCTCCATCCCATGACCTGGGGATCATGACTGAGCTGAAATCAAGAGTTGGTGGCTCATCCGACTGAGCCACCAGGCACCTCTCTGTGTTGATTTCTGTGCATTAGATAGAACCTCTCCCTCTCGCAGTGTTAGGGTGTTCTCCTGTAGGAGATGAACCTTATCCATCAGGCTAGACTTGTAAGGCCACAAGTCTAAACGTCTAAACCAAACTGACTCCATGACAGGCTTTAAGTTTCCCTCTAAACTAGAAGGCCTGAGTTCCAGCTTCCCCGAAACTATCAGGCAGTTACACATTGCCCAAGGCAGGAGTAACCACCCTTGCAACACCCAATCAGGAAAGGCCAGCGACCACCCTCCACATTATTAAGGGAGAGGCCTGGAGATAGAAACTATAGATAGGACCCTGTTACCTAATGTTGAAGTTAAGTTAGTTGCCAAGTAAGACCCTAGGCTCGCTCTGTGATTGGTTAAATTTAAAGGTACTCTAAACATTGTAATTGGATCCCGCCAAAAGTAACGAATACTCTAGACAATGTGTATGGTCAAACCCACTGTCAATGATGTTGAATAATTATGATTGGATCACTGTTCCCATGTCACAACTTCTGTAACTGCCCTGTCTCAAACCCCATAAAAACCCTACCCTGCCCTTGTTCGGGGCTCTCAGCACAGATCCATACGCTGGTGAAGTCTGTGAGCCCGAGCCCGTAATAAAGCCCTTTGCCTTTGCATGCGTGACTCCGTTTCCCTGGTGGTCTCTGGTCTGTGAGGATACTGCGATCTGGGTATAACAGACTAAGATTTTGGCTGTTTCTCAAACCTTTGGAATCCTCTAAACAGCCTTCTTTGCTCTTTGTGGCTTGTAGTTGAGGGAATGTTAAGGGAAAGATCTCAGTGCCTCCATGTCAGGCCGATTAGAGGTTAGGCCCTCAGGCAGCAGCCTTTAAAATATGCAAATATACCTCTTTCAGGGGAAGACTGGGAAATCTACTCTCTCTGCATTGAGGGGGGGCTGGGCAGTAATGGCTGGGTTACGAAATTTCTTTTTTACAGTTCCATTGAATCTGAGCATATAAGCCCTACTGGCCACCAGATCCAGGCAATCAAAGGGTACATCATCTGGGTAACAGTGGCAAAAGCCAGGGCCCCATACATGTGTGCAAGTTCTTTTCAAGGAGACCCTGGTCACTTGGAGCAGAGCAGAGCAGAGGGAGAACCCAGAGGAAGTGATGGCCTTCCCCATTGCATTCTCTTTAGATAAGTGGTAAAATAGGAGTCTAACCTTCAGCCTGCAGCTTTTTAAAAGATATGCAAATATACCTCTTTCAGGAAAAGGCTGGGAGCTGAGTGCTTTTTTTGTGCTAAGCCCTGTGGGGATACCCTTGAGGAGTCTTAAGGAGCTCTTTAAAAACCTTTTAAAATGGCTTTGTTTGCTATAATCTTGTGGGTCTCAAGGACACAAGCCCCACTGACTTTCAGAGCTGGGTGCTTTGGAGGCCTAGCTCAAATAATCAACTGAGCCACCCGGGCCTCCTGAGAGATTTAAAAACTAATATTTAAAACTCTAGATTTCTGAGGTGCCTGCATCTCAGTCAGTTAAGCATCCAACTTCGGCTCAGGTCATGATCTCACGGTTCATGGGTTTGAGCCCTGCATCAGGCTCTCTGCTGTCAGTGCAAAGCCCATAACAGATCCTCTGTCTCCTCTTTCCCTGACCCTCCCCCACTCATTCTCATTCTCTCTCTCTCTCAAAAATAAACATTAAAAAAATAAATCTAGATTTCTGGATTCTCTCCTAGAAAAGAACAATAGTATTGCCCAAAGCATTGAACGGTTGCGTGTGAGGAACAGTTGTGCCCTATACAGGAGTCTGGTCTGTCTTTGCCATTGGGCTCAGCAATCCAATCCCCGCCCAGGCTGGCTTTACCATTAACACCTGCCTGACCCCTCTTAGTTATTTTTTTTATCACTTATACAATGTTGTATGTCAATTATATCTCAATGTTTAACCACGGCCTGACATACATGTACTGAAAATGATTACCATGATAAAGTTAGTTAATATCCATCACTTTATATCATTACAAAGAAAAAAATTCTTTGTGTTGACAGCTTTGAGGTTCTGCTTTCTTAGCAACTTTCCCTCTCAGCTGCTGAGTGTGTAATTTTGGTGATGGTGTATGACATATCACATGTACAATATGACAAAGATGTTCACAAGGTTATTACCTAGGGGTTGTGGTTTTAATCTCTGGCCACAAAAAGTGCTAAATCACAAATGTGCACACACACAAATATATATAGTTCAGAGTTAAAATGGAACAAAAAACTCCCCCCCCCCAATCTTGTGGAACATTATTTGGCTGAATATTAAATCTTGCTCCACCTTGTGGTCATTTGAGAGACACACAACCCAGACCCACCCCTGTGCAGAATAAGACCATGTGGCCTCATCTAGGGGTAATGGAATAGGACCGAGATACTATTGTGTTCAGCATGTTTTAGCAAAGATCCCAAATCAATAGTTTCTAAAATTTGATCTGATCAGTTGATGGGTAGCCCTAGAAACCCTGCCATTTTACCCAGTCATGAATCCTTTTCAACTGTATTTTCTTCTCATTCCCTGTACCACATAAACACAAATCCGGGGTTCTTCCCTAACTTTTCACTTTCAAAACTCTTGCTCCAGAATTTCTAACATTCTTACTAAAACCTCTAATGCTGCACTCAACCCCAGAGTATAAAGTTAGTGAACAGAAGTTACTATTTTGTTAGTAAGAAGTAAAGAAGGCATCTCTTGAACGGTCACTGGACAAGGGCTCACCAAGTTTCTAGAAGTACCCATCCACAAATACAAATCACCTTGCTAATGTAGAACTCTTTTCTGTTGTATTCATTATAATCGACAGATAATTCCATTGGCCATGAGTTCATCTCTTTCAGTGTCTAGGCTGCCTGTACATTCCATTTTTTTGGTCCATAAAATGGGATGACCATGATAGTGGGTACCTCTCAGGATTATTTTAGAGATCATACCAGGTCTCTAAAATAAGTGTCTGGCTGAAAGTAAGTCATCAGTACATGTTAGTGTTCAGTACAAGATTTTGTCTTTTGGTTGACTTAGAATAAACTGAAATGAGTCAGGGCTAGCTACAGTGAGCAACTATGAAAATGCTCGTTTACATGGAGACTTGATTGTATTCAAAAGGCAAATAAAAAACAGATGTGGGGTTGTCCACATTCCTTCTTACCTTTCAGAGCATAGATCTTTTCTCGAGGTGCCTGGGTGGCTCAGTCGGTTGAACATTCGACTTTGGCTCAGGTCATGCATGATCTCCCGGTTCGTGGGTTCGAGCCCTGCATTGGTCTCTGTGCTGACAGCCAGCTGAGAGCCTGGAGCCTGCTTCGGATTCTGTGTCTCCCTTTCTCTCTGACCCTCCCCTGCTCATGCTGTCTCTCTCTCTCTCAGAAATAAAACATTGAAAAAAAAAATTTTTTTAAGATCTTTTAAGGGCATACTTTTTACAAGGATGTTTAAGGATGGTAGATCAAAGGAAGGATATGTAAGATTCAGAAAAAAATATAGGAGCTCATAGTGGCCTGTACAACAGTTATATGCTGTTAGCCAATTAAAACTGTTCACTAACTAACTATAACTGTGGAGCTTCCACACTGGGATTTATTCTATGAACCACATAGAACATATTATCTCACTAATTTGATGTAAAATAATCTGTTCCCACCACTGTGCTGGAAAAATGTGTTAAATCGCGTGGGGAGAAAAATTGAGTGTGTTGTGGCTGCCACCTTGTGGTTTTATGTATTATATTAGTCCGCAGAAATCAAATAAATGTTTTAGACTGCAACAACCAATTTCTAAAGTATACCAACAGTTTAAGTACAGTTTTTTAAAAATTCTCCAAGTTGCAAAAGGGACTATGAACTAATTTCTTGGCCTCCTTGTACTGGATAGCTAGGGTTGAAATCAGGTAAGAATTCACATGAGATCTAAGTCCTATTACCTCTCAATCATGTAAAATCTAAATTATACGTGATATGTGCTTATGTGTTTCATTAAACATTTAAAAATGTTTTAATATTTGAGAGCAAGCAAGCATGCAAGGAGGGAGGGAGGGAGGGGGGAGAGAGAGAGAGAGAGAGAGAATGAGAATCCTAAGCAGACTCAATGCTAAGCATGAGATCACAGTCTGAGCCAAAATTAAGAGTCAGACGCTTAACCCACTGCCATCGAGGCATCCCTAAACATTTTCTAAAGTAACAAAATTGTCTCATGCTTAAATTAGATGTGCTAAATAACTTAAGACTACCCACAAAATGGAATATACAATCTCATTAAAAATACAGAATGAGAGAAAAAATTTTGATTTTTTCCCCCCATTCAAATAATTCTATAATCTTTTGAAAGGTAATACAGAGTAGGGGGTACATGCATCCCTGGAACCTGGGATCAAATATCCCACTTGGGTTACTTGTCAGTGATAGGAACGTGGGGATATGACACAATACCTGTGGATCACTTTACTCATCCATAAAACGTGGGTGAGCTCAATAGTGCAGACCCCCAGGGCTGTTGTGAAGACTGATCGTAGCTCTTAGAGCATTATCGGTCAGACTCAGGGAGAGTGATCAATATTCTGGGTAACCATAATAATGAGGGCATGAGTCGAATTAGCTTTATTGCTAGAAATCAGTCTTCCCCCTTCAAAGTGTTCCCCATTTCTCACACTTCATGCTCAGGCACTGATTTTCCCAGCTTTTCCACTCCTGCCTGATTGGTGAGGGCCTTCAAAATAACTGTGAGCAGGGGATCAGAAGTGCTACTGATTAGTTTGCTGTATGCCTCTCATTCTGTCCTTTTCAAAAAGCAGTACATGTATTTTTGTTATTCATCCTGCCCTATTATATACTGAACAGGTGGGGAGGAGATAACTTTCCTTGTCAGTTCACAAAAGGTGTCGCCTGAAACAGACATCCCTATCAGTACATCACCCAGAAATCTTCAACTCTGGGCTTATGGCCATGACAAAGTGGAACTGGGGGGTTGTCACTCTTGAAAATAGGATGAGCGTATTTTGTGCCTAGGAGAGACAGCTGAATGTTTGGTGACTGGAGGGTGGATATGAGAGTCTGTAGAACTGTTCTCATATTTTGTCTTCCTTTCTGGTAAATGCAGCTTTTAAGTTAGGAATGGTCACACGACTTGCTTTGACCCATAAAATGTAAGAAAAAGTACTATGTCACTTCAGGGTGGAAGCTCTAAGTTTTGGTACATGATTCACCCCTTTCTCCGTCCCCTGCCTTGCTGGTCACGAAAGCATGTGTCAAAATCACGCTTCCATCAGCCTGGGTCTCAGAGTGATTGTAATCTTTTCACTGAGGAGCTGAGCTCCGTGGACCCAGAGGAATATTAGTGTGAGCAAGAAATAACTTCAGTTGTCGTAATAAACTAGAATTTGGAATTTTCTCATGGTCCTCTCACCTATCCCATTCTAGAAAATGCTTAGGATCACTGCCATCTCCTGGGAGGTGACTCAAGCTGACAAGGGGTTCTTTGCTTAGTTCAGTTCACAGCAGAGACCTGGGCTGTAGTTTGATGCTGGCAGGGGGAGGGGATAGTCAGGAAAGAACAACACAAGGGCTCTGGAGCCAATCTGTCAGGTCACTTGGAGTTCTACTACTTAGTAATTTAGCTGAATGACCTTGAGCAACTGATTTAACCTGTATAAGATGGGGGTAATAAGGCTTACCTGTTCGGTTACTGTACCTGTATAAGAAACCATGTAAAAGGTAATGGTGTCAAATGACCATTTATTATCCTCAAGGAATTATGAATCTGGAATTTGAACACAGCACAGCAGGGGTGGTTCATCTATGCTGGCTGTAACGGGGGTCCCAGATGAAACTGTCCGGAAGTTTATTCACACACCTGGTGATGGATGTTGGCCACTGACTGAGACTTTTGCAGAAGTCAGCCCTACTTCTTACACGTGGCCTCTCCCTGTGGCCTGGGCTTCCTTGCAACATGCATCAACAGAGAAAAGCAAGCACAAGCTGAATCACCTTTTGCAACCTAGCATCTGAAAGTCACACTTCTACCAGATTCAGCTGGTCAAGGCAATCTTGAAACCCTGCCCAGGTGCAAGAAGAGGGGAAATAGACTGCAGCTTCAGAGGAGTAGCTAGGGTCTGGGAGATTCTGTGTGACCATTTTTAGAAAACAGTATCTGCCATACTTCCTCAGAGTGAGGGTAAACTCACTGAATGAGTTAATGCAACAGAGTACTTAGCACATTCGGTACATAGTGCTTGGTGTTTGCTAGTGACTGATCCACTGTACGGGTTTAGAACCATGTGGAACTGCCTTCCTGTGGCCAGCTTTTCCCCCATCATGGGCACCACCCCAAGGATCTGTTATCTCAGACTCCAGACCAGACTACGGCAACCCCCAAGGCAGGAAGCATTGAGGAGCATGCTCTGACTCCACGGCCTCAACAAGATTTTCACACAACAGTCTGACATCAGACTTATGGTTAGTGCTCTGACCTTTTCCTTGTAAAGGGTTTCAGAAATCGCAGCCTAATTAATCAAGATAAACACTTGCATATATACAACTGTGTCTTTAAAGCAAGTGATTTGCAAGAAAATGTTAAAACTGTTTGAAGCAGTGGTAGGTATTTAGGTGGTTAACTTTTTTTTTTTCCCCTATGGAACATATCCTGTCCCCGACTACAAGGCAACTTTTTTAGTTACGTATGCAGGCAAGGTGAAATATACCTCTAAAGGGGTATATCATCCCATAGGGTACATGGAAGAGGCCGAAAAGACAGGACAATATCAGCTAAAATCTTTCAGTCGATGGTGGGGGACTGGATGATCGTTAGCAGTGCTGTGTGGACTGGAACCCACATGCCTCTTCAGCACTGAGTCACCAATATCAGAGCAGTCTAGAAAAACAGGCTTGGCCAGTTTGTAGCTGTTGAGTCACATGTATATATGCTCCAGTGGCTACCATTTCTTTAAACCTTCTAGAATTTCAGTTGCAGAAGAAGAGGCTAACTTTATACCACGTGCCAAGAACCTCTGCTGGATCCCACATGCAGCCTGACATTAGCAAGTTGCTGTAGTTAGGGATGCACTGCTGTGAACCTGGCTAAACTGAGTACCTCTCTTGTCAGACTCGTGAGTGGTATCTGAATATGCCAGCTCTGATAGCCACTAAAATTACAAAGCTGGAGCGAAACTCATACCCTCAAAAACTAACAGTTCGTGGTTTACAGTCCCGCCATGTACATGGCCGAACCACTACCACCTAGTTTCCCATGCATTCTGGGTGTCACCTAGCCTGGCTGGGTGAGGCTACATCAGGAACAGGTTTGCCTGGAGCCAAATTATGCCAGGATTAGGCACTTCAGGCACCTACAGATACAGGATTATCATTGAATCGTCCAATATTAACTCATGGCCGTTCCTCTGCGTTCTAGAGACATTGTAAATTTTTAAGTGAGGGCCTCTAGCCTCAGACAGTCCCCATCTTCCAACTTCCTAGCTGAACTCCAGCCCCACTCATTCTTCCCATCCAGCATTCTGATGTTGACCTGCACACAGGCAGTTTCCTCTTCAAAACTTCCTACTAACTCCATTCATCTTTATAGTGGGTTTCAAAACAGTGTCCCTACACAACCAATGAGCATTCAAACAAGATTCTTCTACTTGCTCATTGACTGTTTCCTTGTTCTTTTCCCACTTGGGTATTTAGAAAACTTTTTCCTTTTATCAGAAATGCTTGGCTTGAGTTGTTTCTCTACAACAGGGCTCTCTAAACTACGGCCCACTGCCCAAATCCAGCCCGCTGCCGGTTTTTATAAACTCTGAGTAGAACACAGTCCTGCCCACGTGTTTGCATGTTGTCTACGGCTGCTTTCACCCAGTTCCAACAGAGGTCTGCAAAGTCTATGAAACTGACCATCCCTAAGAGTCTGCTGATCTCAGATCTAGAACAGTAGTTCCAGAAGAGGTGTTGGCTCCACTGGGAAAATGAAAGTAAGAATTACGGTCTTACAAGGTAGCGCTGTCACAGACATCTACAGTGGACTCGGCGCCACAGAGCCTGCCTCTCCAGCTGCTGTGAGCACAGAAAGAACAGAGAGGGAAGCCATGAGAAGGCCACACTAAGAGGAGGCAAGGACTGGAAAGGCACAGGCCCAAATCTTCTAACGCAGCCAGGACGGTGCCTGTGAGTTCGTGCAAATGCCAGACTGCTGCGCCCTGTCCTAAGCTCACTCTCTATCTTACTGGGGTACAGTCAAAGCTGCTCAGAGTGTAGCTGCCTCTAAGGAAGGGGCTCTATGAATATAAACGATTACAGCACCGTGTCAGACTTACTTAAGACTTTTATTTTTTCCATGCCCAACAAGCCTGGGTGGTTGATGCTCACTGCTACTCCTCCTGCCTCCAAGCCCCCTAACTCTTCACAGCGGGAATGTTTCCTTTCACGGGATTGCTCAGACGGCACCTATGCTTTGGCGGCTGACTTGTAATGGGCCAGTGTGCGGGCGGAAGGGTCTGTGGCATTGATCCACCTGGGCATCCAGTAGTGGGTCAGCCAGTCCGCCCGGCCTGGGTAGTGGCGCTCAAAGATCTGACGGTAGTAGTAGCCTTCCTTAGTTTTAGGAGTATTGAAGGGAAATTTTTGGGCTGCAGTTGCCATCATTGTATCATCAACCTGTAAGAATATAAAAGCAAAACGACTTTTTTAAGTGGCATAGAAACACTTGCATTTAATGTGGCTTCGCAACAACAAAAGATAGAAAAAGCATGATTGTGATCTCACAGCTCGTGAGTTCGAACCCTGCGTGAGGCTCTGTGCTGACAGCTCGACCTGCTTCAGATACGTGTCTCCCTCTCTCTCTACCCTTCCCTGCTCATGTTCTGTCTCTCAAAAATAAAGATTAAAAAATTGGAAGAAAAAAAGCATGACTGTAAATTGTGCAAAAGACCTTTGAATCACCCATCACTTAGAAAATGCTAAAATCCCATCAGAGGCACAGCTGTAGCAACTTTTAAGGAACATTTTTGGGAATAATTGTAATACAGGGTGGTTCTGAGTGTTTTATGCCTAATAATCTGGCACCCAGCAGGTACTTGAATGAAGGTCAGTGATGATTGGTAAGTCTCCTCTCTTGCTCTTTCAGTTTTAATGCTACTATATAATCCTTCATGCTACTTAAATCTTAAATTCTTTTCTTTCTGTTTATTTTGAGAGAGAGAGAGAAAGCACACGAGCAGGGGAGAGGCAGAAGAGAGAAGAGACAGAATCCGAAACAGGTTCTGCACTGTCAGTACAGAGCCTGATGCGGGGTTTGAACTCACAAACTATGAGATCATGACCTGAGCTGAAACCAAGAGTCAGATGCTTAACTGACTGAGCCACCCAGGTGCCCCAAATCTTATAAAATTCTTATAAAACTATCATTTACAGGAAATTTCTCCTATAGACACAAAACATTTAAACTAAATACAAAATGAGCAATGATTACCATTCTACATCCAGATTGTCCCATGCCAGAAAGTATTTTTAAAGACCTTGTACCTGATGTTCAATATATTCCTGTAAAATCCTAAACCAGGAATTCTTAACGGAGGTTATTCCATCGCTGAAGGCTTCTTTTGGCCGCCAGAGAATGTCTTTAGGTAGCAGATTGGAGTCCTCAAATGTCTCCCTCAGGAGATGTTTTTCTATCCCATTCTGACATGAAAACAAAGGAATGGCAGTAAAAATTCCAAATATGTTTAATAGCAAGGGACAGTATTCATCTTGAATCAGTTCACCTACCTTAGGAATTCTCATATCTGGGGGCAGAGACAAATAATAGGAAGAAAATCGATGATCCAGGAAAGGGACGCGCAATTCAAGGCTTAAAGGGAAAAGAAACATCTAAATCAAAGTGGATATTTAGTACCTGTCCATTTAGTTTCTCCTTGAGCATTTCTTAGCCATCCAACTGGCCTCTCAGTAATGTTAAAAGTCATTTATAGTCCTCCTGACTGTCGTCCACTGCTGCAGGACAAAAATCTTCAATCCGAACAACACGTATTACCTCATCTAGAGAGTGAAACAAACTGACAATAATTTTACCTTCCCTTCCATGAACCATTAAATGCACATCTCACAAAGCAGAAAATGGTAAGAATCATAAGTGACCGGATCATTAAGAATGTACTTTTCCTATACCTTTCTGACTCAAAGTTTTTTCTAGGTGAGACCATCTCTTGTCCTATTAAAAACTACATAATTCAAAATTGTTTACTACTGAATGATTTACATACAACATACAGTATATACAGCTGTCCCAGAGGGTTTCATCAAAGGCCACATCGTGTTTCCTGAATCCTGGTGACTCTGGTTAAGACAAATGGATAGGATTCTGTTCATTCTCCACACCATATCTGATTATTTTCTAATCTAAGTGTGATTTAGTAGAAGCAACTAACATATGTAATATGGTTTATCACCTACAGTAAGAGTCCTGGATTCACCAACATGACTATAAAGAGAACACATCAGGCAACCAGAAATAATACAGAAACCTGTTTATAATCTAATCAAACCTCTCGTCTCTTCATTGCCCTGGGCCTATGCAGGTCGCCACCGTGTCAGACAGGCACGGCAGGCACTCAGCACTAGTTACAGGGGCCGCATCATCTTCACTTCTCTTAAAAAGTCTTAAGAAGAGCAGCATCTGCCTTCCCTTTCGGTTGTTCTGACAGCAGCAGAGTGTGGCTGTGCTTTAAAGACAGAAAGTCCATCTAAAACAACCTACAGTTGCCTCACCAGCGCCACAACAGGGCTTTGAGACTAGCTTTGTTTTCTCTAGAAGTCCTATGTCATGGGGCGCCTGGGTGGTTCAGTGGGTTAAGCGTCTGACTCGATTTTGGCTCAGGTCATGATCTTACCATTGTGAGATCAGGCCCCAAGCTGGGCTCTGTGCTGGCAGTGGAGCCTGCTTAAGATTCATTCCCTTTCTCCCCGTCCCCTGCTCACATGTACCATTCCCTCTTTCTCTCTCTCCTTCTCTCTCAAAAAAAAAGGCCTACTTTGCACAAATGTATCATCAACTGAAAAAAAGAACTGGCCACTGAGCTTTTTGATTTTTGAGCTGTCTTGACAATGGCTTCTCAAACTACTGAGTTACCCGTGGGCAGCAGTAGTGCGATCTGCCCGGAGAACGTCGAACAAGTAGAGTTCCTTCAGAAGCCTCTCACTCTCCTCCTCGGCTTTTTCAGGAGAAGGAGCCTGTTTTATAAACAGAAAGGTAACGTTACAAATACACCAACAGCTTTGCTTTGTGCACACAGAACAGCATTTATTTCTCTTTCCTGTATTCCTGCTCTAACGGGGGTAAGACAAAAAGCTAGACAAAGTTTGGGGAAGGGAGTCCCTGCTTGCTAAAACAGGCCTGCCTTCACACCAAACCGGTAGTCTCGGACGATAAAATGGACCCCCTGGGGATAATCGTGCCACCACAGGGGATTCAGAGAGGTCAGAAACACGACTGTCATGCTTACCCAGTTCTGAAAATGGAGATTACCTGACACTGTTAAGACGTCTTTCTTTGCCCCAGAGAAGTACAAAGCAGACACTATCCGGTTTCCTCACATACATCACACATCACCAGATATACTCAAGTGTTCAGACAGACGATAGCAAACAAACCACTTTTCTTCACACAGCACCAGTATCTCTCCATGTCAGAAAGCTTACCTTGTGGAAATATATGTAACCCTGCGTAAGCTCATCTGAACCTTCTCCAGAGAAGATCACCACGCTATCTGTGTTCTTCCGAATATACTTGGAGATTAAGTACATACCTTAACAGACAGACAGAAATTGTTGATGTCAACACAACTGTCCACCAAAAATAACTCATGTTTGGCTTTTGGAAACAACAAAGTTTTACTTAGATTTGAACTATGTATTATATAATGTAGTTTCCAAAATAATGAGCTTTTTTCTATAAGTCAATTTTTATGTACTTAACCCAGAAGTTGTATGGTTGCAATGAAATCCAATGAGATAGCCCAAAACCATTCCACAATTTTATTTACTTATATATTTCTAAATTTTTTAAAAACATTTATTTACTTTTGAGAGGGGCAGAGAGAGACCCAGGATCTGAAACAGGCTCCAGGCTCTGAGCTGTCAGCACAGAGCCCGAGGCAGGGCTCGAACCCACGAACCGTGAGATCATCGCCTGAGCCGAAGTCAGATGGTCAACTGACTGAGCCACACAGGTGCTCCTCCTTCCACAACTTTATACACAGGTTTTAAAATTGTTCTGCTTTTAGACCAAGAATACCCACCTTAAAACTTTGACAAACTGAACAATGACAAATTTCTAAAACAAATTCCTAACTTTCAATCCACTGTCATCATACAAAAATAATAAAAGTTGGGAGTTTTGGTAGTTTAGGTTTTTCTTTCCTAACACTCCCCACCAAATTTCACAGATGGTTAAGAATACTGTGTATGCTATTAAAAGACAGCCATTGGTTACGGCCGCAAATCTCTGTAAACCTGTATTTGTTCTCTATCATTTTAGGAAGACTTTTTAGACATTTTTTCCTAATTGCCTTTTCAATGAAACAGGAGTACCAGATATATACTATAAATGTTTATATACTGTGGCCCTTTGGAGACCCGTAGGCCACTGTATCCTGAAGATTTTTTTATACTCCAAGAACGAATTTTGTTCTCTTGAGGGCAGTATCACCCCTGTGGTAACATTCTCATGCCCTAAACTTTACAACGGGGGCTTATCACATGGATTCTGAGTCTCTTAAAGAGACATATCTCAGCCAGTAGCACATTAGAGACTCAACAACATTGGAATATGCTTCTGATCTTGGCATATATCCACAGAAAAAGACTAGCATTGCTTGCTGGGCAGTAATAATTATTGATTGATAAGTCATAGGATGGAACAGTTACTGAAGTATATATACAATGAGTATTCCTTACATAAATTAGTTACAACACAGACCTATTTCTTTGTATAGCCGAAGAAACTATATGCAGAAAACCTGGGGGGTGAGGAGTGCAGAAAATACACATCTATTCTTTGGAGAAATATAAATACACAACTTCCTCGACTTATGTCCTGATAAACCACTTAAGTTGAAAATACCATCAAAAATGCATTTAATTCACCTAACCTACTGAACGGCATAGCTTAGCCTAGCCTACACCTCGAATGTGCTCAGAACACTTACATTAGCCTACAGTGGGCAGACCACCTAACACAAAGCCTACTTTGTAATGAATAGTGCATTGAGCATCTCATGTAATTTACTGATGCTGTACTAAGAGTACAAACCAGAATGGGTGGATGGGTCCAGAATGGTTTTAAGTGTTTCGGTTGTTCAACCTTGTGTTCACTTGGCTGACTGGGAGCTGCAGCTCAACTACCCAGCATGGAGATAGAGACAGAGCGGGAGAGGGAGAAAAAAGGGGGAGAAGGAGAGAAGGGGAGGGGGAAAGGGAGAGAAGGGAGGGAGAGAGGGAGAATCCTCTGCGTGGCACTAGCCCAGTAAAAGATCCAAATTCAAAGGTCAAAATATGGTTTCTACTGAATGTGTATTGCTTTCACACCATCATAAAGTCGAAAATCGTTCATTTCAAACCATGGTAAGGACTGTTTGTAGTGACACCATAAATGGAGGAGTTTATGTGTTTATTCCTCTCACTCCAGAAGAGATTAGGGGATTCTTAATGGTCTTAAAATATTGCTGACCTAGGAATTTTATTTGCATTCATTTTTAAGTAGTGTTTTTTAAACTGTTGTTTGAAAGAATCTTTTAAACCTTAGACTTTTTTCAGGATTAAAAATCTTTGATACTATAAAATACCTTACCTACTGAAGCACGAACTGTTGTAATATCGTAAGTTTCCAAGGAAAATATGACTTCATCCAGGACCTGAATTCCTTCCTCAGAATTGAAGAGGACTTCATGGTGTTCACTCCCAATATGATTTGCCACCTGATAATTTAAAAAATATCCATATAGTTACTTGTTATAAGAACTGCCCTTGAAAATGAAACATGACAGTAGTTCACAACACACTATAAGTTAGTAATAGTGAAAAACAAATCAGGCAAACTATGAGGAAATGATTCTCCAGACCACCACCTACACAGCCCCCAGTCAGGTTTCCTGGCCTCCCCCAGTCTCTGCCCTGACTTGACCAAGCTGTAGACAGTCCATCAGCTCTTCCCACTCTAAGACTTCAACCTACTGTTCCAGTGAGCTGTGCACCACCCCCCCTTTCCCCCGGGCCCAACACACCTAAGTTACCTCACCCACTTCCTCCCTTTCTAGTCCAACATGGTCCCGCTCTAACCTCGGCCCCCTATTGGCCCTCCATCAATGGTTTATATTACATTCAGGATGTTATTCGTAAGGGAAATGCCTTCCCCTCATTCTTTTTTCTTTGGCTATTTTGGATGCTTTTAGCGTTGATCAACTTGATTTGGCACTGCACTCTAGCTCTTTCTCCTCCATTCCATGTAAAGTCTTCCAGAGTAGGAACAAAGTCTCCTGAACGCGGAATATGTATGTGCAAGGTCCCCTTTACCCATAATCCTAAACACAGTACTTTATAAAAAAAAAAATGAAAAGAGCTAACATTTACAAAATCCTTACTACAGGCAATGTTCTATCTGATGCACTTTATATATGAATCGTAAACCACATCGGGTAGAACATAGCCTGTATGTTCCTATCAAATCCTATCATTTTCACCTCGAAACTATCCCCTAGTAGATACTTTCATTCCCATTACATAAATGAGCAATTGCATGTTAAAACCGGCAGTCAGCTCCAAAGCACGCAGTCGTAACCACTGTACCATGCCCTTATTTTCAAAAAGACAGAATTACTATCACAGGGTTTTTATGAGTATTGCATGGCTTTCATAGAAGTACCCAGAGGACAGTGTACGACACAGCTGATAGTCAAAAGGCATTTCATTCTATTTTAATACATTTAATTTAAAACAATTACCTGAGTCAATACAGCATAGGTACAGAATCATTAATTATTGGCTGGATTTTTATTCTAATACGTCTGTCTCAATTACATAATGAGCAGAGATGGTGTCTTACCTTTCTAGCAGCTAGTAAGTCAGTGCTGTCTTCCATGCCAATCGCAAATGTCTGGAGAGGGTACTGTACTTGAGCCTCTTTCAGCTGCTTCAACAGGGTGGCAGCAACCAAACTGGAATCTAAGCCCCCTGTGTGCAAGACAGGAAGTACCCTGGTTATGTGGCTTGCTTAGAGAAAACAGATACAATTTGCAATTCTGGTAAGCACCAAGGTTAGAGTTTTACCATTTAAAATGCTTAACTTTTAGGGGCACCGAGGTGGCTCAGGCAGTTAAGCGTCCAACTCTCAATTACAGCTCAGGTCATGATCTCACGGGTTGTGAGATGGAGCCCCACGCTTTGGGCTCTGTGCTCGACAGTGTGGAGTTGGCTTGGGATTCTCTCTCTCCCCATTTCTGCCCCTCCCCCACTTGCACACACTATCGCTAATAAAATTCTTAAAAAAAATTTTTAAATCCCCAAGTTTTATAAACTGAAAATCAACTTGCAGAAAAATCGAACACATAATCTGACATAATGATTACAGTATTTGAATTGGTCAAAAATCCTCATACATAATTCTAAAGAATGTTTATTAGCTCACTCATACCAAAATAATTAGAATGTAACCTGAAGCTGCTCTATTACTATGAATATTAAATGCAGCTTACAGAAAACACTTGTTCTATAATGAAGAGAAAATCATAAATATTTTATAGTCAAAACCTCAGGGACAGCTACAAATCATTTACTTAAATGTGTGCTAAATATAATTGGGCTTTTTAACTAACAGACTTCACCTGATAAAAGGCAGCCAATCCTTCTGTCTGTCATCAAGCGTTTCCTAATGGCATTGTCAAAAAGGATCCGGAGGTTGCTCTTCACAGTTTCTAGCTCAAAACCTATAAACACATAAAGCAAATCAACATTCCAGAAAATCTTGAGCTGAATTATTTACTGAAGCGCAGAAGACAGTCATCTGTCAATCACGATCTGCTCCAGGATGGAATGTGCCAAATCCCAATGTGCCACCTCCAAATTAAATAGGCAAGAGCTCTTCTGATTTGAACCGTTCCAATGACAAAACAGTAGCACTTTTTTTTTCCCTTTTGGGGGAGACAGGTGGGGAACAGGTGGGTGGGCATTTGCTTTATTACCTGGGAACAGTTTCTCCACATTGTCATAGAGTGCATGCAGCGGCTCGTCTCTACAGTGATGATATTTGACCATTTCCACTGAGGCAACTTTGCCATTTGGCTTTAAATCCAAAACTTCATAGTGTCCTGGGAGAAAAGGCTCCACTTTTAAAAAAGGAGTTGTGGAGTGCTTCAAGTTCACAAGACCTACCAATTCAAAAGATAATTTTACTCAAGATACAATCCACCGTAACTTACTATTCCCTAAATTCCTGTTTATTCACCCTTTTAATATAAACCCATGTCCATTATATAAGCAAAATAGGGAAAAATTAAAGCAAATGCTACTACCTACTTACTAGAGAGATAATAGTGGTACAGAGATGTATAGTTAGGTTACACTAATTTCTAGTAGTTGAAAGTAATAGGAAACTCTCCTACATTCAATTTCATCTCCCTAGCTGGAATTGCAGATCACTAAAATCTATTTTCTATAATAAGTTAAATACAAAAGAAAAGACACATTGAGCAAGGAAATCGTTTATTTTATGATACCCTGGCAGTCATTTCTTTGACTTCACTGGGGTATTTTTTTTTTTTTAATTTTTAATTTTTTTTTTTGAAGGAGAGAGAGT